>NC_023750.2:27085542-27453176 GCF_000499845.2 Phaseolus vulgaris | reverse complement strand
GATGACGTTAAACAATCAAGTCCACATTTTAGATTTATGTCATTTTGTTATCTTTGTTTTGATTTACCTTTTAAAAATAATCTTTTCTTGCAGGGATTCTCGCCTAGGCGAGTCCAATCTCACCTAGGCGAGTTCAACGACGAAAAAGTGGGGTGCTCTCTGGAGTCATCTCGCTCAAGCGTGATATATCTCGCTTGAGCAGTTTGACAACGAAAAATTTGAGTTTCCTATAGTGATGGCATTGAGCTCTTCTCTTTTGTGAATTTTGGGTGGTTTGCGGAAGCTTTGTGGTTTGTTGATGGAACAAGGCCCTCCTAGGAGGTGTGGCTACCTTGGAGGTGCAGGAAGAGTAGGAATTTAGGGAGGTTCGGCCAGCCCCTTTGGAAGGTGAAAGGATTGAAGATTAAGACCTAGATTCTAGGCAAGGGAGTAAAGCATGGCTCAAGTTTGGCAGCATAACAATACTCAATTTAATCTTTCAAATACATGAGTCAAGCCCTCTTATTTATAGTGTTTAGAGGGCTGGAAATTCAAAAGAAAGTGGAGGGAAATTCAAATGAGAAGCATTTGAATTTGGAGCGAATTCCTAGTCACAAGGAAAGTGTGACTTGGTTTCTTTTTTTTTTGGCACCTCCTAAATCTACACCTACACCTTCTTTTTATGTCACATGGAAGGTATGGCTTAGCTTTATACATTTGCACCTCTTATATTTATATCTTCACCTCCCTTTATGTTCTACTAAAAATACTCAAAAGTAATTATAAAAGAAAGACATCCAATGATGCTTAGTTGGCCCATATCTTCTATTTGTTGGGCTTGAGCTGAAGCTTGAACTTGTATTTGGGCTTGGGCTTTTCTATCATGGGCTTGGGCCTCTTCCATCATCCCCTCCCTCTTTAAAAGGATTTGTCCTCAAATCCAATGCTTCTTCTTTATCATCATTATGTGGATGTATGTGGCTGGATGGTTTCCATCATCCCCTCCTTCTTGAGAGGATCAGTCCTCAGATCTACAGGTTTGATCTCGAACAACAACCTTATTCTTATTTTGAAAACTAGGCTCGTCCTCCAGGATCAAATGTCCATCTCTGTGTGTCATCAAACAAATCAAATGAGTTAGTTGGAGCAGTTGTATAAAAATCATCTTTAGGAAGTTGCCATTCCTTTTCTTTTTCTTTTGTTTTTGGAAACTTCTCATAATATTTCTCTATTTGTTGTTGTACTTGTTCTTGAATCCTCTCATGCATTTTTTTATCAAATTCTGCTTTTGTAACTCCTTCCTTATGAACAAAGGTATGTGTATTAGGAAGCGGCAATAAATCTAAAGGAATAAGAGGATCAAACTCATATACAACTTCAAATGAAGAAATGTTAGTAGTCTTGTGAACTACTTTATAATTATCCCTAGAGTTGTGATTGTCTCTCATGATTACTCTAAGCATAGTAGAAAGAATGATATTTTCAACTTCATTTTGGCCATTTGTTTGAGGATGATAAGGAATTGAAAAATTCAACTTAGTTCCAAGTTTTTTCAAAAGAATCCTCAAAAAATGGTTTTCACATTTTGGTTCTTTATCTAACACTATGCTTGGAGATAAACCATAAAGTCTTATCACTTCTCTAGAGAAGAGCTTATCCATAAAAATAGAATCAATACCTTTTGTTGTCCAAGGAAGCTCTAATATAAAATCAAGGCTTATATCTTCCCATGGAACATTTGGAAAAGGTGAAGGAGTATAGAGTTCATGAGACATTGCCTTAGTTTTAGTTTTAAAACAAGAAATGCATCTTGGGTAATGTCTTTGAACATCGTTTCTCATGGGTGACCAAAAGAATTTTCCTTTTAAAAGCTCTAGAGTTTTATCAACTATAATTTGGCCCATGAGTTCTCCTTCATGAAGAATTTCTTTTTTATATGTGAAGGTAGTCTCGTTGATACAACCATTGTTCATGAAAATTTTAATACTTTGCAATGGTTGTCTCAATAAGACATGACAAGTTTCTTTAGCACTACCTCCCATAAAAATTTATCTTTGTAGTTGCCTATAGATATCTTGACCTTCACTTGGTGATATCTTAGCACATATGTAAAATAATCTACTATATTTTTATCTATGCAAGCCTCTTTTGATTCTTCTTTTTTTACTATGCTTGCAAGTGTTCCTTTACAAAAGGTAAGGCTAGGTTGTTCAACAAAAAGCATATTTTCAAAGGTATTTTCAACTTTTCCTTCTTGTTGAATGACCTTGTGGGAAGGAACACTCTTCTCCCACGCCTTTTGTTTCCCAAGGGTTTTCTCTTGATTTTCTATTTTTACATTTTCATCACTCTCACTATCTTCTTTTTCTTGGCTACTATTCTCATCTTTGTCCCTTAAGATCATAAATCTTTCATTGGAACATTGAGATGCTAATTGATCATTACCAAGGTATGTAAAACATGGAATTGTTCTAGCTTGAGTGGGTGAGACATGCTTGGATAGGTTTTGGGAAAGTTCTAGAGATGTTTCTTTATATGTTCTTCCCCTCTATGGAACTCATCCTTGTCATAAGATACATAGTATGAACTTTGTTTTTGACTTGATTGTTTTCTCAAAATTTGTTTTTCAACTTTAATGCTAAGTTGAATCAAGTCATTTAAATCTCTATAAGGTAAAAGTTCAACTTTGTTTCTTATCTCAAGTTTGAGACCACTTAAAAACCTAGATATGGTGGTATGGCTTTCTTCATTAATCCTTGCCCTCTTAATATATGATAGCATCTTTTGCCAATATTCTTCTACACTCATATTTCTTTGATGAAGTCTTTGGAGCTTGTCCATCAACTTCCTATTGTAAAGTGAGGGAATATGGCGACATCTCAAGGCTCCCCTAAGGTCATTCCAATATGTAATGGGAGGGTCCTTGTGGAGATGTCTCTCTCTTTTTAGGGCATTCCACCAATACATAGCATCACCTTGAAAACTTAAGGTAGCTAAGGGTACTTTCTTTTCTTCACTCACATGGTTGTAAGCAAACAATTGCTCTACCCTCATCTCCCAATATAGATATGTTTCTACATCTTCTTTTCCATAGAAATGAGGTAGCTCTACCTAAACCTCCTTTAGGTTTTCTTGTCTCTCTTTTCTATTACTTCTAGGGGGTGGTTGATAATATTCACTTATTCTAAGACTTTCCCCCCCAAAAGAATCATAAACTTGAGAGCTATATGCATGAGAATGTAATTTTTTTGAAATTTGAGACTTCTCATCCTTTGCTTTAGTCATTTCGTTAATTTTGGCCTCATTATCCAATTGTCTATTTGAAATTAATTGAACGTCCTTGGAAATTTGTTTTAAAAGAGATTTTAAGGACTTCATATCACTTCCAATAGATTTAGAGGAGTGGGAGGACATGACTAAAGCTTTGTGTATAGAAATTTTTTACTTTAAGAAAGATGAGAAAAGTTAATGAAGGTAGTTTTCCAGGTAAGAGAGGTGAGTCACAGTGGACTACTTAAATACCAAGTCTTTGCCTTAGCCAAAAACTATCCCTCAAGATCTTCACACAAATCTTCACACAAATCACTTAAAACACAATGAGGATGTAGAAATCAAATTTTTAATGCAAGAAACAATGCAAGCTATCTAACAACCCAAGCAAAATTATCAAAGCTTAAAACAAAACTAAACAAAAGCAATTAAGCGAAGTTAAACAAAAGCAATTGGCGTAATTAAAGCAATTAACAAATGCTAAGCTTGAAAGTTTAAGCTAGTCGGCCCTAGGTGAGGCTTCTTGGACACTTGAAGCCCTTGAAGACACACTCACTGATGGAAGAGGCCCAAGCTCACCACACTATGAAAAGCCAAGCTCCAAGTCTAGACCGTCTAGAACCATGTGGAGAGCGTCTAGCCCATAATGAGGAGCGTCTAGACTCAAAAGGAGAGCGTCTAGCCCATGATGAGGAGTGGCTACATAAGGAGCGTCTAGGAGCAAGCCTAAACCGTCTAGGACCAAGCACTTCACGCACACAAGGGTCAAAGCTACAGTTTAGAAGGAGAAGACCATGTACATGTTACATGGAGGCCCATTAGGGGTGCTTAGTAATTAGAGTAGTATTAGAAAGCATAAATGAGTGAACATTCTAGAAACTTGTTTACTTGGCCGGTCATGAGCACATGTGCCATGTGCCTTGTCATTTTGCATTTCATTTGGCTCTCATTTCATTAGGAATTAGCTTAGCTTTCACGGCCATATAGCCTATAAATAGGAAGGCCATCTCTTGTATTTTCCAAGATTATTGTGAGTAAAGTTATGCTGCCATTTTTGTGCCAAGCTTTGCTTCTACCTAGATTCTAGGCTCTAATCTTCACATCCTTCACCTTTCCTTGGGCTGGCCGAACCTCCCAACTTTCATACATACCATGCACCTTAAAGATCACCATAGCTCTTAGGAGGATCTTGCACACACACATCCATGGCTTCCGCACCATCCTTTACATGATTCAAGAAGAACTTCATGAATTTGCCATCATTTGGTATCAGAGCTTAGGTTCTTCAAGATGAGTTGTTCTTGGTCTTTTCATTTTTACTTCTTCTTTATTTCATGTTGTTCATCTTATTTCCATAATTGTCTTGCTGTTTTTTACATTTTAATTTAGTTTGGTGTGCTATTTGGAAGATCCAACCGGTGCACTTTGTTCAATTGATCTTGAACAATTCTTGTGCAAATTGTGATAGGATTCCATACACCTTTGAGTTGTTGTTTTCTTTTAGGTTTTTGAGTCTTTATTGCACTTTTAATTTGGTTCATATTATGCTTTTTGAGTCTTTAATTTCTGAATCCATATATGTTTTGTCAAGTCATGTTCATCCACAATGTCATCAATTCATAGTAGTCCTTTGATTGGCTTGATTGTTTCTTGATTTTGGGTATATGCTTTTGCTTTGAATCTGCTGTTCATTTGATCTTTTGGTGCGTTTTTAATTTTAGTTTGAGTTCCTATTTGTGTTTAGATCTTACACAAATTCCTTTTCTCAATTCCATATTGTTTAAATTTTGGTATCTTACTGTTTTTTCCAGTTTTTCCAGAATCCCCTGTTTCACATTCTCTGTGCTGGCTGTTTTGTTCCAGAAAAATATTTTCACTCATAGGAAAATTTTGATTCTCTGGAATATGCAAGTTTGAAGTGTTACAGAAAAGACAAAAAAATAATTAGCTCAAAAGAGTCAACAGAAAATGATAAATATTTTAAAATCAGTGTGCAAATCTGAGGCGCTACAGCTGGCGTAACTGAACACTGAAATTGAAAAGTTTATTAAAAAAAAAATGGTTCATGCGTTTTGAGTGATTCCAAAGCCAGATTTTAGCTAAGATCTTGAATATCTTGCATATCAAATTTCAGAATCAAATCTAAAAAGCAAAGCTCAGCATAAATTGGGGAAAAACACGTTTCTGGCCCACAACAATTTTCCAGTGGTGTTGTTTTTTATTTTGTAATCTAATTCTAGTGCCATTCTTAGGAATTCTTTTGTGTGCCTACCTTTATTTGAGTACCTTTTATTTGCTTGCTTAATATTTCTTGGACCTCTTTCTAGTTGTCATAATCTAACTCCTTTTGGTGGTACTGTTTTATTCAATTAAATTGTTTCTTGCTTTTGTTCTTTGACCTCTAATTTGGTGCTGGAATTTATTCTCCCTTGGTGCTTAATTGAATGGAAACTTGACTTGGGTAAGGTCTAGTCTTTTGATAGGTGCTGGAATTGGAGAATTAAGACCTTCATTCTAAGGGGAAACACAGACAAGGCAGAATCAAGCTTTCTTGAAAACACCACAAACACTTGGAGGGCCAACAAGCAAAGACAACAAGGAAGTGCATTTAGCAAAAAGAGGATCAACAAAGGGAGTTTTCTTAATTTCTTTGCAACTTAGTTTGTGTTAATTACTTCTTAATTACGTACTTAGACGGTGATGTGTCTTCAAGGGCTCAAAGTGTCCAAGAAGCCTCACCTAGGGCTGACTAGTGTAGAGTTTTAATTAGCAAACTGTTAATTGTTTTAATTACATAACTTGCTTCTTTAGTTACGCTTTGCATGTGTGTTTGGTTTGTTTAAGCTTGTTGAACCGTCTAGCTTTCTTAATTAGTAGCTTACATTTTTTTCTTGCATTGAAAAAAAAAAATTGATTTCTCAACTTAATTGTGTTCTAAGTAGTTTACTAAGAGAAAGTTTTGTGTGAAGACATTGAGGGATAGTTTTTGGCTAAGGCAAAGGCTTGGTACTTAAGTAGTCCTTTGTGACTCACCTCCCTTACCTGGAAAACTACCTTCTTTGACTTTCCTAAATTTCCTCAAGGGAAAACACTTATATACACAAAAACTTTAGCCATGTCTTCTCCTTCTCACTCTCCAAAGTCTATTGAAAGTGAAGTAAAATCTATAAAATCTCTTTTAAAAGAAGTTTCACAAGCTGTGCAAATGATTTCTTTTAGACAATTGGAGAATGAGACAAAAATTAATCAATTGGCTAAAGCCCAAGAAGAGAAATCCCAAAAATCACAAAAATCAAAGAAAACTCATACTCATGCATCTAGGAGTAATGAGTCTCTAGGGGAGGGAAGCCTTAGAATTAATGACTATTATCAACCACCCCCTAGAAGGAATAGGCAAAGGGAGCAAGAGGGGCCAATGGAAACTAGAGTAGACCTACCTCACTTCCATGGTAAGGAGAATGTAGAAACCTACCTAGATTGGGTGATGAAAGTAGAACAACTCTTTGTTTGCCATAGGGTGAGTGAAGAACGTAAGGTACCCCTAGCCACCCTTAGCTTCCAAGGGAACACCATGTATTGGTGGACCTCTCTCGAAAGAGAAAGGCGTCTTCATAGGGAACCTCCCATTACATATTGGAATGACCTTAGGGGAGCCCTAAGACGCCGCCACATACCTTCCTACTACCATAGGGAGTTGATGGACAAGCTCCAAAGACTCCAACAAAAGAACATGAGTGTGGAAGAGTATAGGCAAAAAATGGAGCAGAGCATCCATTAGAGAAGAGGAGGATACCACAATAGCTAGGTTCCTTAGTGGCCTATCACTTGAGATAAGAGATAGGGTAGAGCTCTTACCTTACCAAGACTTGAATGACTTGGTTCAACTTTGCATTAAAGTTGAGCAACAAATCTTACGCAAAACGTCAAGTCAAAAGGTGAGCCCTTACTCTAACTTTTATCCCAAGAAGAAGTTTAGAAGGGAGGGTAGTACACCTAGAGACGAACCCAAAGAAACTACCAAAACCTTAGTAAAAGATGCCTCCACCCCATCCATCCGTGCTAGGGACACCAAGTGTTTTAAGTGTTTTGGAAGAGGGCATGTGCAAGCGCAATGTCCAAACCAAAGGGTTTTGTTCTTAAAGGGAAAAGATGAGTACACAAGTGGTGAGGATGAACCTAGTACACAAGAAAAGGGGGAAGGAGAGAGGATAAATCCTTTGGAGGGGGACTTATTGATGATTCAAAAATCCTCCACAATCAACCTAGTGCATCCATCGAGACACAACGAGAGAACATTTTTCATACTAGATGCAATGTTTTAGAAAATATATGCTCTCTTATTGTGGATGGTGGATCATGCTGCAATTGCTGTAGCACTAGATTGATTGAGAAACTAAATCTACAAGTAGTTCCTCATCCAAAACCTTACAATTTACAATGGATCAATGAGGATGGAGAACTACGTGTAGACAAACAAGTGGAAATCAAGTTTTCTATAGGTAACTACAAAGACAATGTTTTATGTGATGTAGTACCTATGGAAGCTTGCCACATCTTATTAGGTAGACCATGGCAATTTGATAAGAAACCTTACATAATGGTCTAACTAACGAGATTTCTTTCATCCACAAGCACAAAAAGTTTGTACTTAGCCCTTTACCACATTCCCAAGTGGTAAAAGACCAAATACAAATGAAACACAAAAGGGATGGAGAAAAATTAGAAAAAAAGAAAGCTTTGGGAAAACAGAAGGCGTGGGAGAAGAGTGTTCCTTCTCACAAGGTCATTCAACAAGTCAAGCACAATGAAAATACCCTTGCAAACATGCTTCTTGTTGAACAACCTAGCCTTACCTTTTGTAAAGGAACACTTGCAAGCATGAGCACAAAAGAAGAGTCTTTAAAAGAAGCTTGCATAGATCAAGACTATTTCTCAAATGTGTTAAGATATCCCCAAAAGAATGACAAGTTACCTATAGGCATCTACAAAAACCAATTTTTGTGTGAAGTAGTGCCTAGAATAACTTGCCATGTCTTATTGAGACAACCATTGCCAAGTGTACAAATTTTCATAAACAATGGTTGTACCAACGAGACTCTCTTTACACATGAGAGAAAAAGTTCACAAGAAGGAGAACTCATGGGCCAAATTAGAGTTGATAAAACTCTAGAGCTTTTAAAAGGAAAACTTTTGTCACCCATGAGAAAAGAAGTTCAAAGACATTACTTTAGGTACATTTCATGTTTTCAAACTACACCTAAAGCAAAGTCTCAAGAACTCTATACTCCTTCACCTTTTGTGAATGATCCTTGGGAAGACACATTTCATATTAGAGCTTCCTAGTACAACAAAAGGTTTTGATTCAATCTTCATGGTTATGGATAAGTTCTTCTCTAGAGAGGTGAAACATCTTCATGATTTATCCTCAAGCATAGTGTTGAATAGAGCTCCAAAATTTGCAAACCATGATTTGAGGATTTCCTTTGGAAAACTTGCAACTAAGTTGCACCCTTTACATTCTTATCATCCTCAAACACATGGTCAAAATACATTTGAAAACCTAGCTCTTTCTACTATGCCTAGCATAATCATCAAGTGCACACACAACTCTAGAGATGAGCAAACATACCATAAAGTAGTTCACAAAACTACTTATTTTTCTACTTTTAAAGTTATGTGTGGCCTAAATCATCTTTCTCCTTTTAGGGTGTTACCATCTCCTATAGGATTTATGCCTAAAGAGAAAGTAACCACAAATGAATATTTTAAAATGCATACGATGATTAGAGACCACACACAACCATTAAAAGAGAAACCTTGTCCAAGGTTGCCAAAACCAAAAGAAAAACAAAAATGGCAACCTAGTAAAATTAAATTGCAAACTAACACCTATGCTTTATTTTATTATGTCTATAGGTGGACTTTTGATCCAGGAGGACAAGCTTTGGCGACGCAAGAAGCTGCTATCCGAGATCAAGTCTAAAGATCTGAGGATAGGTCTTCTCAAGAAAGAGGAGATGATGGACACCATCCAGCCACAACCATCCCCTTAGGAAGCAAAAGCATTGGATTTGAGGACAAATCCTTTTCAAGAGGGAGGGGATGATAGAAGAGGCCAGAGCTCACCACACTATGAAAAGCCAAGCTCCAAGTCTAGACCGTCTAGAACCATGTGGAGAGTGTTTAGCCCATAATGAGGAGCGTCTAGACTCAAAAGGAGAGCGTCTAGCCCATGATGAGGAGCGGCTACATAAGGAGCGTCTAGGAGCAAGCCTAGACCGTCTAGGACCAAGCACTTCACGCACACAAGGGTCAAAGCTACAGTTTAGAAGGAGAAGACCATGTACATGTTACATGGAGGCCCATTAGGGGTGCTTAGTAATTAAAGTAGTGTTAGAAAGCATAAATGAGTGAACATTCTAGAAACTTGTTTACTTGGCCGGTCATGAGCACATGTGCCATGTGCCTTGTCATTTTGCATTTCATTTGGCTCTCATTTCATTAGGAATTAGCTTAGCTTTCTCGGCCATATAGCCTATAAATAGGAAGGCCATCTCTTGTATTTTCCAAGATTATTGTGAGTAAAGTTATGCTGCCATTTTTGTGCCAAGCTTTGCTTCTACCTAGATTCTAGGCTCTAATCTTCACATCCTTCACCTTTCCTTGGGTTGGCCGAACCTCCCAACTTTCATACATTCCATGCACCGTAAAGATCACCATAGCTCTTAGAAGGATCTTGCACACACACATCCATGGCTTCCGCACCATCATTTACATGATTCAAGAAGAACTTCATGAATTTGCCATCACTCACCATCTAATTGTGTGATTCACAAGTAATTAACAAGAGTTAAATTGCAAAGAAATTAAATGGCACTCCCTTTGTTGTTTTTCTAATTGCACTCCCTTTGTTGTTTCTTCTTTGTTGGGCCTTCCAAGGTGTGTGGTGTATTTAGTATGTGTTTGTTGCTGCCCCTTACCTTTGATCCTCTTGGAATTAGGTAATTAAATTCTTCAATCCAGCACCTATTAAGCAAAGCTAGACTCCCCTCAAGTCAATTCCCACTCATCAAGTACCAATTGATCTTTAATCCACCACAAAGCTTAGAGGTCAAAGAAAGAAAGCAAGAAACAAATTAATTTGAAATCACAGTACCACACAAATGGAATTAAATGTGACACAACTAGAAAGAGTTCAAATGAAATTAGACAAGCAAATAAAAAGGCACTCAAATAATGGATGGCAAACAAAAGGAACCTAAGGAATAGCACTAGATTTGATTTAAAAACCAAAAACAGCACCACTGAAAAAAATGTTGTGGTCCAGAATGCGTGACTTTTAAAGATTTATGCTGAGCTGCTCTTTTGTATTTGCTTCTGAAAATTGATACTCAAACAAATAAAGATCTTAACAAAGTTTTGGCGTTGGTTTCACTCTAAACGCATGCACCAATTAATTTTAATAATTTTTTTAAAATCAGTGCTCAGAACCGCCAGATGTAGCGTCAGGATTGCACACTTTTTTTGTCAGATTTATCTTTTTTTCTATTTCTTTTCTTCAACTGATTCTTTTTTTCTTCTTTTGCTAACACCTCAATCTAGTGAAATCCAGAGGCTCAGAATTTTCTTGTGATGTATTTAATTTTCATAAAGCAAAACAGCCAAAACAGATTTGTGAAAACAGGGGATTCTGAAATCTGGAATAAAAAACAGAATGATATACCAACAAAAACACAAAGGAATTAATGTGATGGGATTTATGTGGATCTAACACACAAATATGAACTCAAACTAAAAAGAAAAATTCACCAAAGGATCAAAACAATATAGATTTCAGATCAAGCACTCAAAACAAAAACAAGAAACAATTAAATCAAGAAGAGTACTACTAGGATTTGTTGACAAATATGGAAACACATGACTTAGACAAAACTTATGGATTCATAAAATGAAAAGACTCAAGAACATCATATGAACCAAATTAAATTTCAAGCAAGACTCAAATACCTAAAAATAAAAACAGCAACACAAAGATATCAAGAATCCTACACAAAATTGAAAATAGATGTTCAAGCACAATTTTGAACAAATCCCACCGATTGAAATGAATAAACAAGCATTCAAATCATATTAAAACACAAAAACAGCAAGAAAACTTGGAATAAAGATGAACAACTTGGAGAAAGAAGAACTCAAAAAGAAAAATGCAAAGAGATACTCATATTTGAAGAACCATAGCTCTAGATACCAAATGATGGCATTGAGCTCTTCTCTTTTGTGAATTTTGGGTGGTTTGCGGAAGCTTTGTGGTTTGTTGATGGAACAAGGCCCTCCTAGGAGGTGTGGCTGCCTTGGAGGTGTAGGAAGAGTAGGAATTTAGGGAGGTTCGGCCAGGCCCTTTGGAAGGTGAAAGGATTGAAGATTAAGACCTAGATTCTACGCAAGGGAGTAAAGTATGGCTCAAGTTTGGCAGCATAACAATACTCAATTTAATCTTGCAAATACATGAGTCAAGCCCTCTTATTTATAGTGTTTAGAAGGCTGGAAATTCAAAAGAAAGTGGAGGGAAATTCAAATGAGAAGCATTTGAATTTGGAGCGAATTCCTAGTCACAAGGAAAGTGTGACTTGGTTTCTTTTTTTTGGCACCTCCTAAATCTACACCTACACCTTCTTTTTATGTCACATGGAAGGTGTGGCTTAGCTTTATACATTTGCACCTCTTATATTTATATCTACAACTCCCTTTATGTTCTACTAAAAATACTCAAAGTAATTATAAAAGAAAGACATCCAATGATGCTTAGTTGGCCCATATCTTCTATTTGTTGGGCTTGAGCTGAAGCTTGAACTTGTATTTGGGCTTGGGCTTGGGCCTCTTCCATCATCCCCTCCCTCTTGAAAAAGATTTGTCCTCAAATCCAATGCTTCTTATTCATCATCATTATGTGGATGTATGTGGCTGGATGGTTTCCATCATACAGGGAATCTCGCTCAAACGAGTTTTACATCGAAAAATGGTGTTTTCGTGCATGGATTCTCGCTCAAGCAAAATTTTTTGCAAAAAAATAACAAAAAAATCCTTTCCATTCTCAAAATTTTTAGTATTATGATTTGTTATTTTTTTGTTTTAATTTTTACTAAAAAAATTTAAAAATATATATTTTATTTTCTTTTTGCCTCAAAGGCAACCCAAATTCTACATGCCTCCTAATTAGTTTGAAGGTTATGTATTTTTGTTTGGGGACAGGTTCTATTATTCAGGGGACAGATCAAGTAAGACTATAGATGAAGATTTTAACAAAGAGCTGGATGACTTCTTAGGAAAAGAGGATTGAGCAAAAATATGGTTTTATCTTTCTAATTCTCTTTTCTTTTCAGATATTTGAATTTTGTTTTATTTTTCTGTTTAGTTCTTTTTTATTTTTCGGTTATTTTGTTTTCTGCTTATTTTCTTATTTTGTAGTTGAATAAATTTGTTATTTTGTTAGTTTTATGTCTTGAATTATTTTTCTTGAATAAATTTTTGTTTTAGTTTTTTTGTTTTCTAGATTTATTTTCTCAAATATAAAAGAACTAGAATATTAATTTTGAATTTTGGAAAAAATAATTTGTGTTTAAATATTAAATAGTGAGATGAATTAGACACAGATTAGAAAAGAAAATTTGATTGAATCCCTATTCAAATGTAGTTGAAATTGTAATACATGAAATTTAACAGGATGATTGATTAGGACATAGAATGACAAAAAAACGAATGAGGTCAATTAAACCAAGTGGGTGTGTGAATCTTAAACAGTTTTGAGAGTTTTTCTGATGAATTGACAGTTGTGGTTGCTTAATTTTTTATTTTTGTTACATCATAAAAGAGCATGAAGATTATTGAGGCATTTATTTGTGTTAATTAGGAACTCAGTGTTGAACCAAGTGATGTTCAAGCTTTGAAGAATCCAAACCCTTTGAAGGATGTTGAAGCCTTGGCTGTGCTTGCTGTTGCTGTGCTGTTATAGTCTAGTTCTGGGTAGTTTGAGTGTTGTAATCCACCCCTTGATCGAATCTAAAGCATAGGCATTCTCAATCTTTGTGAAAGTAAAATGTTTTCAAACTAAGTTAAAACAACCGATTGTTTTGTCGAAACAACCGATTGTTTATACTTAGATGTTTTGAGAAAAGATTGAAAACTGTTTTTCAAATGGTTAAGCTGTTAAAATCAAAACAACCGATTGTTTGTTTTGGGACCATAACAGAAAAACTGTTTTATCTTTCACTGAGCTATAAATGATTTAACTGCTTACGCTCCAGTCATTAAATGCTTTGATCAATCTTTTAATGCAATTGAAGAGTTTGTTAAGATTTAATAACAAACTACATCTTTGAATAAATTCAGAAAAACAGATTTGAGAAAAATCTTTGACAAGTTTTTTCTAAGAGTTTTTTAGTTTTTCAAAGAGCTGAGATTGCTGAAAGTTTGTGATTGATCAAAGTTTGTGGAATAGGATTCTGCTTGTATTGATTTCAGATTATCTTCTGTAACAAGTGTAATCATTGTACTCTGTGAAACGAGTTTCGTTTCTGTGTTTGCTAAGATTGGCTATGTGTTCTTGAGGGGATCAAGATCAACAATCTTAGTGTTGGTGTGTTAGCCAAGAAGAGTGTGTGTCTTGAGGTGTTCAAGGTCACTTTCTTGGTTGTGGTGTAAGTGATCAAGTTGTGATTGCTTAGTGGATTTCCTCAGAGGGTTTCTGAGAAGACTGGATGTAGCTCTGGATTTGGAGTGAACCAGTATAAACATCTGTGTGCATTCTCTCTATCCCTAACTCTTTAAATTCAGTTTTGATATTTGTTAACTGGTATAAACAACCGATTGTTTCGGTAAAACAACCGATTGTTTTTATTAGTGTAGTGCCTTTTGCTTTATGTTTTGAAAAAATGATTTCTTAATCAAGGTTTTCTCGAAGTAATTTCATTCAATGCCTAATAGATTGTGAAAACTCTCTTTAAACAATTCACCCCCCCTCTAGTTTAAAGCCATATATTCTAACAATTGGCTTAAAGAGCTTGGTTCTTGAAAGTTATTCAAGTTGATCCAAAAAAAAAATTTCTATGGCTGGAAAACTATATTTTGAGGAAGGTGCTTCAATCTACAAACCACCTTTATTCTGTGGATTGAATTATAAATATTGGGAAGCAAGAATGAAAATCTTTATGAAATCTATTGATCAAGGAATTTGGCATTCAATTGAGAATGGCCCTTACATTCCAAAGTTTAAAAAGAATGGTTCTTTCATTTCAAAACCTTGGTCTCAATGGACCAATGATGAATGTAAGATGGCCAAGCTTGATTGTACTGCTCAAAACATAATAGTTTTTGCACTAGATACTAATGAATTTTTCAGGATATCAAAATGCAAAACTGCTAAGGATATGTGGGACACACTCAAGGCTGCTCATGGATAAAATGAACCAAATGAGGCAATGACAAAGAGTCAAGCAAGAAGGAAAAGAAGGTAAAATAAGAAAAGCCTCAACATTTGCTTCATGGCAGAAAGGAGGATGACTCAAGTAGTGTAAGTTCATCAAACTCCTCAAACTCTGGAAATTATGGTCAATTGCTTCAAGCCTTTCAAGAAACACATGAAGAAGCCAACCAATTGGCTCTCTTGAACAATCGGTTAAAAGAAAAGAACAGCTGGCTTGAAAACAGAGTAAAGACACTGGAAGAGGAATTAGAAAATTCAAAAAAAAAATTTGAAAATCTTGAAATCATTTACAAAAACTCCTCTTGCAAGTGTGATACTCTAGTTTGTGAAAATTGCGAAAATCTTGAACAAAAGGTCCACTATCTTGTTAAAACTGTGGATAAGCTTTCTAAAGGCCAATCCAACTTTGAGAGTGTTCTAGCATCTCAAAACTGTGTTTTTGGAAGAGCTGGATTGGGTTTTAATCCACAAAACAAACAAGATAGATTTTTCAAATCATTTTCGAAAATGCCAGAAAAACTGATTGGTACATGCTTCTATTGCATGAAAAGAGGCCATTTTGTGAGGTTCTGTAAAATCAGAAAATATGTTGTTCCTAAAGGTCTTATGAAGTGGATTCCTAAGAGCAATAAAGCTTTAATTGATGAGTGTAAACCAAATGGATCCACATTCATAAGGGGACCAAATCTTTGTACTTGAAAATAATTTTTGTAGGAAATCTTGGAGAAGAGCAAGCAACTGTGGTACTTGGATAGTGGATGCTCCAAGCACATGACAGGGGACAAATCAAAGTTTCTGAGCATCTCCTTTAAGAAAGAGGGTCATGTCACCTATGGAGACAACAACAAAGGAAGGATTCTTAGGAGAGGATCCATAGGAGACAAAGACATCTTGGTAATCCATGATGTGCTTTAGGTAGAAGGCCTAAAGTATAATCTGCTGAGCATTAGCCAACTTTGTGACAAGGGATATCAAGTGATGTTCAAGGCAAACACATGTGAAATCTGTCTACCTAACACCAAAGAGGTAATGTTGGTAGGTAAGAGAGTTAATAATGTGTATCTTCTAGATATCTCTTCACCATGTTCAATTGGATGTCTTCTATCCAAGCAAGATGAATCTTGGCTTTGGCATAGACGAATTGCTCATATTCACATGAATCACTTGAACAAGCTAATTTCAAAGGATCTTGTGATTGGGCTGTCAAAACTCAAGTTTGAGAGGGATCACATTTGTGAAGCATACCAAAAGGGAAACAAGTGAAAAGTTCTTTCAAAATTAAAAATGTTGTTTCATCCTTGAAACCTCTTGAACTTCTTCACATGGATCTCTTTGGACCCTCAAGAACTATGAGTCTTGGTGGAAATTATTATGCTCTTGTTATTGTTGATGACTTTTCTAGGTACACTTGGACTCTTTTCATGGAATCAAAGAGTGATGCCTTTTCTGCTTTTAAGAAGTTAGCAAGAAGGTTGCAGAACACAAAGAACAACAACATAGGTTCTATTAGAAGTGATCATGGAGGAGAATTTTAGAATAAGAAGTTCAGCAAATTCTGTGAGAAGATGGGGATTCTGCACAACTTCTCTGCTCCAAGAACACCACAGCAGAATGGAGTAGTAGAGAGGAAGAACAGGTCTCTTGAAGAACTATCAAGGACAATGCTGAGTGAATCATCACTTCCTAAGTACTTTTGGGCAGAAGCAGTGAGCACCTCATGTTATGTGATGAATAGGGTGCTTATAAGGCCTATTTTGAAGAAAACTCCATATGAACTCTTCAATGGAAGGAAGCGTAACATCTGTCATCTCAAAGTGTTTGGCTGCAGCTGTTTCGTTCTCAACAATGGAAAGGAAAACTTGGGAAAGTTTGATGAGAAAGCGGACCTTGGTATCTTCATAGGGTATTCACTCACAAGTCATGCATATAGAGTCTACAACAAAAGGTTGATGACTGTAGAAGAATCAGTTCAAGTTGTCTTTGATGAGATAGATCGCAGAATCAATCAAATCCCAAAGACCAGTGCTAAAGAAGATGAACAGAGCATCAATTTGGAGAAGATGGAAATTTGTGCAGAAAAACAACCGGTTGATTCGCAGAAACAACCGATTGAAATTCTGCAACAGAGTGAGATGCACAAGGAGTAGAGGATTCCTAGAGATCTGTCAGTGGATAACATCATAGGGCAGATAAAGGAAGGTGTCTCCACACGTAGCTCCATCTCAAACTTCTGCAGGCGCACAACTTTTGTCTCTCAAATTAAACCAAAGTCAATTGAGGAAGCTCTAAAGGATGAGAAGTGGGTTGAAGCTATGCATGAAGAGTTGAATCAGTTTGCAAGGAATGAGGTATGGTTTCTTGTCCCTAAAACTAATGAAATGAATATTATGGGTTCGAAATGGGTTTTCAGGAACAAGCTAGATGAGGATGGTGTGATCACAAGGAACAAAGCAAGGCTAGTTGCCAAAGGCTACAATCAAGAAGAGGGCATAGATTATGGTGAGACCTTTGCTCCTGTTGCTAGATTGGAGGCTGTGAGGTTGCTGCTGGCTTTTGCGTGTATAAGTGGTTTTAAACTCTTCCAAATGGATGTCAAGAGTGATGGCATTCCTTTGAGATCTTCTTTGATTTTTGATGATGAAGGTTGCGGAAGCTTAGTGGAAGAAATGAGCAAGGCCTTCCTAAGAAGTGTGAGTGCCTTGAAGGTGCATGAAGAGTGTGGAATTGGGGAAGTTCGGCCAGCCCCTTTGAAGGTGGTGAAGTGAAGATTAAAACCTAGATGCTAGGCAAGGAGTAGTGTATGGCACAAAATTGGCAGCATAACAATACTCTATTCAATCTTGTAAAATGAGAGTCAAGCACCTCAATTTATAGTGTTTAGAGGGCTGGAAATTCAAAAGAAAGTGGAGGGAAATTCAAATGAATTCCCTCCCAAAAGTGGAGCCTAAATGAGCACATGGGGAGGGGTGTGTCTAGTTTGTATGTTCACCCCGTCCATGGGCTTTCTAGACCCATGGGCTTTCTAGACCGGCCTTGGTAAATTTAGAGGTTTTTTTTAGAAACTCTAAGTTTGCCTAGGTTGGTGTTTTAGGTGCCAAAATTAATTCTAAGAAAAATTACAAATAAAGTTCCTATGCTAATTTTGACAAGAAATTAAAGTCTACTCTACACTAGAGTTTATGACATTTGAACTTGTAAAAGAATGTCTTCTTGGATCCTCTTGGTCATAACTCTAGGGTTGGCCCAAATCTACCCTTTGGTGGGCTTGCATGTGGGCTTGTGCTTGGGCCTCTTCCATCAAAGAGTGCCTTCTTGAATGGCTACATCAATGAGGAAGTCTATGTAGATCAACCACCGGACTTTGAAGATCATAAGTATCCCAACCATGTCTTCAAGTTGAAGAAAGCTTTGTATGGACTGAAGCAAGCTCCAAGACAGTGGTATGAGAGACTTAGCAACTTCCTTCTATCTCATGGATATGAAAGGGGAATTGTAGACAAGACTCTCTTCATCAAGAAGTCAAATGCAGAAATAATTCTTGTGTAAATCTATGTTGATGATATCATCTTTGGTGCTACACAAGATAGTTTGTGTGAAGAATTTGTGGCTGCAATGAAAGGTGAGTTTGAAATTTCTATGATGGGAGAATTGTCTTTCTTTCTTGGATTGCAGGTTAAGCAAACAAAGGATGGGATCTTCTTAAGTCAATCAAAGTATTGCAAGGAGATTCTCAAGAAATTTGAAATGGAAAGTTGCAAAGAAGCAAGCAGTCCAATGTCATCAAGTTGTTACATGGATGCGGATGCTGGTGGAAAAAGTGTAGATCAAACAAAATACAGAGGATTGACTGGATCTTTCCTTTATCTAACAGCTAGTAGGTCGGACATCATGTTTGCGGTGTGTCTATGTGCAAGATATCAAGCAAATCCTAAAGAGTCACACTTCAAAGCTGCAAAAAGAATTCTGAAATATCTCAAAGGAACATCATCTGTTGGATTATGGTATCCTTCTCACTCTCAAATTCATTTAATTGGTTATTTAGATTCTGACTTTGCAGGTTGCAAGCTAGATAGAAAGAGCACAAGTGGCACTTGCCACCTTCTTGGCTCAAGCCTAATCTCATGGCATAGCAAGAAGCAAGCATGTGTTGCTCTCTGTACTGCTGAGGCTGAATACATTGCTGCTGGAAGCTGTTGTGCACAGATTCTGTGGCTAAAACAACAACTTGCAGACTTTGGATTACAAATCAGCAAGGTTCCTTTGATGTGTGATAACACAAGTGCCATCAATCTTACCAAAAATCAGATTCAGCACTCAAGGACCAAACATATTGAGATAAGGCATCATTTCATCAGGGATCATGTAAACAATGGGAACTGTGAAGTGAAGTTTGTGGAGACCAAACTACAGTTAGCTGACATCTTCACGAAGCCATTACCAAAAGAGAGGTTTTTCTTCCTAAGAAATGAGTTAGGTATTCTTGGTCTTAATAATATCTCCTAAATCTGTTTTGATACATACTAAAGTCTATTTGTGAAGACAAATAGGGGGAGAATTAATTGGTTCTTGTATATCTTTGTCTGATACTATGTTGATCCTGCATGTTGACCAAAACGCTGGAGCTTTGCCTCGTCAAACTTGGATCGACGTATGCGCCGTGTTTGCCTCCGTCCTTCACCGCGATCCACCTCAAGAACCTGCAAAAGACGAAACGGCGCCGCTGCGGCCGATCGCGCTCCAACGCCCAAGTCAGTGACTGAACCACCAATTACTCAAGAGTAAGACTCAAGAACTCTAAGGAACCGTGACCAGTTCTCTCCCAGTGTACTCAAGACTTGCAAGCGTAAAGAAACAATCTGAACGTGCGTACCTCAGAAGTTCGTTGAGAACTCTTATATACCTGGGCACTTTCTCTCTCCTGACAGTTACACATCTGGACACGTGGCTCGCATCCAGTTGTACACGTGCCATCATCTGGAGCATCCTTGACTTGGGCGCTACTTCTGACTCTTCTTTGGCTAAGTTACTTATGCATGGTATACTCAGTGCATAGATACCTTGGAGCGCGATCTCTTCTGGATGGCGAGTTCGGGTGCCTTCGTACACACCTTCCCTGTGGTCTCGCCGGCCGCCTTCATGATCTGCCCTACCTGCTTCACCGTGTAGGTGGGCTATCTCCCAAGCTCATCCTCTGGCCAACTGGAAAATGACCATCTGCCTTCATCTTCGGCGATGTCCTTGTTTCGGCGATCTCTAATCACTTGGTCACCTGGATTCACATCTGGCGACTTTATCTTCAACTCGGTGACCGCCGGTTTAGGTATGGTGGAGATCGGAGCACGCCAACTTAATAACTAACGACTACGCAAACCCCCCGACCTCCTTCCCTTCTGCCAACCAGGTGTCCCATCCAACACGCCTATATCATAGCTCGACGCCACGTCATTACACCCGACTACCAGGGCGGTACACAAGCCCCCCAGTCTTAAGCGAAGACTTGTCCGGTGAAAAGACTGAAGGAGTCACGTCATTACCGATCTACGTGGCGCTGGCCCAGAATTCCAAACGTTTGTACTTTCTGCTTTCCTGACGCTCCACCAAACATTCTTCTAATCGCTCGACATGTGGCCTCATCAACAGTTGCCTTCAGTTGTCGTTTGCGACTTTATCTTCAACTCGGTGACCGCCGATTTAGGTATGGTGGAGATCGGAGCACGCCAACTTAATAACTAACGACTACGCAAACCCCCCGACCTCCTTCCCTTCTGCCAACCAAGTGTCCCATCCAACACGCCTATATCATAGCTCGACGCCACGTCATTACACCCGACTACCATTGCGGTACACAAGCCCCCCAGTCTTAAGCGAAGACTTGTCCAGCGAAAAGACTGAAGGAGTCACGTCATTACCGATCTATGTGGCGCTGGCGCAGAATTCCAAACGTTTGTACTTTCTGCTTTCCTGACGCTCCACCAAACATTCTTCTAATCGCTCGACACGTGGCCTCATCAACAGTTGCCTTCAGTTGTCGTTTGCACTTCTAAAACCCATTCGAAAAACTCTTAAACCCATTTCACTTCTACTGTTCCATCACTTCTTTGCTTTCTCAAACGCTTCAAGCTTCTTCTGCTAAAACCCACGACGCTCTTCAACCTTCTGGATTCTCAACTTCCTTCATCGTTCTTTCGATCATAAAAAGGTACTCCCTTTACTTCTTCTGCTGATTTTTCCTGCATTTTAACCGATTCGCATCATCCATTAACTGTCTGGTGCATACGCTGCGGGCTGTTTCTTCTATTTCTCCTTTCTCATAACTTAGGGTTTCGTCTTCGTTACAACGAACCTTCGTTCGTTCGTTTTTCACCCTTCTTTCACGATCGAGTCAGCCTCTGCGAACCCTGATCACCTTTCCTTTTCTTTTCCTTTGCAGTTTCCGCGATGGCTCGAACAAAGACCACCGCGAATCCTCCTCCCTCGCCACGAAACCCTTCATCTCAAGCTCACAACCCACCACGAGCACCTGGTGCTTCTTCTTCCCAGGCTGAGAGGCCTGCAACCTCCCGCCCTAACCTGGCTCAGGCTACTCCACCAATCGCCGGAGGAGCCTCCATTCCTTCCCCAGACTTCAAAAAGCTATACCCCTGGGCCAGCTCGGCACTGCTGAAAGAAACGTCTTCGATAAACTCTGAAACGGCGGTACTCCGACTAAGGAAAGGGGATCAGTCGGATCTTTCCTTTCACAAGGAGCATGATAACAAGGTGACCGTGCTGCCTTGCCACCCTGAGGAGCCGATCTGTGCTGACGACAAAGTGAGCGGTGGCGAGTCGTTCTGCTTCCTCTACACAATGTTATTCAAGAAGGTGAAGCTCCGACTTCCCTTCACCCGTTTCGAGCGAGAGCTACTAACCGAGCTCGATATCGCCCCCGCCCAGCTTCATCCCAACAGCTGGGCGTTCGTAAGGGCGTTCCAGATCATGTGCGCACATCTAGGGCTGCCAGCGTCAGTGGACGTTTTTCTTTTTCTTTTTGAAGCCAAACACCCGGGAGATCGCCTGTGGGTGAGTCTGAACGGGATTGCTGGGAGGTCGATCCTCTCTATCTTCCAGCAGTCCTACAAGGATTGGAAGGGCAAATTTGTCCAAGTACGCCAAAACGACCAGGATGCCTCGATGCTCGACGGGTTTCCCTTGTACTGGGTAAACAAGGGAAACAAAGACGCCAAGGGAAGCTTCAGGAGGCCAAGAAGTCCTGACAGCATGGGTGCTTTGGACAAGGATTTGTGCCTCTTCTGGAAGAGCGTGGCAGGCGCCAATATCACCTTCCTCACCACTGCGCTCATCTCCTTCGAGTTCTTCGAAGATCAACTCGAAGTTCGCATAGGTTAGAGCTCACCTCAGTGTCTAAATCATTTACTCTTGGCGATACTTCTGCTAACTGTTTCTGGGCCTCTTGTCTGTTGTGCACAAGACTTTGGTTTTATTTTCTGCACCACTTATCTGCTTTTGTTGCATACTGACTTATGTGTTTATCTTTCTCTCTGAGCTAACCTATGTACCTTTGTATCATGCAGACCGTATGTTGGGCAAGGGAAAACTGGCAGAATTGAGGGCGCTCGCCCGAGCCCATGGGTTGGCGTCGGGTTCCCAGACCGTGCCAAATTCAGTGGTAGAGATCGCCGCTGCTCAGGGCAGATCGCCCCCTAAAGGCCCAACTCCTTCAGAGGCCCAGCCCGCCCAACAGCGCAAGAAGCTCATCCTCAGGAAGCCAAAGAGGAAAACCCCTCAGGTGGTCCAAGAGGATGACGAAGAATACGATGAGGCGACTGAAGATGGCCTTATCACCAAGAGGAAGAGGGTGGCGCCTTCTTCACCATCTGCTCCACCTCCTCTTCCAACATCAACACCACCTTCCACACCAGCTCCACCTCCTACACTGCTTCCTGCTCCAGCTCCCACCTCGCCAGTCCAAGCAGTTCCTCTGGCATCTACGCTTCCTGTGGTTGAGGCTGCCGAGCCCAACTTTATGGAGAACCCCCCGAGCGCCTCCACGCCCTATGTATCAGCTGGAGGGGGTCCTCCTTCAAACACCTCAACCGCAAACGCCGCACCAGGCGGGGATGAAGGTGCTCACAACTCGCCTATCCTCATCACCGAATCCCCGTCGTCGCCACCACGCCAAGAAGCTCCCACTCAACAGCCATCTCGAGAAGGTGGTGGCGAGAACCAGCAGCAAGCTTCCCTGGTGCCCCCACGAGCAAACCTCTCCCTTGAGGTGAAAAGGGTGTGGGAACCCTTCTCAGCGAAACTCAAGATGATGGTAGAGGATTTCCCCTCCATCATATCTAAAGTTGTGGAGAGTTCCAGCAAGAAGCTCCAGGATGACATCTTCACACTCCAAGAGGAGAACCGCACCATCAGGATTGAGGCGGAGAGGTTATCCTGCAATCTAACGCTCGCCGAGATCGATCACTCCCGAGTGGAAGATGCTATGAGCACTGAGCTCCGGGTGGCACACAAGGAGGCCACCGATCTACGCCATAAGGTGCAGCTCCTAGCTCAAGAGAAGATTGAGCTGGAGATCAAGCTGGTCCCTTATCGCGTCAAAGTGGCTGACCTGGAGGCGTTGATCAAAGCAGATGCCGCCAAGGTAAGGAACCTTGAGAAGAGGTCAGCCGATCGGGAGGTCTTCTTGGGAAAAGTCAAAAAAGAGAGAGACGACCCCATGGCCAAACTCGCCGAGGCCACAGAGGAAAACGGGAAGATCGCCACACAGCTGGCCCAGGCGCAGGCGGAATCCAAGAAGGTTACTGAAGACCTTCTTCAAGCTCGGGAAACCATTGAAGAACTCAAGAAACAAGCTGAAGAGCTGAAGCAGCAGAGTGAGGGGCTCAAGAAGCAGATCAAAGAACTTGATTTGAGCTCCGCCCAAATTCTCGCTGCTGGATTCGATGCCACCTTGGAGCAGTTCGCCTGCCAATACCCCGATCTGGACCTCTCCATGGTGTCTCTCAACAACGAAGTGGTGGACGGGAAGATTGTTCCTTCTGAAGACTAGTTGCTTCCCTGCATCCATTATTCCTTTGCTTTCTCCCTTACACACACTTGTAATAAACTTTCCCTTTTTCTGTACATGTATCTTGAACTAATGCCACTTATGTTATGAGATTTCCCGCTTCTTTTATACTCTCTTCTTGTTAACTTTACCTTCCTTGCGCAAATCTCTTAGACAAATTAACTTAGTAACTTCGCAAACGCAATTGTATACTAATCGCCTTGAACCGTCAGCTTTCGAACAATCACATTCTAACAATTTGTTACCTCAAGGTAATGAACCTTGGCGTGAAATCGCTCTTCGAATAACGAACTTCAACCCAACTAATGGCTTAAGACACAGCTCGTCTGATCTGCCTTATCAAAACGGGTCTTGACTTTCTCGCCATTGTCTGAATTTCTCCTGGTCGCCAAAGACTCTTGGCGATATCAGGTTCCTCTTGCCCTCACAACTTGGCCATGGTTCCTTTATCTGGGGGTAGAGGCGCCTTTCGGATCCTTCTCTACCTCCCTGAGCTCTAGAACGAAAGACCGGGTGGCTAGGCGTTCTCTTCGAACCTTCCTTAGCCACCCTCCCAACTTCTTCCACCCTTTACACCATACCTGAACTCGTTCGAGACGAGAAGGATTTTATCTTGCCTGAACTCGTTAATCGGCGAGAAGGTCTTTAACTCGCCTGAACTCGCTCGTCGGCGAGAAGGTCTTTAACTCGCCTGAACTCGCTCATCGGCGAGAAGGTCTTTATCTCGTGCCTCTACATTGTCCCAGGGGTTACATCTTCTCTCCCCCAGAAACACTGAGGACTTTTTTGCTGGTGCCTCTACATCGCCCCAGAGGCTACATCTTCTCTCCTCTGGAAGCACTGAGGACTTGTTACTGGTGCCTCTACATTGCCCTAGAGGCTACATCTTCTCTCCTCTGGAAGCACTGAGGACTTTTTACTCTTCCTCGCCTGCACTCGCTCGACGGCGAGGAGGTCTTTATCTCGCCTCAGGACGCGCGAGGGCGTTGAGGTCTTTTAACTGATGCCTCCGATCGCCGAAAGACGATGAGGACTTTAACTTTAACTGATGCCGCCAATCGCCGAAAGACGATGGGGACTTAAAAACTTTTTAGAAAGCATGCAACATAACTTCAACTCGCCTTAAATCACATATAAGTGACAAGGTCTTTCTTCAAAATTTTCGGAAAACAACAAGCATGCAATCTAAAACACTTTAAACTTCGAAAACTCTTCTTTATTGGGCGCCCTCATTAAAAACCCTCCTTAGGGAAAAAAGAGTGCCCCCTCCAAACTGTTTTAACAGAAACATTGTAAAACTCTTCGTGTTTGTTTTTACTTACAAAGTTCTTAACTGTAATATAACTTGAGGTGCGTGGCGTTCCAAGTGCGAGGAATCGCCCCTCCTTCCAATGTCTCTAAGCGGTAGGCGCCGTTCCCGAGCGCCTCGGTTATTCTGAACGGTCCCGTCCACTTAAGCGACAGCTTATTCTCCATCTCGTACTGGTGGGCCTTTCTCATCACCAGGTCGCCCTCTCTGAACTGTCTTGGCATCACCTTCGAGTTATATCTTCGTTCAATCCTTCTCTTCACCGCCTCAGCTTTCAATCTCGCCTCCTCCCTGACCTCATCCAGCAAATCCAGATTCAGCCTTCTTTCCTCATTCGAGTCTTCCTCCACGAAGTTCTGGAATCTCGGCGAGCTCTCTTGGATCTCCACTGGAATCATTGCGTCGCATCCATAGACCAGGCTGAACGGGGTCTCATGGGTTCCTGACTGCTCGGTGGTGTGGTATGCCCAAACTATACGGGGTACCTCCTCAGCCCAACTTCCTTTGGCTTTCTCTAGCCATCTCTTCAACCCTCTCAGCAGCACCCGATTGGCTGACTCTACTTAGCCATTCGTCTGAGGGTGCTCGACGGATGCAAATACTTGTTGAATTCCCGCCCCTTCGCACAGCTTCTTCAACAGGTGACTCGCAAACTGAGTCCCATTATCCGACACCAGGCGCTTGGGCACACCAAACCGGCACACGATGTTCTTCCACACGAAACCCTCGATCTTGTGTGCGGTGATCTGGGCCACTGGTTCTGCTTCGATCCACTTGGTGAAGTATTCAATCGCCACCACCAAGTACTTCATCTGCCTGATCGCCAGCGGGAATGGTCCCAGAATGTCGATTCCCCATGTATGAAACGGCCAAGGGCTGTAAATCGACTTCAACTCCTCGGGAGGCGCCTTGTGCCAATCGGCGTGCTGCTGGCATTGCTTGCAGCACTGCGCATACCTCTTGCAATCTTCTCTCATTGTTGGCCAGTAATAACCTGCACGGAGAGTCCTTGCAGCCAGAGCTCGACCCCCGACGTGGCTTCCGCAAATCCCTTCGTGTAGCTCAGCCATGATTCTTGTACATTTTTCCCCGTGCACACATTCCAGGAGTGGATGAGTGAACCCAAACCTGTACAACTCGCCATCAATCATTGTGAACTTAGTAGAATTCTTCTTTATCTTCCTAGCCTCCGTCGTATCCAACGGGAGGAGGCCATCCGCCAGGCATCGCTTGTACTGTGTTACCCAGGTGTCTGGCTCATGGGTCGCGCAGACCTGCATCATGTTCTCCTTTTCTCCCCGACATGCTCTTATTCTTGGCGACCTCAAGGTCTCTTGAGTCAAGGATCTGTGACTCCTCGCCGCTTTCTCCGTCAACTTGCTTATCTGAAGAACCAGGTGATCTGCCACAAATGCTCTCGGCGTCTTCAAAGTTTCTTGAATCACCGTCCTCTACCTACCCCCTTGCCTGAACTGGCGAGCTTAGCTAGCAAGTCAGCTCGGGCATTCTGCTCCCTGGGCACGTGCACCACTTCGAAGGAGACAAAGGAACTCTTCAATTCCTGTACATACTCCAGGTAAGCCGCCATTTGTGGATCTTTAGCCTGGAACTCGCCTGTTACTTGCCCCGTGACTAACAGCGAGTCACTCTTAGCCATCAGCACCTTGGCTTCTATCTCCTTAGCCAGCAAGATACCGGCGATCAGCGTCTCATATTCTGCTTAATTGTTGCTGGCTTTGAAGGCAAACCTCAAAGATTGTTCGATCAGCACGCTGTTGGGTCCCTCCAAGATGACTCCAGCACCGCTACCCTGCTGGTTCGACGATCCATCCACTGAAAGCACCCAACGAAAGTCATCCCCCTCAACTCGTGTCGCCTCAGATGAGAGCTCGACCACGAAATCTGCGAAGATCTGCCCCTTAATCGGACCTCGGGGCTCATACTTAATATCAAACTCCGACAGCTCCACCGCCCACTTCACCATCCTCCCAGCAACGTCGGGCTTCTTCAAGACCTTCTGGATGGGCAAGTCGGTCATCACAAGTATCGTGAAGCTATGGAAATAGTGGCGTAACCTCCTTGCTGAAAAGACTACAGCCAGTGCAGCCTTCTCCAGGGCCTGATACCTCGTTTCGGGGCCCTGCAGCACCTTACTAACAAAATAAATAGGCTTTTGAGCCTGATCTTGGTCCTGGGCGAGCACCGCCCTCTCAGTTACAGCAAAATACAACCTGAGAGGGGTTCCCACCAGCGGTTTGCACAGAACCAGCGGGCTCGCCAGGTACTCTTTAAGTTTAACGAAGGCCTCTTCGCATTCCTTCGTCGAGGTAAACTTGTTGTTCCGCCTTAAGCACTGGAAGTACGGATGGCCCTTTTCTCCACTAGCTGACACGAAACGAGACAGGGCGGCCATCCGACCTGTAAGCTGCTGCACTTCCTTCACGGTAGCCGGGCTCCTCATCGCCAAGATGGCGGCGCACTTATCAGGGTTGGCTTCTATTCCTCTCTCAGTTAAGAGGAAACCCAAGAACTTCCCGGCCTCCACGCCAAAGATGCACTTCTCGGGATTCAGCTTCAACCTGAACTTGGCGATCGTAGTGAACAACTCTTCCAAGTCCACAACGTGCTTGCTTTTCTCCGGCGAGGTCACGACCATGTCATCCACGTACGCTTGCACATTTCTTCCCAGCATTGGTGCAAGTACTCGATACATCAACCTCTGGTACGTGGCCCCCGCGTTCTTCAGCCCAAAAGGCATCACCTTGTAGCAGTAGCACGATCTCTCGGTCATGAAGGCAGTCTTCTCTTCATCCATGGGATGCATCTTTATCTGGTTGTACCCCGAGAAGGCATCCAGAAAACTCAGCAACTTACACCCTGCAGCACTGTCCACCAGGGCGTCTATGCTTGGCAAAGGATACGAATCCTTTGGGCAAGCCTTGTTCAGATCGGTGAAATCGACGCACATGCGCCATTTCCCATTGCTCTTCTTCACCAGCACGACATTGGCCAGCCAATTAGGGTACTGCACCTCCCTGATATGGCCTGCAGCGAGGAAATTCCGTGTTTCGTCCCTGATCGCCTGCCTCCTCTCCTCATTGAACTTCCTTCTCCTTTGTCGTACTGGTCTCACCTGGTTGTCCATCGCCAAATGATGGCACAAGAAGTCGGGATCGATCCCGGGCATGTCCGAAGCGGACCATGCAAACGCATCCAGATGCCGCTCTATCACCTTGGCGATCTGGTCCTGAAGTTCAACTTCCAGAGATCTTCCCAGCTTGAAGATCTTTCCCCCGATTTCTCTTTCGAGCCACTGCTCGACGGGTTTTGGTCTGGTTTCTCTGGCGATCACCGCCCTGGCGATTCCCAGCTCCCTCGCTTCCTCAGGGCGATTCCTCGCCTCTTCCTCCTCTAGACCGACGTTCCCCTCCCCCAGCTCAGCATCTACCATCACCACGTCGCCTCCGGCGGTCTCCTCCATCACCGTCGGCCTGGGCTTCACACCGGGTGGCGGGGTGGTTGTCATGTAACTCACAGACCTCTTGTTTTTCAGGCTATTCTCATAGCACTTCTTTGCTTCTTTCTGGTCGGATTTGATGGTGATCACCTCCATAGATGGCAGCTTCACCTTTATGTGCCGGGTCGACGGTATAGCGCCTATTCTGTTGAGCGTGGGTCTTCCCAGCAGAATGTTGTATGCTGAGGGAGCATTTACGACAAGGTACTTGATTTTCTCTGTTCTCGAACCCGCCTCATCTGTAAACGTAGTCCTCAACTCTATGTACCCCCTGACCTCTACCTGGTCACCAGCGAAACCATACAAACACCCTCCATAGGGCCTCAGCTGGTCAAGGGGTAGCTCCAACTGCGTGAAAGTCGGCCAGAACATCACGTCTGCCGAGCTTCCTTGGTCCACCAGAACCCTGTGGACCTTCCTTCCTGCTGTGATCAACGAGATGACTATGGGATCGTTGTCATGAGGCACAACGTCCCGAAGATCTTGCTTGGTGAACGTAATGTCCACATCCGGCGAGTGGTCCTCAAACATATCCACCGTCATCACAGACCTCGCATACCTCTTCCTCTGTGATGCGGTGCATCCACCACCCGAGAAACCTCCTGCAATGGTGTGGATTTCTCCATGGGTAGGCATCTCGTGTTGCTGAGCCTCACCACCCGCTGGTTGGGAGCTCGACGCGCCCCCCGTCCTTCTATCCAGCAAATAGTCGTTTAGGAACCCGCTCTTGACCAGATCGTCGAGCTGGTATCCTAAAGCCAAGCATGAATCCACGGTGTGGCCAAAGCCCTGGTGGAACTCGCACCAGGCGTCTGGCTTTGGTCCCAGCACCTTGTCGCCCACCTTCTCGGGCGCCTTCAGCCTAGCTGCTATATTGGGAATGGCGATCAGGTCCGCCAATCCCATGACAAACTTGTGCTTTGGCGGAAGATTGTACTCCCGACGTGCTGGTTGAGGGCGCCCTGGGCCCCTGCCCTTGTTCTTCCATGGATCGTAAGGATGGCGAGTCCTCTGATCCCTCCTGGCCGCCGCTGTCTCCAGCACCCTCTGTGGCTGGATCCTGGTCTGGGCATGTGGCCTAGCGGGAGCCACGCTACCCCTCTTCTCGGCGACCTCACTTTCATCGGCGATGTGGGCCACCGCAAGTCGCCTGACCTCAGCAAATGTGGCAGGGTGAGCCCTGATCAATGCCTCGCAGAATGGTCCCGGCAACACGCCATTCTTGAATGCGTAGACCAGCATCTCTTCGTCTTTGGCTGGCGAGCGGACCATCTGCGCCCCAAAACGATTCAGGTAGTCCCTGAGGGACTCTCCCTGATACTGCCTTATGTCGAACAAATCATAAGACACCCTGGGCGGTGCCTTGTTCACTATGTACTGCTCGACGAAGATCTTTGAAAACTGTTGGAAGTTGGTTATGTGCCCGTAGGCAGGCTCACAAACCATTCCAGCGTCGTTCCCTGGAGTGTGCTCACAAACATCTTGCAGTACACGGCGTCTGATCCTCCTGACAACATCATCTGCGTATGGAACGTGGTGAGATGTTCCTCAGGATCCTCCACGCCGGTAAAAACAGCCTTCACAGGTACCACGCTCGCAGGGATAGGCGTGTCGGTAATCGCCTGAGCGAAAGGCATAGGAAAAACGCGAGGCGGCGTTGACGGCGCGACCTCTTCAGCGACTGGACGCCCTCGCTGCTCCTGAAGAGCTTGACGCAGTTCTTCAGTCACTCTGCTAAGCTCATCATTCCTGGCCCGAGAGGCGACCAGGTCCTCATGCATTCTCGCCTGCTCTATGCGCGAGGCTTCCACATTCGCCTGCAGCGAACGCATGATTTCCACCATCTGCGCCATAGTCATGGCGCCTTCAGCAGCAACGGGCGCAACTGGACTTGAACGGTTGCTTCTCATTTTTCTCATGAAAACTTGACGAATCACAGAGAGCAATGAACAACACCTTCTTCAGCGACGATCGATTCAGCGATCAATCGGTCAGAACTTCGACAAAAACCTCAAGAACACAACGAACCTTCACAGAAACCCGCAACTCCACCAAAAACCAATGCTTCTCCCACGAAAAACCAAACGAACCGAAGAACTCAGATCTCACCGAACAAAACTCGCGTAAGCAGCAAAAAACTTCATCTCACCGAACAAAAACCCAAACAAACGGTGGAAAAACGCGAAATTATCGAACAGAACCTAGATGAACAGCGGACAATGGTTGCACCAGCACACAACCACACAGAAACTGCAGAAACCTCCAAGAACTCACGCTGTGGATGGGAACAGGTTTTACACGGCCCCACGGTGGGCGCCTGATGATCCTGCCTGTTGACCAAAACGCTGGAGCTTTGCCTCGTCAAACTTGGATCGATGTATGCGCCATGTTTGCCTCCGTCCTTCACCGCGATCCACCTCAAGAACCTGCAAAAGACGAAACGACGCTCCAACGCCCAAGTCAGTGACTGAACCACCAATTACTCAAGAGTAAGACTCAAGAACTCTAAGGAACTGTGACCAGTTCTCTCCCAGTGTACTCAAGACTTGCAAGTGTAAAGAAACAATCTGAACGTGCGTACCTCAGAAGTTCGTTGAGAACTCTTATATACCTGGGCACTTTCTCTCTCCTGGCAGTTACACATCTGGACACGTGGCTCGCATCCAGCTGTACACGTGCCATCATCTGGAGCATCCTTGACTTGGGCGCTACTTCTGACTCTTCTTTGGCTAAGTTACTTATGCATGGTATACTCAGTGCATAGATGCCTTGGAGCGCGATCTCTTCTGGATGGCGAGTTCGGGTGCCTTCGTACACACCTTCCCTGTGGTCTCGCCGGCCGCCTTCATGATCTGCCCTACCTGCTTCACCGTGTAAGTGGGCTATCTCCCAAGCTCATCCTCTGGCCAACTGGGAAATGACCATCTGCCTTCATCTTCGACGATGTCCTTGTTTCGGCGATCTCTAATCACTTGGTCGCCTGGATTCACATCTGGCGACTTTATCTTCAACTTGGTGACCGCCGGTTTAGGTATGGTGGAGATCGGAGCACGCCAACTTAATAACTGACGACTACGCAAACCCCCCGACCTCCTTCCCTTCTGCCAACCAGGTGTCCCATCCAACACGCCTATATCATAGCTCGACGCCACGTCATTACACCCGACTACCAGGGCGGTACATATGTAAACTGTTAAATCTATGATTTAAAGCTGTTTTTTGCTGCTGCTGATAAAAACAACCGATTGTTTCGTGTAAACAACCAATTGTTTATCATGTTTTATGCCTTGAATATATAAAAATCTAACTTGCTGCTGTAAGAAGCATTGGATAGTATAAATGCTATTTTTTTGCAGGTACTGCTTCAGATTCAATCAGATCAAACACAAGCACCAGGGATTTGTCTTCATCAGGGGGAGATTGTTGAACCAAGTGATGTTCAAGCTTTGAAGAATCCAACCCTTTTGAAGGATGTTGAAGCCTTGGTTGTGCTTGCTGTTGCTGTGCTGTTATAGTCTAGTTCTGGGGTAGTTTGAGTGTTGTAATCCACCCCTTGATCAAATTTAAACCATAGGCATTCTCAATCTTTGTGAAAGTAAAATGTTTTCAAACTAAGTTAAAACAACCGATTGTTTTGTCGAAACAACCGATTGTTTATACTTAGATGTTTTGAGAAAAGATTGAAAACTGTTTTTCAAATGGATAAGCTGTTAAAACCAAAACAACCGATTGATTCGAGGAAACAACCGATTGTTTGTTTTGGGACCATAACAGAAAAACTGTTTTATCTTTCACTGAGCTATAAATGATTTAACTGCTTACGCTCAAGTCATTAAATGCTTTGACCAATCTTTTAATGCAATTTAAGAGTTTGTTAAGATTTAATAACAAACTACATCTTTGAATAAATTCAGAAAAACAGATTTGAGAAAAATCTTTGACAAGTTTTTGCTAAGAGTTTTTGAGTTTTTCAAAGAGCTGAGATTGCTGAAAGTTTGTGATTGATCAAAGTTTGTGGAATAGGATTTTGCTTGTATTGATTTCAGATTATCTTCTGTAACAAGTGTAATCCTTGTACTCTGTGAAACAAGTTTCGTTTCTGTGTTTGCTGAGATTGGCTGTGTGTTCTTGAGGGGATCAAGATCAGCAATCTTAGTGTTGGTGTGTTGGCCAAGAAGAGTGTGTGTCTTGAGGTGTTCAAGGTCACTTTCTTTGTTGTGGTGTAAGTGATCAAGTTGTGATTGCTTAGTGGATTTTCTCAGAGGGTTTATGAGAAGACTGGATGTAGCTCTGGATTTGGAGTGAACCAGTATAAACATCTGTGTGCATTCTCTCTATCCCTAACTCTTTAAATTCAGTTTAGATATTTGTTAACTGGTATAAACAACTGATTGTTTCGGTAAAACAACCAATTGTTTTTACTAGTGTAGTGCCTTTTGCTTTATGTTTTGAAAAACTGATTTCTTAATCAAGGTTTTCTCGAAGTAATTTCATTCAAGGCCTAATAGATTGCGAAAACTCTCTTTAAACAATTCACCCCCCCCTCTAGTTTAAAGCCATATATTCTAACACTCAGGGCCAAATAGCCAACCTTTATTTTATTAGAATTCAATTTTTTATATACCCCTTTTGAGCCGAGAATTTTTGTTATTATTGCACCCTAACCTTTGATGATTTATTTTCCTACCCTTTAGCATGTTTAAGGAAGGAAAACATAGATGCAATAAATATAGAGAAGGGAATGGTTGGTTTTAATTTTGAAAGCTCAAAAAGTTGAAAATAGGAAGAATTTATTCCTATTGATTAAAACAAATTCTTCATCATGAAAATCATAAAAAGATAGAAAGAAAATGAGGAAAAGTGTGAACTCTATAATTGGATTGCAGGCATGTTATTCTTCTTTAAGATGTGCATTTTGTTATCTGAAAAAAAATCCAATATTTTTTTGAAGCTCATCCTCATTACAACCTTGGAAAAGACCTCAATATTCATGTTTCTAATATGTTTGTGATTTAAAGATGAAATGAAAAGCAACTGTGATTTGTTATTATAAAATAAAAATAGAGAGAAACACTTACATGTGAGCATATGAGAAGAAATTCCTTGATGAATTGTCATTTATTTGTTTGATTTGATCCTGGAAGTTGATTGTGTCTATATTTTTCTATATTTGAATTTTGAAGCATCATAAGTTTCTAATTTGATCTGTTGTTTAGAGAATTAAGTTGTTTGGTATTTAAATTCAAATATATTCATTTACTTTGCTTGAGGACAAACAAAATTCTAAGTTGGGGAGAGTGATAAATGTCTAATTTTCGTAATATTTCATATAAAAATATAGGCACTTATGAGTATCAAAATTGTTAAAGATTCACACACTCACTTGGTTTAATTGGCTCAAAAGCTCAAAAGGGATATAAAAAAAATTGAATTCTAATAAAATAAAGGTTGGTTATTTGACCCTGGGTTTCTAATTAACACAATCAAATGCCTTAATCATCTTCATGTTTTTTTATGATGTAACAAAATTAAAAATTAAGCAATCACAATTGTCAATTCATCAGAAAAACTCTCAAAACTGTTTAAGATTCACACACTCACTTGGTTTAATTGGCCTCATTCCTTTTCATTTTGTCATTTTCTGTCCTAATCAATCATCATGTTAAATTTTCATGTATCACAATTTCAACTACATTTCAATAGGGATTCAATCAAATTTTCTTTTCTAACATGTGTCTAATTCATCTCACTATTTAATACTTAAACACAAATTCTCTTTTCCACAATTCAAAATTAATATTCTAGATCTTTTTTATTTGAGAAAATATAACTAGATCACAAACAAATTAAAACTGAAATTTATTCAAGAAAAATAATTCAAGACATAAAACTAACAAAACAAATTTATTCAACTACAAAATAAGAAAATAAAACAAATTAAGCAAATAAACAGTAAACAAAATAACTGAAGAAAAAAAACTAAACAGAAAAATAAAACAAAATTCAAATAACTGAAAAGAAAAGACAATTAGAAAGATAAAACCATATTTTTGTTCAATCCTCTCTTCCTACTGCATGAAGAAAGAACAACTGTGTAGATTTCAACAAATACTCAACTCAATTGGATTTAATGCTTCAATGTTCACATTTGACTAAAGAAAAATTTAAATTGTCTCACACGTCCAAGATGCACAAAGAATGATTTATTGCATAAGTTTCCATATGGAGTGTTTAATGGTTGCATGGCACAGTACAATACAAGAACTTCGAACGTACATCTTTTCACAGCCTCAGCCTTTATTCTTGCTTCTTCTCTGGCTTCGTGCAATAGATCTAGATTCACCCTCCTCTCCTCGTTGGACTTTTCAGCCACAAAGCTCTGGAAACGCGGCGAGCTCTCGTGAATTTCTACTGGGATCATTGCGTCCGATCCATATACTAAGCTGAATGGTGTCTCCATGGTGGAAGATTGGGTCGTGGTGTGATAAGCCCACACTATCTTGGGCACCTCCTCCGCCCAAGTCCCTTTGGCTTTCTTAAGCGTCCTCTTCAACCCCTTTAGCAGAATTTTGTTGGCAGACTCCACCTGCCCATTTGTTTGAGGGTGCTCGACAAATGCGAATACCTACTTGATGCCTACCTCCGAGCACAGCTTACCCAGTTGTTGCCTTGCAAACTGAGTACCATTATCTGAGACAAGGCGCCTCGGTACGCCGAAGCGACACACGATGTTCCTCCAGACAAAGTGTTGTACCCTGTGTGCGGTAATCTGCGCCACCGGCTCTGCTTCTATCCACTTCGTGAAGTACTCAATAGCAACTATCAAGTGCTTCATCTGCATGGGGTGTAAATTGACCTCAGCTCTTCTGGGGGCGCCTTGTGCCAGTCGGCATGCAGTTGTCACTGCCTACACCGCTGGGCGTACCTTACGCAGTCCTCCCTCACCGTTGGCCAGTAGAAGCCTGCGCGCACTACCTTGGACGCCAAAGACCTTCCTCCTACATGGCTCCCGCAAATCCCTTTATGGAGCTCAGACATTATCCTCCTGCACTCATCTCCACTCACGCATGTCAAGATCGGGTGTGTGAACCCGTGTCTGAACAGTGCTCCATCCACGAGAGTGTACCTCGCGAAATTTCTCTTTATCTTCTTGCCCTCTTCGGGCTCTGCTGGAAGGATCCCATCTGCGATGTAGCGCCTATAGGGCGTCATCCACGTGTCCCCTTCTTCCAGGACGCATACCTGCATGGGGTCCTTCTCTTCTAGCGAGGCCGGGTAAACACTTATACTGGGGCTCTCGCCGTGTCTTGAGTCAAGGACCGATGACTCCTCGGCCTTCGCTTGAACGCACTGATCTGAAGGACATCCACCCTGTTATCTGCCCTAAACGTTCGCGGCGTTTTGAGGGTCTCCTGGATGACCGCCCTCTGCCTTCCCCCCTTGCCTGAGCTGGCCAGCTTGGCGAGTAGGTCAGCACGGGCATTCTGCTCTCTTGGGACGTAGACCAGCTCGAACGCCACGAATGCCCCTTTCAGCACTTGGACATACTTCAAATATGCAGCCATCTGCGGATGCTTGGCTTGGTACTCCCCGGTCACCTGCCCCGTGATCAGCTGCGAATCACTCTTCGCCAGCAGGCTCCGCGCGCCCATCTCTTTGGCTAAGAGCATCCCAACTATTAGGGCCTCATACTCTGCTTGATTATTACTTGCCTTGAACACAAACCTCAGGGCCTGCTTGATCAAAAAACCGTTTGGCCCCTCCAGGACCACTCCGGCTCCACTCCCTTGCTGATTCGAGGACCCATCCACCGAGAGCACCCATTGGGAGCCAACCTCTTCCTCTTGATGTGTGCTCCCTAGCGAGAGCTCCGCCACAAAGTCCGTGTACACTTGTCCCTTGATGGACCCCCTGGGCTCATACAGAATGTCAAACTCGGATAGCTCCACCGCCCAGCGGACCATCCTCCCTGCGACATCTGGCTTTTGTAACACCTTCTGGATGGCGAGGTTCGTCATTACTACCACCGTAAAGCTTTGGAAGTAGTGACGGAGCCTCCTGGCCGAAAACACCACCGCCAAAGCCGCCTTCTCCAAAGACTAATACCTCGCCTTCGACCCTTGCAGGACCCTGCTTACGAAGTATATAGGTTTCTGGGTCTGGTCCTGCTCTTGAACCAGCACAGCACTAATCGCCCACTCGGTTACCGAAAAGTATAACCGAAGGGGCACGCCTGTTCGTGGCTTACAAAGCACGAGAGAAGCCGCCAGATACTCCTTGAGCTTGAGGAATGACGCCTCGCACTCCTCGGTCCACATGAACCTGTTGTTTCTCTTCAAGCACTGGAAATAAGGGTGTCCCTTGTCTCCTCCAGCGGACACGAACCTGGACAGAGCAACCATCCGCCCTGTCAACTGTTGCACCTCCTTCACCGAGGCGAGACTCCTCATTGCCAGGATCACTACGCACTTGTCGGGGTTCGCCTCTATTCCCCGTTCAGTGAGCAGAAACCCCAAAAACTTACCCGCCTCAACCCCGAAGACACACTTCTCAGGGTTCAGCTTGAGGCGGTACTTAGCTATCGTGGCAAACAGCTCTTCCAGATCAGTTGTGTGTCGCCCCCTCTCTTGGGAGGTCACCACCATATCGTCTACGTAGGCCTGCACGTTCCTACCCAACATGGGTGTCAGGACCTTATCCATCAATCTTTGATAGGTAGCGCCTGCATTCTTCAACCCAAACGGCATCACCTTGTAACAATAACAGCACGTCTCGGTCATGAACGCCGTTTTGCACTCATCTCGGGGATGCATCTTGATCTGGTCATACCCCGAAAACGCATCCAGAAAGCTCAGCATCTTGCAGCCCGAGGCGCTGTCCACTAATGCGTCGATGCTGGGCAGGGGATACGAATTTTTGGGGCACGCCTTATTCAGGTCAGTGAAGTCCACGCACATCCTCCACTTCCCATTCGCCTTTTTTACTAAAACTACGTTGGTCAGCCACTTAGGGTACTGGATCTCCCTGATGTGGCCAGCGCTCAGCAGCTTTTTGGTCTCTTCCTGCACGACGAGGCACCTTTCCTCGTTGAACTTCCTCTTCCTCTGCCGCACGGGTCAGCCCTTGGGGTCCATGGTGAGATGATGGCATAAAAAATCTGGGTCGATGTCGGGCATGTCCAAGGCGGACCATGCAAAGGCGTCCAGGTGACGTGAGATTACCTCCGCCACCTAGTTCTGCTCCTCTCGACTCAGCAGTCGTCCCAATTTAAAGGTCTTACCACCGATCTGCCTCTCCACCACGTTCTCGACCGGCTCAGGATGCCTATCCCGAGTGTTCTCCGCGCGAGCTACCCCCTCGCGGCCTTGCTCTTTGGATGCTGCCTCGGTAGGCTCTTCCCCCATGGGCAATGTCCCTGCGGGCGTCTCCTCCATGGGTATTGCCTCTGCGAGCGTCTCTTCCGCGACTCGGCGCTCCACCACCATGAATACGCCCCTCTTTGTTTTCAGGCTATTTTCATAGCACTTGTTCGCTTCCTTCTGATCGGACTTAATCACGATCACTCTGCCATTGAGATCGGGCATTTTCAACTTCATGTGCTGTGTAGACAACACCCCTCTCAGTCTGTTCAAAGCTGGCCTCCCCAGCAAAATGTGTTACGCCGAATTGGCGTTCACAACCAGATACCTTATGTTCTCGGTGCGCGACGTCGTGCCATCCGTGAAAGTCGTCCTCAGCTCTAGATAGCCGCGCACCTCCACTTGGTGATGTGATTCCACTAGCCATATAGAGAATGATTCTTGACATTCTTAGGAATCACCTTGAGTTGGACATTATTGAGGCACTTTTCTTAGAGTTGGATCATTGTTCTAAGACAAGAACTCACCAAAAACTAGTACCAAATCCCAAACTCATTTGGATGTTCCACATATTGTCAAATTAAACCAAAAGAGATGGAGGAAAGGCAAAAACACTAATTAACAAAACAAAACAGTAAGGTACCGAATCAAATTGCTGGAATTGAAGAAGAAAAGATGAAAAACAGCCAAGAACACAAATGAACCATAGCTACACAATAACAAGTTGAAATTGCTGAACCAAAACAACTAGGAAACAAGCTAAGACAAGGAAATTAACAAGAGAAGAAAGGAAGGAGAAGAGAGTGCTCATGAAGATGGATGAATGATGAATGATCTCGCCACTAGAAGTGTGGTTGCTCCTAGATGAGAGTGTTGCCGCCACTTGAGGACACCATGGATCCTTCAAGATAAGACTAGAGAAGAAGGCTCAAAAGCTCTCCAATGCTCACTCCAATTTTGAGTATAGTTTCTTTAGATAAATTCAAATCTGAAAAATACAAAGAGAGCACCTCTATTTATAGCCTAATGTGCTGAAATATAAGCTACACAAATTCAAAAACTCCCTCCCAAAAAGCTTCTAAAATTTGCGCCTAAAACAAAGCATGAGGAAGGTGTGACCTCTTCCTTCACTTTGGCACCTCCTTTTCTACTCCTACACCTATCTACTAACACACCCCCCCTAAGACTCCTAACTAAAGACTAAAAGATGCTTTAACAATAGAGGTTTCTAATGTTTCCCTCTAAGCACCTTCAACAATATTCTTTATTATTTAATATTTGGCCTTGCCCTTCATAGGATGGACTTGGGTTTGGGCTTGGGCTTTGGGCTTAGGCCTCTCTTTATTTTATGTCTTCTTTTAATTTTGAGAAGACTAGAAGGAAGAACTTGAAGTGTGATGGTGAATTGCCTCTTCCTTCATTAATAAAAACCTCCTTTACTTGACTCTCATCACTTGGTCCCCTGCCAAGCCATACAAGCACCCTGTATATGGCCTCAACAGATCAGGGGACAGCTGCAACTTGTTGAACGTGGACCAGAACATTACGTCCATCGAGGTGCCCTGGTCCACGAGCATGCGGTGCACTTTCCTTCCTGCAGTTACGACTGAAATCACCACGGGGTCATTATCGTGGGGGATGACATCGTGAAGATCAGCCCTCGTGAACGCATAGTCGATGTCCAGCGAGTCGTCCACCCCCTGCTCAGCCACCGAATTCACTGACCGTACGTACCTCTTGCACTAAGAGGCAGTGCGTCCTCCACCTGAAAAACCACCAGAGATGGTGTGCACTTCCCCATGGATAGGCATCTCATGGGCCTGGTCTTCTACTGGTGCTGCCAAGGTCGCGGCTCCGGATGGCCCCACCAAATTGTCATTCAAGAACCCGTTCTTCACTAACTCCTCCAACTGATGGCCCAGAGCCAAGCAGTTGATGATCGGATGCCCGAACGCCTGATGAAACTCACACCACGCGTCCTTGTGTGGTCCCAACACCTTATCTGTCTTCGCAGGGACCCTCATCCTATCTGCGATGTTGGGCACAGTAATGAGGTCCTTCAGCTCCACCACAAAGTTGTGCCTAACTAGCCTGTTCTCCCCTGAGCACCCCCTGGCCTACGGTTTCCTCGGCTCGTAAGGGCGCTTCCTTTCCTGGCCTCTCTTCCCCATCGCGGCCTCATTCACTCTTGCGGGCTGTGCGCGCGACGGTGCCTTAGGGCGCGCGGGCGCGACACTTGCACGCTTCTCGCACACTTCTCCCTCCGTGGCGATGTTCTCCACGGCACGACGCCTGATTTCTACAAAGGTCCTAGGGCGATTCCTGATGAGCGACTCGCAGAATGGCCTAGAGCAGATTCCCTTCCTGAACGCATACACGATCATTGGCTCTTCCGTGGTGCCAACCTTGACCACCTGCGCCCCAAAACGGTTGATGTACTCCTTCAACGTCTCCCCCTGGTACTGCTTCACATCAAAGAGGTCATACAGCACCGGCGGGGGAGCCCGGTTCGCGATATACTTCTCCCTGAACAGCTGTGAGAGCTGCGCAAAGGAGGTCACGTGACCATTTGGAAGGCTAATGAACCAGTCCATTGCCATTCCTACCAGCGTGCTCGTGAATAGCTTGCACCTTACGGCGTCAGAACCGCTGACAAGCATCATCTGCGTATGGAACGCAGTGAGGTGCGCTTATGGATCTTCCATTCCCGTGAACGTAACCTTCGGGCCTACGAATGTGGGTGGAATCACTGCCTCCATGATGAACTGCGAGAAAGGCATAGGGAAATCCCTGGGTGGTGTGAAACACTCGCGATCCTCTGCTTCGCGATTCCCAAGGTGGTTGTGCATCCCGCGGCACAATTCTTCGTTCGCACGGCACAACTCTTCGTTTCTTGTCTGCGACGCCGCAAGATCCAACTGAATGCGTTCTTGCTCCGCCCTTGACGCCGTCATCGCCTCCTGAAGGCCTTGCATCACCTCCATGACTAGCTGCAAGGTCATGCCTTCACTCTCTGCGCGCGCTGTTGAACTCTGCCTAGTAGTCCTCATTCTTCACTGTTTCTTGGAGAATCTTGAATTGTTTCTGCAAATCTTTGAACCTTCTTCGGTGAAACTGAACGAATCTTGTGGATTTCCAATGAATCCTTCAAGAATCTTGGAAAACCTCCACGAACTTCGCTGTTACTACTGAAACTCGAACTTCTTGCGGTGGGACTATTGTTTTAGATCGGGCCCCACGGTGGGTGCCAAATGTTCCTGCTGGTTGACTAGATTGCCTTCGCGTGTAGCTACGAGCTGCGTATCAAGGACTCCTTTGTCTTCGTTCCAATCTTCACCCTTCGCCGCCGTGAATACCTGAAACAGAGAGACAAATGGGCGCCCTCGCGGCCATTTGCACTCCGACGCTCAAGTCAGTATTGGCAGAAAACACCGTGCACCTCTGTGACAGAACACCACAAACACCGTGCTCAAGGAGGCGCGTAACTGAACTCTAACTGAATTCTCTCTCTCGCTCCCAAGTCAATCGTGTGTTAAGTGCGAGAACGTGTAAAAACGTACCTTAGTCTGCTAGCAACGAGAGCTTATATACGTTTTCAGTGCTTCTGCCACGTGTCTTCTTCTGACTTAAGCATAACTCTGTGTGGGTGGCCTTACGACACTGTAACCCAACATAGGGAAATCCCAGTGTGTAAGTCTCCCTTCTCGAAGTGCATTCTCCGCGGGGGTGACTACGTGGATGCCAACTCATGCGCCCAAGCTTCTAGTCATTCGCCCTAAGAGTGTTTCTGCCCTCCTCACGTGCCATGCATGCAGATTACCCCTGGGACGTAGCTCTCTCATGGGTCGTCTCTGTCCCAGTGGCTCCCTTACGGTGGCGCGTACTGCCGCGTTCCCACGCCTCATGCACAGATACTCTGCGAGTTGGGTCTCTCTCTGCTGGTACTAGGGATGTGGCTTGGAAACCACCTTTCTCTTCTATTGTTACTCTTTCGAGGTACCGAGGCCCGAGGCCTCCACACCCCTACCGTGCCGCCTCTTGCTGTGCCGCCTCCTGTTGTGCCGCCTCCTACTGTGCCGCCTCCTACTGTGCTGCCCCTCCACGGTCACTCCTACCCGTGGGTATTGGGGGGTGGCACCACCCAACTATAAACACTTCTTGGTCCGAACCCAGTCAACGCCCGAGGTCGGTCAATGCCCGTGACCTGGTCGACGTCCGAGGCCTGGTCGACCCCCTTTCTTACCTCATTGCGCCCCTGATAGGTCCTACCAAGTATTGACTTTGGTCAACGCCCGAAGACGGGTAGGTACAGTTTTCAAATTTTATATATAAAATAATTGCAAGAATTATATATCACGAATTATATATACATGATGATGAAAATGTAAGTTAATGTGATTATTTCTAAAATTAAACAATAAGTAGTGATATTGGTATTATTATAAAATATTAACAAATACTATATTAATTATTTTATTTTTAAAACTTGGCTCGCCAATTATTTGTTCAGACTCCTCTCCACTTGTCAACATCACTAACAAAAGTTTTTTCAACCCTTTTGGTTGCTTCTGTTTTATAGTGTATTTAATTGAGTATATTATTTAAACACTGAAATCTGAAATATTTAAAACCTTATATACTTATCCCCATTCTACTTAATATATATATATATATATATATATATATATATATATATATTCATATACATTATCTATTTATTAAATGCATGAAGTCACAAAGCCATTCCTAGAGAAACAGGCTAACACGCATAAAGTACGAGCGTTAGGTATTTTCTCGTGGGGTCCATTTAATTGTACTACTACTTATGTACCTTGCAAACTTCAAAAAATCTCAAGATTTTTTACAAACATACAAGTCACGTCTCTTTCTTTCTTGAACACTTAACCCATGTGAAAATCACTTCAATACCATGTGTAACTTTTTATGAATGTTATACCAAGTATTACAAAGAAACGACACTAGACTAAGACATATTTGAAAAAAATTATTCCTTAATTAAAATTAAAAATATAGAAAAGTTATATAAAAGAATTCTATAAATTAATTTTGAATTACGGATAACCTAATTTTATAAAAAAAAGTGTTCAAATATACGAGGATAGTTATCTTCTTTTCACCTATTTTTTCTTTACTTTCCTGATTACCCAAGCCCAAGAGAAACTCAAATCAAAATAACCTCAAACCAATTGATAGTTAAAGTGTAGTTGCAATGAGAAACTTCTAAAAATTCCATTGAGGAAGAAAAAATGTATTGTTTACAAGAAAAACCCTAGACCTTATCAGCATCCATTACACCACTAAGATATCATTCCTAAGAAATAATATCTAATAACAATGAGATCCCCCTCAAAGCATCTCCGAAAGATGTCAATTAACACAGAGACATCATACAACTTAGAACATGCTCTGCTTTCATACTAAATAGTATGAAATATTTTTATGTTTAAAATTCTCGTGAAACTATATTGTTCCAGAAACTTTCATTAAAAATAACTTAAACCCTAAACCTAAACCTTAATAAAAAAATTAAATTTAACTCAATCTTATAAAATTAACTTATAATATTAAATTATAATGTTAACTACTACACATATCACCAAGATCACGAAGGCTAAATGATTTATAGAAATTCTCTCTATCTGTAAGAACATGATGAATGTGTAGAGGGAGAAAAAGGAAAAACTAAACTGTTCGAGCCGTGTGTGATGTAAATTGTTGTTGAAACAGAATTAATCTCAAAAGAATAGAGATTTCATTCACAACTAGTTACAGCTTTCACATGAGATGCATAATGCATTATTCAGGTTGGCAAAGTCCTTTCTTTTTCTATTATATATCTATAGTCGGACATTTGCTTTATTCGAAGTGACAAGAGGTGATGAAATTGTACTGGGTGTTTAGGTTGTTCAGTAAACAAGCTAACAAGAAGTCTTCATGCTGTTGTATCACAATTCACCGAATTTTTTTTCCATGTTCATAAACTAATAATGCACAAATGATAGCATACATTTTATCACTGCTCAGAACTATACACGTCCACAGATAAAAAGTAAAAGGAAATTGAGTGCTCTACATTAATATTCCAAATGACTCTTTACACCTTTTACTTTGTACTTACACATGAAACACTGAGATAACCAGGCCTTTTAGTGGGGCTTCTGTAGAATGATGACCCGGTTGTGTCCAATACGAGTCTCGTTGATTCGACCAAGGTGACGAAGAACCTGCAGAAAGCCAAAGGAGACGTGAAATTTCTTCAGGGTAGCAAGAAGCAAATTATCTGGAGAAATTGCAGACTAAATATTCCATGAAGGACTTTTCTTCGGTTATCTCTCATCCGGTTTCTAATAGGATTGCGTCAAAAAATATCGAGAAACATTCCCTGGGGGATAATGGCATAACTACGTTAAGATTTCACCACATTTGCTTCGCCACTGTCTACTGCGACCATATTAAGCCTTCGTATATTGCCTCATAATGATATCAGCATTGATCAAGCATAAAAGAAACAACCAATTTACATCTCATGTTTTAGGAAGAGGTAAAACTGGCCATACACTCAACTTGATGTCTTCAATCCTTGACATAAAATGCAAATGGGAAAAACTCATGCTACAATCATTAAATTAATTGCTTAACTCAAAGATCTTTAGTGACATTAGGAACAATCATAATCATTTAAAAATTAGATTATTTGGAAATTGGAAGCCAAATTAAGAGCAGAATCGTGAAACTTTAGAGCAGAGCAGCATTAAGCACAATGTTTCGTTAAATCAGGGGTGACGAGCGCTAAAAGAAAGAAGACATCCACAAACAGTGGGTTAAATTGTATACATTGTTCACTTCACACTGAACAGGTGGCAAAGTGATAATAAAATACATGTACAATATGGTGCGTTACGGTATGTTGGTAGCTAGGGTTGAAATTGCATTCATAAGAATAGCCATTCTCATGGTCCTGACTCCTGAGAGTTGTTTCTTTCAGCAACTGAAGTTTAAAAGGCATGGACGGCAGGGTTCATTGGCTAGTTTTATAGTGTAATAATTCAGATATTAGGGTTAGTGGGCTAGTGTTTTAGAGCTGTTCTTTTGAGCAACTAAAGTTGAAAAGGTATCAACTGCAGGGTTCATAGGTTACAGTTTATAATCATTCACGTATAAGCAGCATGAAGATCCACAACTAACAAGACCACAAAATAACTTTTTTGGTGCTTATTATGGTTCAGTCCCTTAGATCTAGTTAAAGGACCCTGAATAGTGAAGTTTGGTTGCAAAATATCAGATTTTTTATTCTGACTTCTTCCTTTGTGTCCTAATTTGCTAGCAAAGTTTTGGGCTGATTACTAAGAGTAAGCACTTAAGAATTTTCTCAGCAATTGTGTTGAAAATGAAGCTTTGAGGTCTCCAAATCCATGAAGACAGCTTGAAGACTTTGTTGCTATGTTTAGGGTTTAGTTCTAGGTTGTTTAGAATTTGCTAGATCCACTCTTAATCAAATTCACAACTGAATCAATCTAGTTTTAAAAAGAAAAATATTTTTCAAAGTTAAGCGAAAAACAACCTGTTGATTTCTCGTTTTAATCAGTTGTTTTTTCCTCCGCCTGTGTGAAGGGTTTTTGAATTGTTTTGGTTTTGGTTGGCTTAACTGTCAAATCAATTCAACCGATTAAATCGACATTTCAACCGGTTGATTTTTTAATTTCTTAACAGCTTTTCATAAATCTGTTATATATGTTTCCAGTTATTTACAAACTGTTTGTTTTGGCTCATGTTTAACTAATTAAAACAGTTAGTTTGATGAGGTATAAAGCTAGGATTACCCTTCCTATTTCAAGTGAGAAAAAAAAAAGTGATTCATATACATTTTGTGAAAGTTTGGATTTAAGAAAGCAAGATAGCCTTGGGTTGTGCTTTGGTTAAAAAGTGAATTAGGAGCAACTATTATTTCCTGTAATCAAGTATAATCTATTTCATATTCTCTTATAATCTGTGTATCTGTAAAGTCAGAGGGTTGTTCTGACTGTGTGTAAGAAGTCAAGGAGTGGTGTGTGTTCTTGAAGGGTTCAAGATCATCACTCTTGGTGTGTATAGCTTGTAATCTAGGGTTGAATACATAGTGAATTCTCAGTGGTTTCTAAGGACTGGATGTAGCTCAGGTGTTAAGTGATCCAGTATAAACATTCTGTGTGAATCTCTCAATACTTATACTCTTTAAACTGCTTTAAATTTGTTTTCATAAACTACTGATAAAAACAACCGATTGTTTCATAAAAACAACAAGTTGTTTTTTGCATCAAGCTTAAAAACAGTTTTATATTTGGCTGGACAAATTTTCCATTGATTAATTCTTCATAACTTTTCACTCTACCTTCAATACTTGCGAAAATCTTTCAAAAACAATTCACCCCTCTTGTTTTAGCCCTATAATTCTAACAAATTGTACATAACAACATTCTATTCTAGTTTTAGTAAATTAGTTATAATATGTTTTCTGAAATAACTGCCCTATACTGCAGAAATAGCCAGGGTAGAAACTACCCATCCTAAAATAAAAGTTACAGAATTATTCAAACACAAGATACCACCATAACCAACAGGTGACAAAAACCTACAAAGATCATATTATTCATCATATAATACAGAGCATAATAGTTGACACAGATACTTTAAAATCGGTTGTTCCTTTCCTTCGCTCATAAACCTTGTCAAAAGTCCCACTTTAGCAACCAAATTTGGTTGATCAGAAACCATATCAGTGATCTCTGACAAAGCCATGATGAAAACCACACAGTATATATCTCATCTTGTTAGGGAAGATGTGGGGCAGAATAAATTTTTGCATAGTGAATAAGCAATGACAAACTTCTGAACTACAAGACCTAATTATATCTATATTCTTTATCTTTACAGTATAGTCTTGGCTAGAAAGAGGAGCCTCTCCTTTGGTTATCCTTCAACCATTCCACATTATGAACAGGTGAAAGGGTGAAGGCAGAAATGACAATGTGCTTGGTCATCCAGCATGATTACATTACATCAGTTTAGAACTTCAAATATTCTTGATTATCCAATTTAAAATATCATATAATTTGAAATGTAATTCAAGAGAAAGTTCAAATTCACCAAAATAACATGTTTGAGAAAAGAATACTCACTGTCAGGATTGCTTTTCCAGTGTTGTCAAGTTTCAGCGATGGTCCTTTTATGTCAGCTTCAAGAAAAAAGTGTTTTCCCTTAATCCCTTCCATGGTCGCAATATCTCTTATTTCCTGCATTGTTAAGACAACTGAGAACCTTTTTCTTTTGGCATAAACTGATAAATAGATAACTTAAAAATGTATGACCAAAGGGATATAATTCCTTGTGAAAATAATTCAAATGAAATGAAAGATTGCACTCACCAGGGCTTTTTCCCAAAGATTTTCCGCCAACTTCAAGAACAAAAGAGAAAAATTTGTCAAGACAAAGGTAAACTGTAGCAAGTATAATTTACAATCAAACAAAAAATTGTGCTTTTACCTTCTTTTTTGGGGCTACGATAAGTTGAGAATTAGCTTCAGCATAAGACACCATATCATTGATTGCTGCATTCACCTTCTCTAGTGTAAGCCTGCCTCTCATATATCTGTAAAATCAGACCTGATGTCAGATAATGAAGTAGGCATAAATCATGGATAGGAAAGTGCATGCTTCTTAATCAAAAATCCAGTCATTGACTAAGTCAGCATGTTTGAGATATTTCAATGACAAACTGCTGACAATTCATGTTTTGTTGACAATTCATCGTCACGTCATCAGGTGTGTTAGACATATATATGATCTAGCCGAATTCTGATTGTTAATTTACAGAGAAATATTTAATCAATGAAAGTATACGTAGTTACTTACGATGACAAAGAATCTAACTCACTTCCAGCAACATACCACGTTGGTGGAGAGCCACGACCTTTTTTCTCCTGAAAAGTAAAACAAAAGAAAATGTAAACCATAACTATACACTGTATCTAGTAATGACAAGAAAATGAGATGGATTCAGCAAAGCCAGGGCAACAAATTCTCGAGTAGGAGCCAGTAAAACAGATTGAAAAGAAGAAAAGAAACAAAACAAAATTACATGAAATGCAAGGTAATAGAAAAGTCATAAACAATCAACAACTAGTGCTGATTTAAATATTTCAGAAGGGTTAGGATAAGGAGGATTGGTGCTACCAGAGAAAGCCTAAGTGAGCCTAATCCAGGTATTTAAAACAAGAAAGCGGTAGCATATATCAATAAAATAGCTAGTGAGGTGCAAACAGGTAAAAAATATGTAGGCTTTGTATCTTGAAAGTCTAAAATCTCACTTACCTTAGGTACTGCAGCAGGCTCCTCATCAAGTTTCAAGGACTCAAATGATCCAGAGTCTTGTCCCGAAAATTCAGGAAACAAACTGCAGAACAGCACTGACAACAATTAGGTATCAGTTCAAACAAAGATAATATCGTCTCAAATTTCATTACACCAAAGCACATAACAGATTAAAATATATATATATATATATATATATTACCATCTACTAGTTTCTAAGTGTGCCACTGTCACTCTATCAGCCATTTGGTAGGGAACATGAAGAGACATATTCTGCAGTTTCTTTTGCTGTCGCAGTGATGCATCAATTAGTTTCTGCAATAAGGCCAACAGACATATTCAAGGGTCATCAATTGAAAATAATAGTTTAATCACCCAGTCAGTACATTGTAAACAATCTATAATAGGGGCAAACAGCAAGGCTATAACAAATACAATAATTTGGTTACTTCTTTCCAAAGCATAAGGTTTAATTTTGTTAATGGTCGACAACTGCCATTGCATGTAGGGTAAATACTCAAAGAATGTTTCTTTTCATTAAACTTCCCCATTCTGATCTCCAAGCATATCTCATCGAGAGACTTGGTCCATTGAAATAAATGCAAGAAGCACAGGAGCATTTGAACGATGTTATTTGGAAATATGAAAGTTCTTTAAGACTTCTCTGTAAACTCATTTAGCGTAGTTCATAAACTTCACAATCAAACTAATGAATAAGCTCTCATTTGATAAAAGCTTACTAACTTTTCCTGATGTTATTTAGACTTGTGAAAATAGTTTATATCTCGCATAAAAACCTTAGTTGTGATTTCAAGAAACTTCATAGACCCTGTTAGGATAAAACTTCTCATAAGCAATTGTAAGAGAAGAAAATATGAAGGCAAAATGAATTAACTTTTTTCTCAAAAATTAAAATAAGCATATTCAAAAATTAAAATCAGCTTTATGAAAGTTGAATAAAAGACATCTCTATAAATCAATTGTACATAAGTTAATTTTAAGTTACACAAATTTAATTCATTTTGAATTCTTATTCCTACAAAGTGTTTGATGAAAAATTTAATTCATTTTTTTTCTTCCTGTGGTTACTGAATAAATTATCCAAAAATGGCTCATTCTCATTTTTAACCTTTTTCACCAAGCTTCCATCAAATGTTAATGATATTAGCGATCACATGAAACGAGCATGCCGAATAACCATTTAATTAAAATATTTACCCAAATGCGCCTATACAATTTTCCACTAGTACAAAAGATGTAGCATACGCTTGAAATAAAACCCACAACGAATCAAGTATTGATTAGTTATATAAAGGAAAAATGTATTTTAGTGTCCAATTCTTTATATTAAACGTGCTCACTATATCAGTACTTTCATATTGACAAGTTTGATCCTCAAACTTTGAAAAATATATGAATTTAGTCTATCCTAGTTTTAAAAAAAACGATGAATTCTTACTGAGACTGCTCTCTTTTAAATATCACAACCAAATTTATCAATATGAAGGTATACAACCCTTAACTACAATTGACAGAAGGTATCATGACTAATTTGTTCTTCAGAAAGGAAAGAAAAATAAGACAAAAAAATTAAATAAGTTAAAATAGGATTATGTTAAACTAATTTGTAAAAAAATCATATAATTTCTCTAAATTATAATTCTTAACATCTAGAAAAAACTAACTTGAACTTATAAAAAATAAAATATTTTACTTTTTCTTATTTATATATTCTAGTCAAGGTTAGCAGGCATAAATGTACAAAGCAATGTCGTTACATATTACTCGAAGATTTTGAATTGTACTCAAATGGGAGTCCCGTTCAAGTATTTGGGTTTGGAAGTGGGAGGAAATCCAAGAAAGAAGCAGTTCTGGGAACCAGTATTAGACAAGCTAAAAGCAAGACTCAGTGTGTGGAAAGGAAGGTTATTATCCATGGCAGGGAGAATCTGCCTTATTAATTCTGTTCTTACTGCTCTTCCGCTGTTCTACTTATCTATGTTCAAAGCACCGTCCTCGATTTGTAAAAAGATTATAAGCATTCAATCGAGATTTTTGTGGGGATGGGGGAAGGTAAATAAACCTATTGCCTGGGTCAGCTGGAAAGACGTTTGTAAAGCAAAGGAGGAGGGAGGGTTAGGATGTAGGGACATAAGAAGATTCAATCAAGCTCTTCTAGCCAAATTGAGGTGGAGATGTATATCGGAAGAGACTGGGAGGTGGAAGCAGATTTTGGACTCCAAGTATATTCTGGGGCATGAAAGTGGCCATACACCCCTCAAATTCCAATCATGGTGGTGGAGAGATTTATTGAAAATATTTAAGGAGGGAGGAGGTAAAGGGTCGTTTCAAGCAGAGTTAGGATGGGAGCTAGGTTGTGGTGACAAAGCTTATTTCTGGGAGGAAAGATGGTTTGGTAGGAAGGATTTAAAGACTTTGTTCCCACGGCTATTCTCCCTGTCCATGAATAAGGGACAAAAAGTAGGCGAGGTTGGTGAATGGAGTAATTCGGTGTGGAGGTGGAGGCTAAGGTGGAGACGTGATAGATTTGTATGGGAGTCAGATCTGGAACAGGAGCTTGTCTTGCTTTTGTCCAGGGTCAATATGAAATACAATGTTTCGGATATTCAGGTGTGGGGGAAGGAAGAACCAGGGCAGTTCTCCGTGACGTCTTAGAGGTAATCAGTCCGAGGTGTATGAACTCTTGTGGAAGGCTAAGGCTTTTCCAAATGCAGTTGTGACAGCGTGGAGGGTGTTGTTGGACAAACTTCCTACGAGAGTGAACTTAAACAGGAGAGGGGTGCAGTTAAGCTCCATGGAGTGTCCCCTATGCCAGCAGGAGGAGGAGTCGGCTCAACATCTCTTCATGGAGTGTTGTCACGCTCAAAGAGTGTGGTCTATGTGTTTCCGGTGGTTAGATATCTCCTTTGTCCAGCAGAATGACCTGTGGTCACACTTCCTTAGCTTCCACATGTTCCAAGTCAGTAACAACCAAAATCTGATTTGGAAAGGAGTATGGGTAGCTGTTGTCAGATGCATATGGGATCAAAGGAACCTGATCATCTTCAAGCAAGGGGTAGTAGACGCGGAGGAGATTTTCCAAAAGGTGCAACTTAAGACTTGGATGTGGATGAAACATAAGATGCAATCCTTTAATCACTCCTTCGTAGAATGGGTTCTCAACCCAAATATCTGCCTAAAAATCTGTAAGTAGGAAGGTGGTTGCATAAAATCGAGATGGAGTAGTGATAAGAAGAGTCTCTGGATGATGCTGTCTCGCTTGCATAAGATTATGTTCGTAAGGGAGGGGGTTGGTGCTCCAGTACCTAAGGGTGCAGTAGCTTGGAAGCAACATATGCTCAATTTGGAAAATTGGAGGCTTGGAGGTGCGGGTTAGTGTAGAGGTGGGGCGTGTGTTAGCAGCAAACTGAGGTTCTGTCGCAGCTGCTATCTGGTTGAGCGGGTGTATATCAATCTTCCAAGGGAAGTCGGCTGTACGAGGGTCTGGGTAGGAAGGGCATAGTGTGCACTCGGTTGTGGCAGGGGTGGCGGAGGACGCAGGAAAATACGTTCATACAGGTCAAGCGTAGTGACCTCTTCTAAGCGAGAGGCGACCAGTGACATCTTCTAAGCGAGAGGCGACCAGTGACATCTTCTAAGCTTAGTGACCTCTTGCATGGTTGTCATGATCGCCGGTTGATGAAGCGGTGTTCTCCATTCAACATGATCGCCGATCGAAGAAGAGTCGTTCTCCATAAGTGTGTAATCGGAGGTTGCTGAAGTTATACAAGGTCATCATAATCAGCGATCTCCATGTGTAGTCGGTGGTCGCCATAAGTATTGGAGGTTGTTGAAGTTATACAGGGTCAATATGATCGCCGGTTATGTGTTGTTGGAGGTTGCTGAAGCTATACAAGGTCAATATGATCGCCGGTCGATGAAACGGCGATCACCAAGTGCTTAGTCGGTGGTCGTCGTAGGTATGTAAAGGTCAACATGATCGCTGGTTGTGTGTAGTCGGAGGGTGTAGAAGCTATACAAGGTCAACATGATCGCCGGTATGAAACGGCGATCTCCATGTGTGTAGTCGCCGTAAGTAAGTAAAGGTCACCGTAAGTAAGTAAAGGTCACCATGATCGCCTTGATGAAGCGGCGTTATGTCAAAAAGATCGTCGATCGATGAAACGGCGTTACCCATAGGTGTAGTCGGTGGTCGCCGATGTTGGTTATTTTTAGGAAATCCACTTCTGGATAATGTATATGGGTTGGGATACCCCGGAAGTATCTCCTTTAATTTTATTTATTCATTACTGATAAAAAAAAAATATATATATATATATATATATTCTAGTTCTTTAGAGATAAAGTTTGTCCCAACCCAATCTTACCGTATCTAAGAGTGTTACTCTTTTTTTTTTCTAAAAGAATAGCTAAAATTATAAAAGCAAAAAATCTTCTAATTTGAATTTAGGTGCCAATGATAAAAGAAGCTACTAATTCAAAAGAAAAATAAATAAATATGAACAGCACTCATTGAAAACAAAAAAGAAAAAAAAGATTGTGTGATGAGAATGCCTTGGTTTTGGGAATGGCTTGCGTCTCTTCGCGCAACCGGTCCTTGATGGCCTTCACCTGAAGTTCCATCGCGCTCACCGCCGCATCCACCGCCAACAGATCCGCGATGCTGCTCGCAGGGTACACTGCAAATTCGTATGCGAACAAAACTCTTTGGTTTATAGAAACAGAAATAGGAATAATAATATTATGAAGGTTTGAAATGAATCGATGGAAACTCACTGTTTCGTGCAATGACAAGCTCCTGAAGCTGCGTTATTCGAGCGTTGAAGGAAGACATCAAGGAATCCAACGATGCCCCAGCTTTGTTCCCGTTCATCTCTCTCTCTCTCAAATCGAACTCTGCAAAGTGAGTCATTGAATGAGCGAAACGAATCGTTTTGTTTTGATTTGGGAGTTTCGATTTGAAAGAGACTGCAGTATTTGAAATGCTATATCATTTGGGCGGCAATCTTTCGAGTTGCGTATTTATAACTTCTTTTTCGTTTTTATATGCTATGTATGGGTACCTTGGGGAAATGCTAAATGCACTCCCTTCAAACTAAATGGACCTCCTTTTATGACACCAGTTTTCAGAAATTACAGGTGAAAAGACAAAAATACCGTAAAAAAAAGGGATACATATTAAATTACATTCTGGACCCCCTTCTCTACTAGCTAAATTTTTCTAGATGTTAAGAAGTGGGTTTTAAGTCTAATTCAACCCCATAAAACCGGCTCATGAAATGAGATATATGTTATGGGTGGTTCGATAACGGCCCGATAGCGGGTGGTATGATAAGCCCAACAAATACTCGCTAGAATTGGTTCGAAATAGTTATGATACATATTAAGAAGTAGAACTCAACCCCATAAAACTGGCTCATGAGGTGAGGTTTGCATCCACTTATATATAATGAAATGTCCTAATCTCTAGTCGATGTGGGATCTCCAACACTGGAATATATTATTTTCAATTCCATATTTTTTTATTCAGAATGAGATTTTGATTTTTGTTTTCATATTTTTATATGTGGAACACAATAATCTTTTTTGGATCTACTTTTTCATAATGTATTATTTTCAATTTTAAATTTTCATTTTTGAAATAAAGAATATTTTCAGAATTTTTTAAATTGTGTTAGATCTACTTTTCTATAATGTATTATTTTCAATTTTAAATTTTCATTTTCAAAATAAAAAATATTTTCGGAATTTTTTAAATTCTGTTGGATGCAAATTCAAAAATGTTGGGTGTCTCCAAAGTAAGACTACTTTAAGAATTTGAGATTGTTGTCTTGGAGTTTCATAGACTGATGGATCTATGTTAGAAGGCAACTGTCCCACTTGGACTTTTTTTAGTTAAACATATATAATTTTTTTTCTTATTAAAAAATAGGCAATGCCCTTAATAAAGACTATGTATTTTTAATGAATATAAATTTTCTTAAGAAGTAAACTAGGGAATAAATTGTTTAAATTTTATTAATACTTTACATTTTAATTAAAAAAGTATCAATTTCTAATGTTAAATGGTTTATTGATTTTTTAAAATGGTAAAAATTAGTTCATACTATTGTTTTCTAGATTTCTTGACTGATTAAATTTAACTTATGTTTAACTCGTAATATGCATGTAAGTTTATCAATACAAATAGTTTAGAGAATAAACTTATAGCATATCACGAGATATAACTCATAAGCATATCAAAGTACAACGCATTTCATTTATATGTTAATAAAATGATTATTTTAATAATTATTTTAATCAATCTTTAAGATGTGCTAAAGATTCTTATTGGATATTGCTGAAACTACCTTCCCATATAAGTTGTGTGTATTTTTTCATAATCAATAAAAGTCGTGTTTCACATCCATTGGCTTATCTTTGCTAGCAGTGGTAGTTTACTATTTTGTATTAATTATATTCTCTATATGGCCACTTAATAGAATGGTCGGAAGAGGCTTGTGAAGGTTCTTGAAGTTTTTAGACTATAAAATTTGTAAATCAAGGTAATTAGTTTGCATTAGTTCAAAAATTATATTTTACATCAATTACCTTTTACTAGTTACATTGACTTTAGAATTAATATAAATGTCACCACGTAAAGTTGTTAAACTGGTGTAAAATCAAAAAATATTATATTGATTATGACAAAAAAATTGATATAAAATATACTTGTGTAAAGCAATTTTATATTTGTTAGAGGACATATTACATCAGTTGTTTTAAGCAAGTGATGTAATATGTTGTTTTTTTAAATGACATGGTTTATGCGTATACCAACTTAAAATTGCAAATAAATAACAATAAACTACAAACTAATAAATACCAAATGTTTACTTAAATATTAAGTAAATATGTACATGAAAATTGTCATATGCCAAATCATATGTAAACCAATTATAAAAAATAATGAAAAATAAATTAACTAGATAAAAACACATTGTTCAATATCAATTCTAATTCTAATTTTAATGTTAATTTTTACTTTTAATTTTACTAACATTAATTTTAATTATTTAATTTAGTTTAAATCTTAATTGTAATGTTATTTTGATTATATATATTTTAATCTTAATCTAATTTTAATAAAAAATTAATTAAAAATATTCATTCTTCATACATAATCATTTAAAATATATAAAAAAAAATCAAGTGTTACTAAACTCTTGCAATGACAATTTCATAATTGACAATACTGGCATATTTGTGACGACTGATGGCGCCAATGAACTTGCAGCAAGAGGTGGGTGGTGTCATAACCAAACTCATCATGACATAGTGTAGTAGGATAGACAACTCATTATACTGTTGCCACAATGGTAGCAACGACAACTAATGGTGTAATGATAGGAAGCTTTAGAAAGGAATAAACTTTGAAGGGGAAGAGATGTGTGTGCAAGAAGCTAATCGAATAACTAAAGTTGCAACAACGAAAACAAAGTGAAGCACAAAAATGTGGTTTATGGGTTTTAAGAGGATATTACATCAATTGTTTACGACAACTTGTGTAAAATATGAATGAAAGTGAAAATACATTGGTTAAAATAAATAATCGATGTAATATCTCAAGCTACGCACTAATTACATTGGTTAATTGGTCAATTGATGTAATATCTAATTCACTAGTTACAAAAATGTCATCGTATTTTTGTTTACAACAATTGTACTTTAATCTTATTTATTGACATAAGAAGTCATTTTGCACCAGTGAATTAATGTACTTTATCAAACATATATTCATATCCATAACTTGGAAAATTCCTTTCATTTGATCCCAACTTCGCCAAATTATAGTTGTCTATGTAGCTAATAAACTTTTTCTTATTCAAAGGGGTGAGTGAACTTTAGAAGTATGTTTTTTTTAAAGAATATATATATATATATATATATATATATATATATATATATGAACACATGGGGTGCTCGAATCCATATACAACTATAGAGTCTATATACACGTACAAGCCAAAAAAAATCCCTTCACTCTTTCTAAAAGCAATTAGAATCATATAACATCCAACACATATTTAGTTCACACCAAGTCCCTGCAAATGTCTAATTAGTGATCCATTCATCATAAATTTCACCCATCATAAATTTCACCCCGACTATTACTCATATTTTGTTATGAAGTTAAAGTATGTAACATAGAAATTGGTTGTTGTATAAGCCATGACTTCCAAAAGAAGTGACATGTAAATCAATAAAAGTTCTTGGAGACTTGTTCATGTTCTTATTTTCTTTAATGATACCCCACTGAACCCAAGTTGCACCTCCATTCAACTATAGACAGACATGTTGAAGATAAACTTTTTCCATCCTATCATTCATGTATCCTTGCATATAACCACAAAGACAACATGAAACAAACTTGGGGAGCCACCGTTACCTATGTTAACTTTTATATGACATTGTCACTTTCTTAACTTCCTTATGCTTCTTGTTAATCTTCATTCCTTTTATTATACAGAGAAAGAAATAAAAATTGTGTTACTCTAAAAGATTACCTAATTAAATTCATTATTGTGTGAACCTAGCAGCCCTCATCACAAGCACAAATCCAAACTTCATTATCTAGTTATCCAAGTATTTTAACTGTATCCAAGTCCAAGTTTTCATTTGTGTAGCCTTGAAAATTTATTCATCACCTATTGTTCCATAGTCAAACAAAACCTTATTTCTTTGTTTTTCTCTCACCATTGGCACCCACATCACTTTCCATATCATATTTTTTTTTATTTTGCTCAAATTTAACAAACAAAATTGATTAAAATGTTGCTCTATTTGGTTTTTGAATTGTTAGAATGTTTGGTTGAAACAAAGGGGGGTGAATTGTTTTTGCAAAATTTTTGTAAAGACTGGAAATAAATTGAGAAGATTAGTTAAATCAATCAATTGGTTTATCTATTCAACTGGTAATTTAACATATTAACAGTTCTTTGAAAAATATAAACTTGTTGTTTTTACGAATCAAAGACATTCACACAGATAAATTTATACTGGTTCACTCTTAACCAAGAGCTACATTCAGTCCCCAACACACCACTAAGAAGTCACTAAGTAATCAAAAACATATTACACCACAACCAAGAGTGTTGATCTTTAACCCTTCAAGAACACACAACACTTTCAACAAAAACACAAGAAACACTATCTGAAATTGTTTTACAACACAATACAAAATTAAAAGAATGAATTCGAATACATCTGGACTTTACACAATTGAAGAACAAAAGAATTAACCCAAAATCCTATTTCACACAGAAGCAATGATCCAAGATGACAAGATTGATTCTTAGAGCTCTTTGATCTTTTTCTTGAAAAACGTTTCCAGTAATCTCTCTTCTTCTTTTTTGAAATGATCAGAAAAAAATATTTATATAGACTTTAAAAGATGGTTAAAACAGTTTGATCATTAAATGAAATCTATTAAAAGAATTTAAAAATAGATTTAAAACATAATAAAATTATGTTAAAATCACTTAATTGATTTTTAAAACAAACTAATTGTTTTCATTTTCTGTTCAGAACTCAACATAAAAAGTCAATTCATTTATCGAAATAATTGACTGATTTTGCTTTACAGAAAAGACAAAAGAAAAAAAAAATCATTTTTAAATCCTTTTAAAAACTTTAACTGTAATTCAATCGATTTTCACGATATATTAACTTGTTGAAAAACTTATTGTAGTCACCAAATTTGAACATAAGCTTTTTAACTTATTTAAAACACACAAAAAACTAACTAAAATTAACACAAATTTGAAAAAAAAAATTCAAAAGAGATTTCAAATCATACGAATCTGGATCATAACTAAATGCAAACTAACAAATCAAGATTTACCTAATTACACACAGGAGCAAAAAAAATTTCAAGTTGGAATTTGAAATCATCAAAGCATCTTGTTCAGCATGAACCATTGTTAATATACATATCCATTTGTTACATAAGATTCATGTTATGCATGCTACTTTGCAATCAAAGAAGAGGTGATTAACTGATTCCTCAACTATTCCGCACATCACATAATAGACATTGGATATTGGAATTGATTTGTGCCTAAGATTATCTCTTGTAGACACACCATTCACTCTCATTCTCCATACAAAATGAATAACACTTGGTATAGCTTTAACTTTACAAATTGTTTTGAAAAACTTAATTCCCCCCACTGTTGTTTTTATGCAGGATTTCATATGCGAATTTGGCTGTAAAGTTATCATATTGATCCCTCTTCAATTTCCATGAATATTATTCATTTCGTATAGGTGTGATCATTGTTAAAATCCTATTGGAACCATTCTCTCCTCCATCTCAACCTCCATTCCCTCCTATTATTATTCCAAAACACCCATATCTATGTTTATTGCTTACTTACAACTAAAGTTAGTGAACAATTTAAAAGTATATTTTAGCATATGAACACTCTTTGTTTCATTTATCCTCCCTAAGTTTAAACCATGTTCCATTCCCTAGCTTCCAAGTAATTTTTTTTGTCAAATTGATAAGTGTCATATTTCAATAATATTTCATATTTAAATACAAACACTTTATGGATATTTATTGATAAAATAACTATAATTTAACTCCTAATTTATTAATTTAAACCTTTTTACATATTTTGTGATTATAATATGAATAAGAATGATTTATTCCCAAATTTGTGTTAATTTTAGGATTCTATGGGAAAATGGAGATGTAAGGGCTAAAGGAGAATAAATAAGACGAAAAGGGAAAGCCGAAATGCTAAAAAACTCTGCTAAGCTAGAAGCACTCCAGAGAAGTTGGGATTTTTCTCGTCCAACTCGCCCAAACAAGTTATAGCTCATCCAGGCAAGAAGTCACTTAGCCCAAGCCCAACTAGATTAAATATGAGGCGTGATGCATAACCCTAGACATCATTGGGAAAAATAGAAGAAGATAGAAAACCCTAAAGGAGACATCTGTTAAGGAGAAACATTCTGAATCTTCTTTTCTTGTTTTCCATGCTTGTAATGACCAACATGAGTGATTAATTTTGCCCTTTGGGATTGAAAGTGACATGTTCAAACTCTTATGTATTTAGGTGATATTTAAACATTATATTTTGTTCTTGATTGATGATTGGTATTGTCATTTTATTCTTAATGACTGTTTTTGTTAGAACTAGTGGCCTAAACAAGAGGAGGGCGAATTGTTTTTGAAAGATTTTTGCAAAGATTGAAGGTAGAGTGAAAAGCTCAGAAAAATCAACCAATTAATTTTTTGTTCAACTCAATAAAATTTCTATTTTTAGTTTATTTCCAGTAAATCAACCAGTTGCTTTTATGAAACAACCAGTTTTTTATACCAGCAGAATTTAAAACAGTGTTAGAACAAATTATGAGTGTAGGGATAAAGAGAATCACACAAGATGGTTATACTAGTTCACTCTTAACCAAGAGTTACATCCAGTCCTCAGCTAACCACTGAGAATTCACTATGTAATCAAACCTAGATTACAAAACACACACCAAGAGTGATGATCTTGAACACTTCAAGAACACACACCACTCTTTGGCAAACACCACAGTTTCCAGAAAACACCTTTCTAAAACTGCCTTACACACAAATACATAAATACATTGTTCAAAAAAGAAGGGAATAGAATACACCTGGGTATTCCAAAGCTTAAGGTTCAGAAGTACATAACCCAATCCTATTCCACACACTTCAGATGATCCAAAGCTTTTGAAATCTTGAAAAATTATTTTTGATAATCTCTCTTTCTTAGTTGATACAAAGGAGCACTAAACAACCTTTATATAACCTTAAACGAGTGGTCAAAGCAGTTAAATCAAAAACCAAAAGCAGTTGGAATCATTTAAAACACTTGACAAAATTCTGTTAAGAAAACAACCAGTTGTTTTCCAAATCAATCGATTGAAATAAAGTTTTTGTTAATGTTTTCATAAAAACAACAAGTTGATTTATCAAAACAACCGATTGATTCTATTTGACAGCAAAGATAAAACAAAGCAAAGCTTTTCCAAATCATTTTAAAAACCACTAAGTGTCAAACAACATGTTTATTTGACATTTCAACAGGTTGAAATTTCAAAGCCTTTTAGAAAACCCATTTTTTCAAAAAGATAAAGATTCAAATGAACTTGCATCATCTTAAAGAGTGAATTAGCAAGTTAAAAACTACTAGACAACACACACACCCAACAGCAAGGTCTTCAAGCTTTCCACATGGATTTGGAGACATCAAAGCATCTTGTTCAACAATTTCCCCCTATTTGATGAAGACAAATCTCTGGTTTGCTTGTGTTGTAGTTTTTGAACTTGAAAGGTCCTGCAAAACAAAATTTGTACACATACAAAGCAAGTATAGCGGTAGGATAACAAGGCACACAAAACCAATTTTCTGCATAAGCCATAAGCAGAAACTAGTATAAAAAACTAGTCAAACCAGGGGCAAAAAAATCAGTGTTGTGTGCAGGAGAACTATGGTGTGTAGCAAAGCTATAACAACACTGGAATTAAACCATTTAAAGCATCAAAGAGTAATAGAGATTACAACACAAAACCCATAATTTCTATCCATTTTGCACCTTACAAAATCCAACCAAATTTATAGGAGAATGAGAGGGATACCGTAAACCAACATTGGTTGTGCCTTTTAGGTATTTCAGAATTCGTTTGTCAGCCTTAAAGTGGGATTCTTTTGGATTTGATTGAAATCTAGCACATAGGCAAACTAAAAATATGATGTCAAGTCTGATAGCAATGAGATATAGCAAGGAACCAATCAATCCTCTGAATTTGGTTTGATCCACAACTTTTCCAGCCAGGTCTGCATCCATATAGAAGCTTATTGACATTGGTGTGGAGACCTCTTTGCAATTTTCCATCTCAAACTTCTTGAGAATCTCCCTGTGGTACTTAGTTTGACTTAGGAAGATGTCATCCTAAAATTGCTTAACTTGCAGCCCTAAGAAGAATGATAACTCCCCCATCATAGACATTTCAAATTTCCCCTACATAGCTGAAACAAATTCCTCACATAGGCAATCATTAGTAACCCCAAAGATATATTATCAACATAAATTTGAACCAAGATGATGGCAAATTTTGACTTTTTTTAATAAAAAAGTATTATCAATTTTTCCTCTCTCATAGCCATGAGATAAGAGAAAATTGCTAAGTCTCTCAAACCACTACTGTTGATCCTGCCTGTTGACCAGAACGCTGGAAACTACCTCGTCAAAGGATCGACGTGTGCACCGCTTCACACCTCCGTTCCTCTTCGAGATCCGCCTCAAGAACCTGCAAAGAAACAGAGCGGCGCCGCTGCGGCCGATCGCACTCCAACGCCCAAGTCAGTGACCGAATCACCAAATACTAAGAGAACAAGAACCGTGCAAATCCTCTCTCACAGTAAGCTCTATAACTCGCAAGCGTAAAGAATGTATTCTGAACGTGCGTACCTCAGAAAGTTCGTTGAGAACTCTTATATACCTGGTTACTTTCTCTCTCCTGGCAGTTACAGACTTGGACACGTGGCTCGCATCCAACTGTACACGTGCCATCATCTGGAGCCTCCTTGACTTGGGCGCTGCTTCTGACTCTCCTTTTGGCTAAGTTATTTATGCATGGTGCTGCGGTCTCGCCGGCCGCCTTCATAATCTGCACCACCTTCATCTCTGGCGATGTGCTTGCTCTGTCGATCTCCAATCACTAGGTCGCCTGAGTCTACGTCTGGCGACTTCATCTTTAACCCGGTGATCGCCGATTCTGGTATGCTGGAGATCGGAACACGCCAACTTAACAACTGGCGACTTCACGAGCCCCCTGACTTCCTTCCCTTCTTCAGGTCTTGCCACCATGTTGACTTGGATTTTTCATGCTTTGCTTAATTCTCTCTAATCCCCATTTTTTATTTAATTATATCCTTCCACAACTCATTTTTCTCTTTCATTACTTTCCATTTCCAATTCTCTATAAGTGCCTCACTAAACCTTTGTATATCTTTTTTATCCAAATCATCAATTCTTATATCATACACTCATTTGAAAATTTCACCCATGCAATTTTCTTGCCTTCCACTGTATTGTCTGTCTCTATAATTTTCTTTGTACTTCATCGATTTCTTTTATGACCATTTTTGGGGGTTTGAAAAAACATAAATAAAATAATGGGAGAGATGTTATCACATAATTGATTAGGCTTACTCTGCCTACAAATGAAAGATGTCTTCCTTTCCATCTAGTCAATCTTTTCTTAATCTTATTTAACATTGGTTCCCACATACCCATTCTTCTTGGATTCCCTCTTATTAGTAATTCCAAATATATGAAGGGCAAAAACATCCTTTTACAATTTAGTACAACACCAAATCTATCTATGTTATGGTTTTTTTATCCTTATACCTCCCAACCTACTCATGTAAAATTTCACCTTAGAATGCATTTCACAATCATTAAACTTTTAATTTTATACTCACATATGAATAAGGCATCATATATACATTATAAGACATTTACCTCTATATTTTTTTTATCTATTTTAAGCCCTCAAACTTTTGTATCTTTACAACTTGTTTAACTAAACTTGTCACCCCTCCGCGACAATGAGGAATAAGAAGGGTACCAAAGGGCACCCTGCCCAAGTCCTCTTTGTGGTTGGAATTTCTTTTTAAGACTCCCATTAACTAGAAAAAACACTATTGGATTTTAGGCATCCTGTAATACAATTAATCCATTTTTTCATTGAATCCAATTTTTCCCATCATATAGTATAAAAAAAATCCTATATAACGAAATTGTATGCCTTTTCATAGTCCACTTTCATGATTAAGCAACTTTTCTTTTTTGCGTTTAACCTCATATACAGATTTAATGGCAACCAAGACATTACTTAGGAATTTTCTCCCAATAAGAAATGTTGTTTGTGTTTCATCTAATATCTTAGCCATAATTTTATACAAGCATCCAATTAATGAGATTGGTTTGTATTCTCTTAAGTTCTAGGAATTTTCTACTTTTGGAATAAAAGAAATAGATGGTATTACATCCTTCTCCTAGAACAAATTTTCAAAGAACCCTTTTTTCTCCTCCTGCCAAAGGATCTTCACTCCAAACTCCTTATACCTTTAAACCACTTATACCATTCTTTATTCTCCTCCACTTCATTATTGAATGGAAAAAAATTTGAATTGGAATCCCCTAGTGATAACCATTTAGCTTTAGCTCTACCTTTTTCAGTTACGCAAACAACTCTTTTTTTCACTCCTCCTCTCATCATTTAAACCATCACTCTCCCTCTAATTCGCTAAATTTTCCTATTATATCTTGATTTGTCTTATTAATCTCCTTGAAAATTGTTTTATTCCATCCTTTAAGATCTTTAATAAGCATTTTCGTTTTCTCCTTAATAATGTATATCCTTGTCCCATATGTTGGGTTGGGCTCACTTCCTATGTGGAGGCCCAATCCAATATTAACCTTTAGGATTTTTCAAACAGAGAGACAATCGTCAGCAGATACAGTGAGAGAAAAAGAGAAAAAAGAGATTAAAGAGAGAGAAAGTTTCGCTCAGCAACTTCCGGCCGCCACCGAAGCTTTGTTCACCGTTGGATCGGGCTAAAATGTTTTCAGCAGGTTTATACTTTGTGTGAATTCAATATGACCGTTCGGATCTGGCAGAAGGTTTTTGAAAAGAGAGAAATTCATCTCACACTGCAGCAGCATTCTCAGCGTTTCTATTGAGGACGGAAATTTTCGGATTGCTGTTTCTATTTCGTCCACCGTTGGATCTGGCTAAAATTTTGTCAGTAGGTTCATACCTCGTGGTTCTTCAGTTGGACCGTTAGGATTGTTCAAAAGTCACCAGAACAGTGACATATAGGCCGCGTACGGTAACTGCAGTTTGTGATTTTTTCAGGTTTCTTGTTCTTTGTTTCATCTCTGTTGTATTGCTATTTGGCTGGTTATTGAGCACAATTTGTGCTGGTAATTTGAGACTCTCTTGTAACCATAACTTTGATCATAGTGAAACTTGATTGACTGGCTTGTGCCCGTAGTTTTTACTTCTCACATTGAGAAAGTTTTCCACATTAAAATTTTTGTGTCTTACTGAAGTGTGTTTTGTGTTGCTGCCATTATTTGTTATTGCTCTTCACAAATTCTTGCAAGTTGGGGAAATAATTATCCGCTTCTTATTTCTCTTGTTGAGATATTATTGTTATTGTGTTGAATTTCCCATCAGAGTGGTATCAGAGCTCCTTGGTTGGGGCTATTTGACTGCTTAAATGATGGAGGTAAATGCAAATAAGATGGTCTGTTTGAATGACACTAACTATCACTTATGGAAGGGAAAAATGAAGGATCTATTATTTGTGAAGAAATTGCATCTTCCTGTGTTTGCTACTGAAAAGCCAAAAGACAAGAGTAATGAGGAATGGAAGTTTAAGCATCAGCAGGTTTGTGGTTTTATTCGTCAGTATGTTGAAGACACTATTTATAATCACGTTGCTAATGAGGAGGATGCAAAATCCTTGTGGAAGAAGATTGAGACTTTGTATGCTTCTAGTACAGGAAACAATAAATTATATTTTTTGAATTCCTTGATGAATTTGATGTACCAGGAGGGGATTTCTATTTCAGATCACTTAAATGATTTTCAGGGGATTTGAGATCAATTGTCTCAAATGGGCATCAAATTTGATGATGAAGTGTTGGGATTATGGCTACTGAATACTCTACCAGACTCTTGGGAAACATTTCGAGTTTCAATTACAAACTCATCTCCCGATGGTTGTCTCCTTTGAAAATGTTAAGAGTAGTGTTCTTAATGAGGAGATGAGAAGGAAGACTCATGGTACTTCATCTTATTCCGAGGTACTTGTCACTGAAAATAGAGGGAGAAGTCAGAGAAAGGAACCGAAAGGGAGTAAACAGAACAGTAGAAGTAAGTCCAAGTCTATATACAAAAATGCAGAGTGCCATTATTGATGGAAGAGGGCCAAGCACAACCTTCCATGAAAGGCAAGAGCCAAGTCAAGAGCGTCTAGACCTCAAGCCAAAAACGTCTAGACCCAAGCCAAGCATCTAAGGCCAAGCTAGGAGCGTCGAAAGATCAAGCTAGGAGCGTCTAAGATCAAGCTAGGAGCGTCTAAGACCAAGCTAGGAGCATCTAAGATCAAGCTAGGAGCGTCTAAGACCAAGCCAAGAGCGTCTAGAACAAGAAGACTTGGATCAAGCTATGAATGAGAAAAGGCCTAATAGCACATATTCCGTGAAGGCCCATCAAGTGTAGTTTAGCTTTAAATGAGGTGTAAATAGCACAACCATGTGGACAATTGTTTAATTTTATACACATTAGAATTAAGGAAGCATTAACCTTGATTAGCTAAAGGTTTCTAGAAACCTTTACTAATAAAGGACCATGTGCACCCATGTGCTTCACATTTACATTACATTTAGCTTGCATTTCATGTACACTTAGCTTAGGATTTACGGCCTCCTTAGCCTATAAAAGGAGATGCCTAGCTATTGTATTTTCAAGATTAATGAGAGTAATGTTATGCTGCCAACATTGTGCCATACATTGCTTTTCCATAGTTTCTAGGATCTAATCTTCATCTTCATCACCTACCATAGGGCTGGCCGAACCTCCCTCTTTCCATACACATCATGCACCTTCAAGATCACCATAGCTCCTAGGAGGATCTTGCACATTTCAATCCATAGCTTCCGCACCCATTTTCACATGATTCCGAGAAGAGCTCCATGAATTTGCCATCAATTATTGTCACAAAACATGGCACATTTAGAGAAACTGTTTTCTTTGGAAAAAGGAGAACAAGGATAAGAAAGGGAAGCAAAAAGAGAAACATCATGACAATGATGATTGTGTTACTACTTCTATTTGTGATGATGATCTTATTATTCTCCGTGACCATGATTCAGTTAATCTTGTATCAGATGAGCGCATGTGAATAATTGACAGTGGTGCTATATTGAATGTTACACCAAGTAAGGAATTCTTCACATCTTACAGTTCTGGTGATTTTGGAGTGTTGAAGATGGGTAATGATGGTGTGTCTAAGGTAATTGGTATTGGTGATGTTTGCTTGCAAACCAATATGGGAATGCAGTTACTGCTTAGAGAAGTCAAACATGCTCCATATATTCGCTTTAATTTGATCTTTGTGCAGATGCTTGATGATAGTGGTTATGAAAATCACTTTGGTTCAGGAAAATGGAAACTCTGCAGAGGTAATCTAATTATGGCCAAAGGGGAGAGAATTAGTAAACTGTATTGGACAAAAGCATTGGTTGCTAAAGACAGTGTGAACACCATGGATAGGGATGCTTCTTTGTGGCACCCAAGGCTTAGTCATATCAGTGAGAAGTTGCTGAATTGTTTAGCTAAAATGGATGTGCTTCTGGGATTTAAGAGTGCAGAGTTAGAGAAATGTTCTCATTGCATGGCTGATAAGCAGACCAGAGTATCCTTCAAGAAGCATCCTCACTCAAAGAAGTCAGAGTTGCTTGAATTGGTGCATTCTGATGTTTGTGGCCCATTGAAGGTAAAGTCATTTACTGGTGCACTTTATTTTGTTACCTTTATTGATGATTGTTCCAGGAAGTTTTGGGTTTATGCTTTGAAGAAAAAGGACCAAGTTCTAGAGAAATTCAAAGAATTTCATGTTTTGGTTGAGAGACAGTCAGACAAGAAGCTGAAATGCATTCGTACTGACAATGGTGGTGAGTATTGTGGACCGCTTGATGTTTATTGCAAGCAATACAATATTAAACATGAAAAGACTCCTCCTAAAACTCCTCAGCTGAATGGTTTAGCAGAAAGGATGAACAGAACATTGATCGAAAGAGTTAGGTGTATGCTTTCTGAAGCAAAGTTGCCTAAGCATTTTTGGGATGAGTCATTGTACACTGCAGTGCGTGTTATTAATTTGAGTCCTGCAATTATTTTGAATGGTGAGGTGCCAGACATGATTTGGTTTGGCAAGAATGTCAGGTATGATCATTTGTGAGTCTTCGGTTGTAAAGCATATGTGCATGTTCCAAAGGATGAGAGATCCAAGTTGGATGCGAAGACAAGGCAGTGCATCTTTATTGGTTATGGTCTAGATGAATTTGGCTACAAGTTCTTTGATCCTGTTGAGAGGAAGTCAATTAGGAGCCGTGATGTGAAGTTCATGGAAGATCAAACCATTGAAGATATTGAAAAGATAGAGAAAACGACATCTAAGATAGATAATAGATTGTCTAATGTTGATCCAGTTCGAATGCCTCTACGTGATCTAGATACTATTGAGAATAATGAGCAACATGATGATGTTGATGATCAGCAACTGGGAGATGATTTTGATGTTCCTATTGATGATGTTGAAGAGGAACATGGGATGTCACAAGATGAAGATCTTGGTGATGCTTCTGAACCACCTCAAGTTCAAATTCGGAGGTCTAATAGGCAGAGGGAACCATCTACCAGGTATCCTTCTAATGACTCTGCTACCTTGACAGATGAAGGAGAACCTGAGTGTTATCTTGAAGCCATAGAGAGTAAGGAAAAGAAAAAATGGTTGGATGCAATGCAAGATGAAATGAAGTCTTTGTATGATAATCACACTTTTGACTTGGTGAAATTGCCAAAAGGCAAGAAGGCTCTGGAAAACAGGTGGATTTATAGGGTAAATCAAGAAAGCAATTCTACATCTCCAAGGTATAAAGCCAGATTGGTGGTAAAAGGTTTTAAAAAGAGAAAAGGCATTGATTTCAATGAGATTTTTTCTCCTGTGGTGAAGATGTCATCCATTAGAATTGTGCTGAGTTTGGCTATTACTCTTGATTTAGAGGTAGAGCAAATGGATGTTAAAATGACTTTTCTACATGGTGATTTGGAAGAAGAGATTTACATGAAGCAACCTGATGATTTTCTTGTTGAAGGCAAGGAAGATCATGCGTGTAGGCTAAGAAAAAGTCTATATGGCTTGAAGCAGGCTCTGTGTCAATGGTACAAGAAGTTTGAGTCTGTTATGTGTGAGCATGGCTACAAGAAGACTACTTCTGATCATTGTGTCTTTGTTAAAAGGTTTGCTAATAATGATTTCATTATCCTGTTGTTGTATGTTGATGACATGCTTATTGTTGGGAAAGATATTTCCATGATCAACAGGTTGAAGAAGCAATTGAGTGAGTCATTTGCTATGAAAGACATGGGAGCTGCTAAGCAAATTCTTAGTATAAGAATCATGCGTGATAGGCAAGAGAAGAAGCTTTGGTTGTCACAGGAGCACTATGTTAAAAGAGTGCTACAGAGGTTCCAGATGGAAAATGCTAAGGCGGTAAGTACTCCTCTTGCAACTCATTTTAAATTGAGTGCAAAACAAAGTCCTTCTAATGAAACTGAAAAATCATATATGCAACGAGTTCCTTATGCATCTGTTGTGGGTAGTTTGATGTATGCAATGGTGTGTACAAGACCTGATATTGCACATGATGTTGGTACTGTTAGTAGATTTTTGTCTAATCCAGGTAGAGAGCATTGGAATGCTGTGAAATGGATTTTAAGGTATCTTCGTGGTAATACTTGTTTGAAGCTTTGTTTTGGAGGTGATAAGCCTACCCTTGTGGGCTATACTGATTCTGATATGGCTGGAGACATAGATTCTATAAGGTCTACCTCAAGCTGTGTGATTAAATTTGCAGGGGGAGTTGTGGCATCAAAATCTAGATTGCAGAAGTGTGTTGCATTGTCCACTACTGAGGCAGAGTTCATTGCCATTATAGAAGCATGCAAGGAGTTGCTTTGGGTGAAGAAATTCCTGCAAGAGCTTAGTTTTGTTCAAGACAAGTACTTGTTATTTTGTGATAGTCAGAGTGTCATTCATCTTGGTAAGAATTCAACTTTCCATTCTAGGTCCAAGCATATTGATGTGAGGTATCATTGGATACGTGATGCTTTGGAAGCTAGGTTACTGGAGTTGGCAAAAGTTCATACAGATGATCATTGTGCTGATATGATGACTAAGATGTTATTGAGAAGCAAGTTTGAAACTTGTTGTGAGATTGTTGGTTTGTCGATCATCTCCACATAGTTGTGAGGGGGAGATTTGTTGGGTTGGGCTCACTTCCTATGTGGAGGCCTAATCCAATATTAACCTTTAGGGTTTTTGAAACAGAGAAACAACCGTCAGCAGATACAGTAAGAGAAAAGAGAGAAAAAAAGATTAAAGAGAGAGAAAGTTTCGCTCAGCAACTTCTGGCCGCCACCGAAGCTTTGTTCATCGTTGGATCGGGCTGAAATTTGGTCAGCAGGTTCATACTTTGTGTGAATTCAATATGACCGTTCGGATCTTGGAGAAGTTGTTTGAGAAGAGAGAAATTCATCTCACACTGCAGCAGCGTTCTCAGCGTTTCTATTGCGAACATAAATTTTCGGATTGTTGTTGCTGTTTCGTCCACCGTTGGATCGGGATGAAATTTAGTCAGCTGGTTCATACCTCGTGGTTCTTCAGTTGGACCGTACGATAACCGTAGTTTGTGATTTTTTCAGGTTTCTTGTTCTCTGTTTCATCTCTGTTGTATTGCTATTTGGCTGGTTATTGAACACAATTTGTGCTGGTGATTTGAGACTCTCTTGTAACCATAACTTTGATCATAGTGGAGCTTGATTGATTGACTGACTTGTGCCCGTGCTTTTTACTTCTCACATTGAGAAGGTTTTCCACGTTAAAATTTATGTGTCTTACTGAAATGTGTTTTGTGTTGCTGCCATTATTTGTTATTGCTCCTCACAAATTTTTAGAAGTTGGGGAAATTATTATCCGTTGCTTATTACTCTTGTTGAAATATTATTGTTATTGTGTTGAATTTCCCATCACCATAAACCTCGTAGGTTTTCTAAAAACTGTCCTCAATTTGTTTTAAATTTTTTATATTGTTGCCAAGCATCCAAAACTCTAAAGGGCTCAGACCCTCATCCACCTCATACCTTTTTAAAACTAGGCCATAGTGGTCAGATACCACTCTATCTAACACCGCTGGTTTACTTTGTGGCCAAAAGTTAATCCACCAATGGGACACTAACACCCTATCAATTCTACTCACTATTGTACCATTACTTCTATACCAAGTAAATTTCCTTTGAATCATTGGTACATCTATGATTTCCATTTTTTCTAAGAAATCAATAAAGTCATTTATTTGGTTGTTTTTTACTTAGTCCTTTTCTTTCTTATGATTTTATTCTAGAGTTAAAGTCCCAACCATACACCAAACACCAAATGGTATTACTATCAACATCTCAAATATTTTCTAACTCTTCCCAATAGTGTTTTCCTTTCTTCATACCCGCATGGTAAATAAATATTAATTACCATTTTTTTTCTTTTTTCCAACACCATTTAACCTAAATGAAACATTTTCCACATATGGAGCTTTCACACTTCGACTTTCCCATATGCCAAATGTTCATAATTCCCCATGTTGTATCCACTCTATATTTGTATGTTCCTTCATTTTACAGTAAGTTTCCTTAATAATCATTTCCATTTTGGTTTCCTAAATACACATCATATCAATCTCATGCTTTCTAATGACTTCCTTAGTATATATATGCCCTTTGCAAAACCCTCTAGCTCTCTTATATTTATGCTCTGAATTTTCATTGGTAATTTATGTGTGTCCCTTCCTCCTCCTCTACCCTATTGCTATAATCTCTTTTCTACATCTCTTCAAATTTCCTAATAATTATCTTTTCGTCACCTTTGAAAGTTATTCCTAATAAGTTGCCTAATTCCCAAAACTTCCTTACTTTTTACCTCCTCATTTTTCATGGACATTGTTTGTGGTGCCTTCACAATCGCTTCCTCTTGTTCTTTGTTGTATTTTCTATAAGAAATTATGAAAATTAATTTCTATAAAGTGACTCACATGACTTAGAGTTTGGGCTTTGGATCCGAATATGATTTAATAATAATAATAGAATTAAAGGGCTCATTGGTTAACGTGAGAAATATATATCTGATGATATACCTAATGAAAACCTACATCTGATGGAGATTGGGAACTAAAGGCTATAGGGTTTTGTCTCTGCAAATAATAGTTGTCTTAGTGTTCACCATCACGAAAGTGTGTGACAAGAACGAAATTGCTAAGAGATAGATTGGGACAAAGGAGATAAAGTAATTTCTCAAATAAGATCACTCATGGATCAAGGTAAGTGCATATTCCTTCTTGTATGATTGTGTGAGAATCATGATATGATAAGATTTGTATGTGATCATTATTGTATGCATTCATAATCAAAGAAGGATTTTTTCATATCCCTAATTGTCCTAAACTATCAAAAATCAAAGAACCTTAATTTTAAAATAATACCAATTGAAGAACCCTAATTTTAAAATTTGGATTTATGGATTAAGGTTTCCATTAACAAAACCCTAATTTGCACCCAACGCCATTAATGACGTTAACACCTCTGAACCCATTAGCGGAACTGCAAGCCACCAACACGTTTACCCTGCTGCCGCTCGTCCATCTCCGTCGCTGGTAATGCCTGCAACGATGGTGTGGTTGGTCGCGCGTGGTTTGACATCAAGGATTAAGATCGAAACCCAGGCGCGGCGGTTCGTGGTTGGAGTGGTGGTTAATGTGTGCCCTTTGGCGGTGCGATGATGTCGGCGTTATAACTTGGTTTAACGCAATCCATCAGCGTCGTTGGGCGGCGTGGTGGTTCACGCAGTGGCGTCACGCGGTGGCGTCGCGCAAGCGTTCACGTAATGGCCGGCGGCGCGCGGTGGTCCGTGGCTTACAGCTGTCGCATGATGCGTGGTGGCGGTGATTGGTTTTTAGGGGTTTAGCAAGAGTGGAAGAGAAACCGTGACTGTGTTTCCTGCACATTGAATTTCATTTAATTTAATTTACAATAAACTATAATATAATTTTTGAATTCAATATTCAATTAATGAAATCAAATGGTAAATTCTGCGTGCCTTACGTAAAACAATTTCTGCACCTTACGTTATTATTATTATAATGTTAAATTAAAGTTTTAATGAAATTTTATTATGTTTTAATGTAATTTGATTTCATCATATTAAAGTTTAATTAATTTATTGAAAGTGAGGAATGGAAAATTAATTTTTCTGCTTTATGTATTAATTTTTTAAATTAAAATTTTGGAATTATTTGTATGATAGATTTGTAATCACCAAAGTGATAAAATCTTTATGTTTTATTTAATTCTAAATTATGGATGAATTTTATTTCAATTAATGATATTATTTATGGAATTATTTGTATGATAGATTTGTAATCACCAAAGTGATCAAATCTTTAAGTTTTATTTAATTCCAAATTATGGATGAAATTTTATTTCAATTAATAATATTATTTATGGAATTATTTGTATGATAGATTTGCAATCACCAAAGTGATCAAATCTTTAAGTTTTATTTAATTCCAAATTATGGATGAAATTTTATTTCAATTAATGATATTATTTATGGAATTATTTGTATGATAGATTTGTAATCATCAAACTGATCAAATATTTAAGTTTTATTTAATTACAGATTACTGATAAATTTTATTTCAATTACCTATAGAATGGATGCTAAATTATTTATATATGGGTAAATAGAAATTCACTATTATAAGACATTTTTGGATCATCCTGAGGTTGATTAGTTGTCCTTATAATTAATGGATATGATTGTTGGTAGTGAGTATGTGTTATTACTTTTGCTTGTATATCCAAAGATAACAAGTATTTCTAGTTAATGCATATATCTTGCCAAATAAAGTTAATACTATTAGCATCATTATGTTTTGTTTATTAATGAATCTCCCAAAGGAGAACATTAGTATACATAGAATGTTTTCTTGAATCTGTATTGTATGTTTAGTTTATGACTCGAAGTATTAATGTTAAGCATGTGTGATTGCAGTATCTATTCCTGTAGCCTTACATTCGCAAGCTACGTCTGTTCCAGTCTTTAATGGTCTAAATTTTTCTGACTGGAGTGAAAAAGTCCAATTTCACTTAGGTGTATTGGATCTTGATTTGGCCATTCGAATCGAGAAATATGCTGCTATTACTGATGATAGTAGCAATGAGGAGAAAGCTCATTATAGGGTTTGGGAAAAGTCAAATAGACTTAGCCTGATGTTTATGCGAATGAGCATAACAAACAATATTAAGTCTGCTCTTCCCAAAATCAAGAATGCAAAAGAATTTATGAAATTTGTGGAAGAGCGCTCCCAAAATGATGATAAGTCTCTTGCTGAGACATTAATGAGTACATCAACCACCATGAATGCTTATTATGTATGTTTTGAATCAAACTTAACTGAAGTTTCATATAATTCTTGGTGGATTGATTCTGGATGCACAACTCATGTTTCTAACATGATGCAAGGATTCCTTTCAACCTGAACCATAAAGCCAAATGAAAAGTTTGTCTTCATTGGGAATAGAGAGAAGGTTCCAGTGAAAGAAGTCGGGACTTATTGTTTAATCCTCGACACTGGATTTTATTTAGACTTGATGGATACTTTTTATGTACCTAGTATATCTAGGAATTTAGTTTCATTGTCTAAACTTGATGTTGTCGGATACTCTTTTAAATTTGGGAATGGATGTTTCAGTTTATATCAGCGTACCTATTTGATTTGATCTGGTACTCTTTATGATGGATTATATAGATTGAATCTTGATAATTTATATGCTGAAACTCTTATGACCTCGCATCATAATGTTGGCACTAAACGTAGTTTAGTGAATGAATGTTCTGCTTTCTTGTGGCACAAACGTTTGAGACATATTTCCAAAGAAAGGATGGAGAGATTGGTAAAGAATGAAATACTTCCAAGTTTGAATTTTACTGATCTGAATGTATGTGTGGATTCTATTAAAGGTAGGGATGGCAAAGCGGGGCGGGCCGTGCGGGTCGGCCTGCGGCCCGCTGGTAAAAAACGTGGGGAGGGCTGACCTTTTCAACTCGCTAACCCGTATTAGCATTGGTTCACGAATTCTTGACAAGTATAGGAATAGACTTTTGCCTGAAAACATGAAAGCAATCATTTGTACTTCTAGTTGGAAGCATGGATTTTCTAAAGGTAATTCGATTATTTTAATTTATCTTATTTTTATTGTATTATTTTTATGAAAAATTAATTAATTAATTGTCATTGTTTTAATGTATGCAGATGACGGGGAAGATTACAATTATGAAAAAATGGATGAAAGTTCTTCTAAGGTGGCATCCAATGTTATTGAAATGGAAGAATGTCAATAATGTTTATGTTTAATGTTTTTGAATTAATGTTTATGTTTAGGGTTTAATGTTTTGGAATTAGGTATTTTTAATGTTTTAGAAGTGGAAGAATAGTGATATTTGATATTTATCTTAATGTTTAATGTTTTGATGTTTGACTATGTTTGAAAAGGAAGAAAACAAATTTAGGTTTGATAGTGACAAATATATAGGTTTAATTTGACAATTTTTTAAGAACAAAATGTAAAAAAAAAATAATAATTTTTAAAAAAAAAAACGTGAGTTGGCCTGCAAACCCGCGAGCCAACTCTTATGCGGGGTGGGTCGAGAATTCTAGCCCACAATAACTTTGCGGGGTGGGCCAACCCGGCCCGCATTTTTGAGGGCCAAGCTCGGGGCGGGCTGGCCCGCTTTGCCACCCCTAATTAAAGGCAAACAAACAAAACACACAAAGAAGGGAGCCACAAGAAGTACTCAGCTTCTTGAAATTATACACATTGATATATGTGGACCTTTTGATACAAGTTCTTTCAATAAAGAAAGATTTTTTATCACCTTTATTGATGATTTTTCACGTTATGTTATATGATTCCACTAGGTAGATACGAATGATTCTTTGACATTCTATGGAATCAACTTGAGTTGGAGATAGCTTAGGCACTTTTAATAGAATTGGATCAAGGTTCTATGTTTCAAGAACTCACCAAAACTTGTACCAAACACCAAACTCATATGGAAGATCCATCTATTGTTAATTGAATCGAACAAATTGTGTAAAAAGGCAAAAACATCGATTAAAAAGAGCAAGAACAGAAATGCACCGAACAAATCAGCTAGAATTGAAGAAGAAACAAATAGAATCAGCCAATGAAACTAAGAATCGAAGCAAAGCTGAAAATAGACTGAATTGCCGAACCAAAAAGAAGCTAAACATGTTTTAGGAATTTCATATGAATATGGAGATGAAAGAAAGAAGAACTTATGGAGATGGATGCTTTGGTTTGATGATCACGCCACTTAGAGGATGAATGCTCCAAGATGAGTGAGCTAGTGCCGCCACTTGAGAGAACCAAATGCACTCAAGATAAGACAAGGTGAAGGAGAAGACAAGTTCTCACAAATTCTCTCTCAAATTGAGTAGAGTTTCTCTATTACTAATTTCCAATCTGATTTTTACAAAGGCAAGCACCTTAATTTATAGCCTAAGAGGTGCTGAAATGAAAAGCTAATTAAACTCAAATTTCCCCCCAAATGACATAAAAGTGGCGCCAACTTAGAGCATGAGGAAGGTGTGACTTCCTCTCTTAGTTTGGCACCTCCCTATTACGCCCACACCTCTCTACTAAGCTCACACCCCCAAGCTTCCTATTATTTCCCTAAACTAAAGACCTAAAGATGCTTTTACAAAAGAGGTGTCTTATGTTTCCCTCTAAGCACCTTCTAACAAAGATATTACAAAAAGAGAAAACAACCTTCCATTATTTCCTAATGCCTTGAATTGACTTCTTGTAAGCCTTTGAGGTGGGCTACCAACTCCTTGAGCGTCTAGCACTTGAGCCTCTTCCTCTTCTTGTCTTTGAGTATTGGCCTCCATTTGGTCTTGAACTTGATCTCCATCATTATGGTTATGTCTATTTACTACATGAAAAATCGCAAGTAGTGAATGCCTTGGAAGTTTATATAAATGAAGTGGAAAGGCAATTAGACATAAAGGTGAAAATTGTCAGGTCAGATAAAGGTGGTGAATATTATGGAAAGTATGATGAAAGTGGACAACACCCTGGTCTGTTTGCTAAGTTCCTTGAGAGACGTGGTATTTGTGCTCAATACACAATGCCAGGTACACCACAACAAAATGGTGTTTCAGAAAGGCGTAATCGAACCTTAATGGATATGGTCAGGAGCATGTTAAGTAAGTCAACTGTACCTGTTTCATTGTGGATGTATGATTTAAAATCTACCATGTATTTGTTGAACAGGATTCCTAGTAAGGCAATTCAAAAGACACCTTTTGAATTGTGGACAAGAAGGAAACCCAGTTTGAGACATCTGCATGTTTGAGGATGTCAGGCAAAAGTTAGAATATACAATCTGCAAGAAAAGAAATTGGATGCAAGAACAACCAATGGATATTTCATTGGTTATCCAACAAAGTCAAAAGGGTATATGTTTTATTGTCCTACCCATAACACAAGAATTGTTGAATATGGAAATGCACGGTTCATTGAAAATGGTGAAACTAGTGGGATACTTCACAAAATGTGGAGATTAAGTGATGGAGGAGGGCCCAAGCTCACCACACTATGAAAGCCAAGCTTCCAAGACTAAGACCGTCTAGCCATGATGGGAGCGTCTAGCCTCAAAAAGGAGCGTCTAGCCATGATGAGGAGCGTCTAGGCCATGAAGTGGAGCGGCTACATAAGGAGCATCTATGAAGAGTCTTAGACCGTCTAGCTTCACATATACATGGGCCAAGCTACGGTTTGTGAAGAGAAGGCTTTGTTGCATAAAGGCCCATTAGGGGTGCTTAGTAATTAGAGTAGTGTAGAAAGCATATTTGAGTGAAACTTTCTAGAAGCTTTCCATGTGTGACCGGTCATGGCACATGGCCTATGATTTGCATTTCATTTGGATTCCATTTCATTACATATTAGCTTAGCTTCTACGTCCAAATAGCCTATAAATAGGAGGGCTAACTCTTGTATTTGGCAAGTTTATTGTGAGTAAAGTTATGCTGCCATTTTGTGCCAAACTTTGCTTCTCCCTAGAATCCTAGGCTCTAAACTTCAATTCCTTCATCTTTTCCCTTGGGCTGGCCGAACCACCCAATACCCACACTTAACATGCACCTACAAGATCAACACCACTCTTAGGAGGATCTTGCTCACCTCATCCATTGCTTCTGCCCCTTTGCTCTACTTTGATTCAAGAAGAACTTCATGAAATGCCATCATTAAGGAAGTCAGAGTACAAGTTCCTTTAACTAGTACTTCAACTTCAAGTATTGTTGTTCCTAATGTAGTTGAACCACTCAACGATGATGAAGAACAACAAATTAATGATCACGAGGCTAACAATGAACCTGTAGTAGAACAACCACAAGAAATAGAATTAAGAAGATCTCAAAGAGAAAGAAGGTCAGTTTTTCGAATGATTATGTGGTTTATCTACAAGAGTCAGAAAATGACTTAAGTATTAATAATGATCCAGTTTCATTTTCAGACGCCATCAATGATGATAATTCTAATAAGTGGTTAAATGCCATGAAAGATGAGTTTAAATCAATGGCACATAATGATGTATGGAACCTTATAGAATTGCCAGAAGGATGCAAGAGAGTCAGGTGTAAATGGCAATATCGAACATTACAAGGCCCGACTTGTTGCCAAAGGTTTTACTCAAAAGGATGGCATTGATTATAAGGAAACATTTTCACCTGTTTCTAAGAAAGATTCCTTTAGAATTATCATGGCATTAGTAGCTCATTATGATCTTGAGTTGCATCAGATGGATGTCAAAACTGCCTTTTTAAATGGGGATTTAGAAGAGGATGTTTATATGGACCAACCAGTGGGGTTCATTGAAGAAGGAAAGGAACACATGGTGTGTAAACTTAAGAAATCAATATACGGGCTTAAACAGGCTTCTAGGCAATGGTATCTTAAGTTCAATGATACTATCGTGGTGTCCTTTGGATTTAAGGAAAACATCGTTGATCGGTGTATATACCTGAAGGTCAGTGGGAGCAAGTTTATATTCCTGATTCTGTATGTTGATGATATCTTGTTTGCAACTAATGATCTTGGTCTATTAAGTGAGACTGAGAAGTTTCTCTCTAATAACTTTGAGATGAAAGATATGGGTGAGGCATACTATGTGATAAGAATAGAAATATTCTGTGATAGATCACAAAGACTGTTAGGTTTGTCTCAGAAAGCATATATTAATAAAGTTTTAGAGTGATTCAGAATGGATAAATATTCAACATCTCCTGTTCCAATACAGAAAGGAGACAAAATTAGTCTCATGCAATGCCCAAAGAATGATTTGGAACAAAAACAAATGGAGAATATACCTTATGCATCTATTGTTGGGATTTTAATGTATGCTCAAACTTGTACACGACCAGATATTAGTTTTGCAGTTGGTATGCTTGGAAGATACCAGAGTAATCCAGGATTGGATCATTTGAAAGCTGCAAAGAAAGTTTTAAGATACTTGCAAGGAACGAAGGATCACATGCTTACTTATAAAAGATCTGATCATCTTGAGGTGATTGGATATACAGATTTAGATTTTACTGACTGTGTGGATACACGAAAGTCTACATTTGGTTATGTGTATTGTACCGACCCGGTAGTCGGGAGTGATGACGTGGCAGCAAGCGAAAATATAGGCGTGTTGAACGGAACACCTGGCTGACAGAAGGGAAGGATATCGGGAAGTCTGTGTAGTCGCCAATCGTTAAGTTGGTGTGCTCCGATCTCTAGCATATCTAAACCGGCGGTCACCAGGCTTGTGTCGTAGTCGCCGTCTGCGAGCTTAGACGACCAAGTGGTCAGAGATCGCCGAGAGGGGGACATCGCCGAAAGATCAAGAAAGCTTGTTCAAGGCTTTCAAAGGGCACGAGTACGAAGGATGAAGTTATCAGATGATCATTCCCTAGCCAGAGGTTGAGGCCAGGGAACACTTTACCAGAACATGCACGATGAGCAAGTAATGCAGATCGTGATAGCGGCAGGCGAGACCACAGAGAAGGTGTGCGTGGTGACACCCCGTGCTCGCCATTAGAAGAGATCGCGCTCCAAGGCAGCTATGCACCGAGTTGCTCCTCACCTGAGTAACTTAGTCGAACAGCCTGAAGAGTAGAAGTGGCGCTCAAGCAGAAGACGTTCCAGATGGTGACACGTGTACAGCTGGATGCGAGCCACGTATCTAGAGGTATAACCGTCAAGAGAGAGAAAATGAACAGGTATATAAGGAACTCTTAACAGATTCTGAGGTACGCGCGTTTAGAACACTTCTTTACGCTTTGAGAACACTGGAGTACGCTGAGAGAGATTTTGCACGGTTCCTTGAGCTTTAGCTTTTCTCTCTTAGAGTTTTGGTGATTCTGTCACTGACTTGAGCGTCGGAGTGCGATCGGCCGCAGCGGCGCCACTCTGTCTTTTTCAGGTTCTTGAGGAGAATTGAGGTGTGAAGGACGGAAGCTAGCGTGGTGCAAAGCCGATCCAGAGGGAGATACCTTTGATGTGGTGAGATTCTTGCGTTTTGGTCAACCGACAGGATCATGTATCTTTTAGCCAAAGGAGCGATTTCATGGAAAAGTTCGAAGGAGACAGTCATTGTTTCATCCACCATGGAGGCTGAATTTGTGCCATGCTTTGAGGCCACAATTCAGGCTAATTGGTTGCGGAATTTTGTTTCAGAACTTGGAATTGTTGACAGTATTGCCAAGCCGCTGAGAATTTATTGTGATAACTCCGCAACCGTCTTCTTTTCTAAAAACGACAAGTATTCCAAAGGTGATAAACATATGGAATTGAAATACTTTGTCGTTAAAGAAGAAGTTCAGAAACATAGAGTGTCAATAGAACATATTAGCAATGATCTTATGATTGCTGACCCTTTAACAAAAGGGTTACCGCCCAAAATATTTACTGGTCATGTTGTAAATATGGGCATTATGTCTACTAGTGAGTGATGAATGTTGTTATTAATGCTTATTTGACACTCTGAGCTCATTGAATAAATAAAGTTTCTGAAATTTATGTTTTCTACTTTATGTATATGCAGGTAAATTATGTTGTGGAAAACAAATTATGTTGTTATTGATGAAAAATGACATTATGTTTGAACCTATTATGGATTTCTCATTATAAAGTCATATTAAGGAGAAATAATGATATATTAGTACATGGAAGGAAATGTGTTGATTAAAATGACATGTAACCGCCATGACTCTTATTATTTATGTATCCTTGATTTTGATTAATGATAGAACCAATTTATGTAAGGCCTTTTAAATGCGCATTTATGTAATTATTAAATCATGAAAGTATTATAACTCATATGAGTCAAGTGGGAGAATGTAAGAAATTATGTAAATTAATTTCTATAAAGTGACTCACATGACTTAGAGTTTGGGCTTTGGGCCCGAATATGATTTAATAATAATAATAGAATTAAAGGGGCCATCGGTTAACGTGAGAAATATATATGTGATGATATACCTAATGAAAACCTACATATGATGGAGATTGGGAACTAAAGGCTATAGGGTTTTGTCTCTGCAAATAATAGTTGTCTCAGTGTTCACCATCACGAAAGTGTGTGACAAGAACGGAATTGCTAAGAGATAGATTGGGACAAAGGAGATAAAGTAATTGCTCAAGTAGGATCACTCATGGATCAAGGTAAGTGCCTATTCCTTCTTGTAAGATTGTGTGAGAATCATGATATGATAAAATCTGTATGTAAACATTATTGTATGCGTTTATAATCATGTTTAATCGTGTTTTAATTTACATCTTCTACTAGACTCATCCATGATAAGTTCATTCTGATTGTGAAATCCTATGGTTGTAATATCTTTTAACTAATTAATGTCATCTTCTCCTCCTCGTTTTCGAGGATTTTGTCTCCCGATTTCGAGTCCTTGATGGTTGTCAATGGTTGTATGCATGTTGATGAAACCCATGTGGTTCATGCCTTCTTAGACTTCTTTTTATCGTTTCTGAAACCCACATATCAATGGTTCCTTTGCCAAGTCCTTCTGAGCCCTCAACCCATTTCTCTTCAACTTTTCCAAAGCAAGTTTTTTCTACACCATTTCCATTTTCATACTTTTACCATGGTGTATTCTCTGCATATCGCTGCCATTAGCCATTGAATGCTCAAAATAGGTTGCTTTTTTCTTATCCCCATTCATACATGGAGATGGTGTTCCTTATGCGGATTATGTTACTTGATAAAATACCTACAATACTTAATTTAGCTAAGGGAGGTTGATATTAGTTGTACAAAATACCTACAATACTTAATTTAGCTAAGAAAGGTTGATATTAGTCGTACATTATGCTCTTTATGCCAACAACTTGATGAATCGGTGCAACATTTATTTTTGATATATAAGATAGCCTTTTCAGTTTGGAACACATGCTGCAGGGAGAATCTAGTTTGTTCAACATAATTTTAGAAGTGTGGATAACACTTATTTGGAGTATATGGGAACCTAGAAATAGAGTAATGTTTAGAGATGAAAGGGTAGATGAGGAAGATTTGTCTCATATGGACTAGTTGAAAGTTTGGCTTTCGATGAAAAATAAATTGGTTGTTGATAGCTTTTCCTATATTGACTGATTTTTGTGTCCAAAATAGTACCTTAAATCAATAAAGTAGTTATCACTTTTATGTGAAGGAGTTTGTTAGGGAGTATTACACCAATTTTTCTGTATCATTTTATGTACTTTAATCTCTGTAATGTAACTCTCTGTTTGTTCTTATAATTCTACAAGCTATTATTTGAGCTTTAAATTCATATCCTAGTATTGTGCTAATAGCTTGGTCAAAACCGGGAAAGGATGTTGTATATGCTTTTGTAGAAAATTGGCGTAAGGAACAAGATTGCAGGTCAACAATACCAATCATAACCAAAATTTAGTGACATTCTTCAATTCAAATATCCTGGCTACATATACTGGAGGCACTTCGACATTGTAAAATGAAATATTTTGGGACTTTGGCGAGAACATAAGCTTTGTGGGTATTGATATCAAAATCTGCCAACTTTGACTCATTCTTCTTTTGGGGGATATTTCTTTGTGCTTTGGTAGCCTGAAACGTGTTAGCAACATGGTGCTTCGCACACCTACGAAGGACCTTTTAACAACCAACATGTTTAACAATTTACTCGTATGTGGCAACACAAAACAAATGGGTATATAGTCCAACTGTTTTTCTTATTGTGGGTGTTGCCTTTTAGGCTAGGACTAATCTATAGGAATAGAATAGTTTTTTTTTTATTTTGTTTTTTTTTTTATAAGAAATAGATTTAGAGTCCAATATTATGATTATTTTTGTAAGTTGTTTTGAGACCATGGTCTATTTTTTATAAAGGTTGAACCACTTCTTAAATGTTTTATTATATTTAATTTATTTTTTGTTGAGAAAAAAAAAAGTAAAGAAGGGTTTGTGCATGGTCGAGTATAACATCTTCATCACCAATGAGGAGCACACTTTTATCTCCTAAATATCGAATTCTTATGAACCCGAGTCCCTTTGAAATTAAACTTTCTTTCAATTCATTCATTTTTAGCTTGCTATAATCATGTGGAATGTCTATCATATTTTCTTTCATCTTATTTTGTTCATTTTCTTTTACTATGACTTGTTGTCCATTCATTGTTCTTGCGAGTACTTATAGTTGTCCTTTTTCCTACAAAACTTTCATCTTTTTCTACTTTCCTCCACTTTGTTCTTATGTTTTTCTTTACCTCTCTTTGTTTGTGTTGGTTTGTAGTATTGTGTTGTAATTGTCGAATATATGATTTTTTTTATCAACAAAGAATATAATATAATAAAAGAGGTACTTCAGGATACCTCAACCCCTATACAAAATCCATGAAATCCAACACTACAATCAGTTCATATACAATAACCATGAGACCCAACACAAATTAAAGAAAAGACCCTACAACCCACTCCAACACATACACAAGAATCTCAAAATCCACCTATAAACAAAGAAAACATAGATAGCACCTAAAGAATCTCATTCTTCGGTGCCTATTAAAGACAAAGGGAATGTGGCCACAAAAGCTTATATACACCGTTGTCGAATATGCGATACCTAGATCTGTTTACACATAGTTTCATATCACCAATTGGTCTAGTTTCCGTAAACCCATCTTTTACATCATTGAATCTTACGAAGTCAAATGGTTCTCTCTCTTATTGAGTTTTCTGAATATGAATACTTCGTGAACTCTTCTCCACCTTTAGAATATTTTCCAAATTTCTTACTCTCCAAAGCTGATCCGAAAATGAGTGAAGAAGAAAGATTCTCCCCTTCCTCCCCTTTCGAATACTATTTGTTTATTAATCAACTACATTTGTACAGAAATTACATTATCTCTCTGGGTGTGTGAATCTTCCTATCAAACTGTACGTTTCTGCCAGCGTTTGAATCCAATGATCTCACGCCTGGGTTTGAGACATTGTTCTTAATTTTCTTACATTCAAGTTGACCTCATGTAGCAAAGAGTTTATGGTTACCAAAACAACATCTCTCTAAATCTGTCAAATGTGGTGCTGAAGTTGGCTAGTATTGTCTGATATTTAGTTAAAGACAAATCTTCTTAAAGATTAATCTCTAGTTAAGACATTAATCTTTTGACATACCCTGAAAGAAGAGTCATATAATATAGTTGGTTTTTCAATGATATCAGGTATAAAATATGTAATCTATGAAAGAAGAGACATACACATAAAGGGGTTCTCGTATCTTGTGTTCATATATTTAGAGGCAGAAAAATGGAACGCGCACATGAGAGAGGATATTCAAGTATATGGCACGGGATTTGTCCTTGGGATTCATCAAACATGTATGAATGGAAGTGAGCTAGTAGTAGCCATGAGGGTTGAGAGAGACAAAAACATTCAAAGGGTTGTCTGGTGGCATATTAATAACTTAGTTTAGTGAGCAAATTCTACGATTTCCATAACATTGTTGGGAAATTAATGTGTCTTCTTGTTAATAGAATGTGTGTTGTTGCTTGAGCCAGTTCCAAGAAATTGTTTTAGTTTCCCTTTTCTCAATCCCAATTTGTCTTTATTGAGATTATATATTCCATCAAAGTTGAATATATAGCTTCCATAGGAGACATACTTGGAACTGTTGCATCTCGTGTCCCTTGTTTGGTGCCAGAACACCCTGGCTTTGGTTACTTTGCACTAAACCAATAAACAAAGAAAGTTCCATATAAAATTAATTAGATAAGACTTTTCTATTTGTTAAAACCTTGTTTTCATGCATAAGTTAGTGTGACATTCTTTATCAATATCTTTCTAATCATGTTTTTTAAGTCATAAGATATGAAAACTTTACTCAAAGAAATCGAATCCAAATTTACTCAAGTCAACCACATGTTAATATTAATTACTAGGTCATGAATAAAAGACAAATTTTATTTTTATTTATAATAATGTTACGAAATAAACTCTAAGTCTAATAAAAATTTATAAAATCAGCTTATAAAATAAGATTTACATTCACACTTATATATTATATGAGACTATATATTATAGATGAGTGGTCCGAACGACCCGATAAGTTCAACAATATAATAGAGTCTAAATGACTTTGATATCATATTAAAAAATAACATTAAATTTAATTCAACCTTATAAAATCAGATTAGTACTCTCACTTACTTATATAATATGAAAAATGTCTAGTGAGATCTTCAATATTACTTAACTTTCTTGTGAAAGGTTGGGGTTGGAGTATATATATATATATGTTGTATACAGAGAAAACTGTTTTTAAAAAAGTTGTTAATATTAAAATAGAATAAACTTGACAGAATAATTTCTAAAAGGAGTAAATTGTCTTCAAAAGAAGATAATGTCATTTTCTTTTCAAATGGAAACAGAGGATAATCTTTAAATAAATAATAAAAGAGTTAAATTTATTTCAAACTCTTTTTATGCATTATTTTAAATAATAAATAGATTAGTCAAAATAAAGTGCTGTCCCCATTGAAAAGTTCATGGATATGCCCAGAAGATTAAAAAAAGTCATGAATGCCTCTTTCGTATACCCCACTAATATTTTTTTTATTAATTTAGGTTCAATTACTTGTCTTTTTCATTTGTTTATTTTCTCAGACAATTAAAAAACATAATTTCTTTTAGGGTTATTTTATGACTAAAGTTTTTTTTTTCCATTTATTTAAAAGGGAGTCAAAGAAGACAATTTCGTTCCTGCAATTTGTATTGTTATGGGAGCAATTGGCTTGTAAATACTGAGTTGTACGTACGTATGAAAATACAATTTTTTAGGGAAAAAATCGTGTGATTAACTTTATGAATCTCATAAATTTTGACATACCCCGTCCATTTGTTAATTAAATTTATTTAAATACACTAAAGTGTTATTATTTTAATATGAATTATAATTTAATTAAAATCTGTTAAATTTATAGTATTATTTTAAAATCCATATTTAAAATATTTTTTAATTAGTTTATAATATGAAAGTTTCATGTCATGATTTATGAAAATTAAAGATTTCAGTTATATAAATTATTCATTGTTGTTGCTTGTTAGGTTCCAATCCCAATACATTCTTACAATGTTACAGTTACATAGATATTTCATTTAATGCTTTCAAGTAATAATAAACTTTAAAATGCTATATTATAGAATACTTTGGTTTGTGATAAATTTTTGTTGTCTTATTTAATTTCCATAGACTATATATATTTTGTAACTATATACACACACAAACATAGTGTTTTATAAGGCAAAAGAAGAAGGGACAAAGAGAAAAAGAAGTGGGAAAAAAAGTATGAAAACCATGTGGGAAAGAAGATTTGTTGGACCAGTAGCTATTGCTTTCGTTTTCCCTCATTTAAGAACACCAACTACCAACTTCTCAGAATCAACTTGTAGTTACTTGTCTCATTTTATAAGATGAATAAAAAAACTTGCAACCACATCACATGATAATGATGTAAGCACGTACTACAATGTAACCTTAATGCATCAATTGCATGAATGTCCAGAACTTTGTTTTAAAAAAAAGGAAAAATATAAATACATATACAAGATTTCGAACTATGAAGATAGCATAGGAACTTGTTGAACACGTATATATTAATTAAGAATGATATCAAGGCAATTAAGTTTCTATAGTTTTAGGACTATGGTTTGACCAGTTTTTTATATCAAATATGAAATCTTTTAGTAAATGAATTAATTCTACGAATATGTAAAATTTTAAAAAATTATGAAAATAAATAAGTTGGGTCAATGTAATCAAATTTTATTAATATTGAAGTTGTATCAAAGGATACGAATTTAATTAAATTGAGATCGATAATATACAATTTCAATTCAAATATATAAATCGTAGTTCAAATACATTTTAATACAATTTCAGTTCAAATACATTAAAGTTATATCAACTTTCACAACTTAATATAATTTATTCATTTTGATAATTTTTTAAAATTTTATTTATTTTTTGTCTTACTTTCTTATAAAAAAAATAAAAGAGTTGAAGCTAATAAAAAGATTTAGTGCTCTATAATTCTCTATAATTAAACATTATTGTTTTTTAAAAAGGAAAATATATGTAAAAATACAAACAGTGATGAACGTCCTTGTAAATCAATAGTCAACGTACCCACACCACACCTTTGCACTCTATAGAGTCTAGAAAAGGTTGATGTGAAGTTAAATAGCATTTTATCGGAACCTCTTAATCGAACTTCTATAGGACCATGAAGAAATCAATGCACTTGTTGACTTTTCAAGTTGTAGTGTTATATATTCCTTCAGAAGAAAAGTTCTGATATTGTATTAACCACATAATTATCAGTATCATTTCTAATATTACTGCATCAATATAATTAGTAACAACAAGAAAAAACATATATAGGGAATATCCCCTTATACTATATATACTATGATTTTAAACTGCGGTTGAAGTTGAATCACCAACCTTATATACATACAAGAATTGCAAAAGAAATTGTAACTAATGAGACCACAACTACATCATAATATAGGGTAATCAATAAACCTTATACGTTACATTCATGGTTGTGGACCCTTTTACAAACATGCTATGCAGACTATATCAGCATGTCTTAGTGACAAACAGAGAGAGAGAGAGAGAATAACTCTTCATTACAATGGTAAGAGAAGTTATAGTGATGATAATGGTGTTAATGGTCGAAGACGAAGGATATATAAATTATAGTCATGAGTAATTCTTCTTATAATAAATATATAAAATATGAAGTTGTAAATATATATATGCATGTACCTGCAAGAAACATGTCTGATGTACATTTTTATATTTATAAAATTAGAAAGAAAGGAAAAGGGAACACTCAGTGTACCTTAAACTCATAGCACATATCAGTTATTAAGTTTCTGCAGTCATACATATATCCTATAGATTTGAACTATAATGAGGCCCTGTCTTCCATGCTGATCTTTCTCTTCAATGTTGATCAGGGCTTCACATTCTTCCATTTATTGTTGCTTAGTTGTGATGAGGAGGGTGTGTCTTGGGTGGAGAATAGTCCAAGTCAAAACCAGGGTGTTTCTGACGAGGTTTCTTGTTGTGAGGCACACGCCAAGAAACTGAAACAAGAGATTTTTGTAAAGCACCTGAACCACTTTTAACTGCTTGGTGTACCCTATGGTTAGTGCTTCTTCGGCTTCTTGGCTTCTCAGAATCACCAACCAACCGAGTTTCCGTTTTGTCTTCACTAAGCTGCATAAAGCAAAAGCCTAATAATAATGAGACACATAACTCTTAAAGATGAAGGTTAACACAGGAACAAGAACATCATTGCATCAAAAGAGTTGCCTATGGCAAATTAGATAGCTATTTTTTATGATCAATAATTAGATAGAGTTTCTCTTTCTTCAGCCTTTAGTGTGTGATAAGAGAAAATAATAAGAGTTGGTATGAAAAAATCTAAGAGTTTTCTGTTTTGGTATAGTTGTTCTTTAGACTAATAATTGAATAAGTTTGGACGTACTAAAGGTGAAAGAGAAAGGGAGAAAAGGTTTCTGAATATCAGTACCAAAATTCTGAAAGCACCATATATTTTTTTTGTGTCAGTATTCAACAAAAAACAAATTATAATACTAGTAATTAGTTGACAGACCTTGATAGAGAAGTGTGATTTCTCTTGGAGGTTCAACTTCATATTGAGAGGGCTAAGATGGCGAGCATAACATGCATGCAATGAAATGCAGAGAAAGAAGAGAAGAAGGTATAATGCAGTTGACATGGATGTAGTCTGAAAGTGTGTGCAAAACTTAGTTGTGGGGTGTGGAAAATGTAGGGAGGTAGCAGGAGTATTTGTAGTAAGAAGGAAATAAATGTGCATTAAATGCAAGAACTTGAGGAAAAACAAGGAGTTTTCTTGTAGAACATGGAGATGTAGGGGGTGAAAGAAGTAATGAGAGAAAATGTAGATATGGTGGCCTCCTCTTCTTTGTCCCTTCCTTCTCACATGTCAATTTATTGGGTCCCAAGAGAGGGAAAGAGAAGAAACACAGATCCTTCTTCAGAGATATATACAAGAGAAAAGAGAGAGAGAAAGAGTGTGTGATGAAAAATATTAAAGATTTAGAATGGAAAATGGCATTAGACTCATAAAAGGGGATATGTAAAGTGAAACATGAACCAAAAATCAAGACTACCATTGCCTCCCACATCGGTTCGACCGAGGAACTTTTCATATCTTGTCTTTTTTTTTTTCAATCAATGTAAATCTGAATGGCTAGTGCCCATTGTTTCTTTCCCTTCTTGCCACCTTTTTCTTTTTCTTTTACGGATTTTGTATTCAAATGTTTTTCTGCAACTTCTCTTACAACTAAACAGGGTGCTCATATATTATGTCAAAATGTTATTTTCCATATATATAAGGAGTCCTCAAATGTTTACAACCTAATACTTTGAAGAGGAATCATATATTTACACAATGCTTTTATATAATTTCTAATTAATGATATAAAAAAATGTATTTTTGTCATTTTATAAAAAAAAATTAAAATTTTAAATAAAAAAAATAATTGTATACTGGAACAAAGTTCTCAATATATCATTTTTCTTCTTAAAACAAGAATTAGAAATTTTTTAATTGATGGATTATGTAGTTGTGAAAAGTAACATTTTTTAACATTTTTCGATATAATATGACATTTTTCTAAAAAATCTCCTTTCCAAATTATAGCAATTCTTAATTACTGAAAATAGTTTGAAAAATAAACATTTCAAAACTTCTAAATTAAACTATAAAATTAATGCATAAATAATTCATTAATTTAATATACGTAAGAAATATATAAATTTATAAGAATGTGAAACTAAAATATATAAGGAATTAAATAATCTCCAGTTTAATCAAAATTTTAGAAGTCTGGATTTGTTTGAAAGATCCATCGGACAAGACTAATTATGAATTGCTATATTAGCAAACAAAAATGTTTGTTTACGTCTATCTTTACCTTACCTTCCAATAAATATTAATATTTTAATCATTTATAATTTTAAAAATTATTTTAACATTTAACATTTTTTATATTTTTAAAATGATTTTTTGAAAAGTAGTTTTTAAACAAATAAATAATATATGTTTTGAATGATGAAAATTATACTAAGATAACAAAATATATAAATACTTTTTTAAATAATAATTAATTATATGAAATAGAGTTACATAAGATCTCTACGACTTTACGACTTAGGATTTGTCTCATTACTTTTTGTGAATACACTTTGCTTTCAATTAAAAAATTCAAGAGAGAAAAGTATTGAAAAATGAATAATAAGGTTGGTTTAATTACGAGTAACCAATTTTAAAACGAGTTAGTTCCTACCATCCAACCCTAAAAAATGGTAACTAATAATAATCTCCCATTTTTGTTCTTCTTCATTTTAAGAAAAGGAAATAAATGGCATGAATGTTATTCCTTTTAACAAATACTAACTATATATTGAACTTTTTTGTTAAAAAATCCAAAAGTTTAAATTAATTATATAAATTCAAATTCGAAACTTATTGGTTTTTTAATAATCGTGTGATGTAAATTGATACCGCATGCATCCCTTTTAATAGTATTGATTCTTGATAAAAATTTATTTATTTTATACTTGCATGCATATATTTTCTTTTCTTTTTTATTGGTGTTCAATTATATCTATAATGAGCAATAACTAGTATGTTTTATTTTATTCATTTTGTAGAATGATTTTCTCATATTGCCATTTAGCATCCACTGAATCTCATAAATCTAACTCAATCAGAATAGATTTGATGGATTCAAATACTGAAAATAGAAACAATGAATTTCAGAGATAAATAGGAGTTATATTGTTCTCATAATCTAGTCTAGAGTTTTTATATATTTTTTAAATTATAATTTCATGTTTTTTTAATCAGCAACTAAAATATATAAATAAAAGGGTAATTGGCTACCAAAATTTTTCTTATCATAATTGTATATTACTAGCAAACTGAGTTTGTTAAGTCCATCCATTAAATAATTTAATTTGATGGATACATCGTCAAAGAAAAATCAATTTATGATGTTATTAATTAAGATAGCTATTTAACTCTTTTTTATTAATCTTAATTAAATCACAATTTCGTGTTTCATTTTCTCTTGTGAAAATTTCTGGGGTGGGTTATACCTGTTTTGTCTATACAATTTTGTTCAAGTAAGCAAACAAAATTTATTCCTGTTAAAGGAATAAATCCATCAAATTAATGCCCTCGTACTTCTCATGCTTAAGCTTTTGTAGTTAGTTTTCTCTAGAAAGTTGGAACAAAATTTAAACCAAACGAACTTAATTAACTTCAAGTTGAGATCAATTAAAACTAATTATATGTAATTGATCCTGCCTGTTGACCAGAACGTTGGAACTTGCCTCGTCAAACTTGGATCGACGTGTGCACCGCTTCAACCTCCGTCCTTCGTCACGATCCACCTCAAGAACCTGCAAAAGAACAGAGCGGCGCCGCTGCGGCCGATCGCACTCCAACGCCCAAGTCAGTGACTGAACCACCAAATACTTCAAGAGCAAACACTCAAGAACTCTCAAGGAACCGTGCAATGTTCTCTCTCACAGTATGCTCAAGAACTCGCAAGCGTAAAGAGTATAATCTGAACGTGCGTACCTTAAAAGTTCGTTGGGGAACCCTTAAATACTTGGTCACTTTCTCTCTCCTGGCAGTTACAGACCTGGACACGTGGCTCGCATCCAGTCGTACACGTGCCATCATCTGGAGCCTCCTTGACTTGGGCGCTGCTTCTGACTCTCCTTTGGCTAAGTTACTTATGCATGGTACTGCCCAGTGCATAGCTAACTTGGGAGCGCGATCTCTACTAGAATTGGCGAGTTAGGGTGCCTTCGTACACCTTCCCTGTGGTCTCGCCGGCCGCCTTCATAATCTGCACCACCTTCATCTTCGGCGATGTGCTTGCTCTGGCGATCTCCAATCACTTGGTCGCCTAGTTTACATCTGGCGACTTCATCTTCAACTGGGTGATCGCCGGTTCTGGTATGCTGGAGATCGGAGCACGCCAACTTCATAACTGGCGACTTCACGAGCCCCCCGACTTCCTTCCCTTCTGCAAATCTGGCGTCTCGTCAACACGCCTACACTGTAGCTTGGTGCCACGTCATCACTTCCGACTACCAGGGCGGTACACAAGCCCCCCAGTCTTAAGCGAAGACTTGTCCAGCGAAAAGACTGAAAGAGTCACGTCAACGCCGGTCTACGTGGCACTGACGCAGAATTCCAAGCGGTTGTACTTTCTGCTTCTCTGACGCTCCACCAAACACTCCTCCCATCGTTCGACACGTGGCTTCATCAACGGTTACCTTCAGTTAACGTTTGCGCTTCCCAAACCCATTTCAAAAAACCCTTAAACTCATTTCGCTTCACTGTTCCATCACTTTCTTCGTTTTCTTAGACGCTCCAACTCTCTTCTGCAAAAAAGCTCTCAGCGTTCTTCAGCCTTCTGAATCACCAACATCCTTCATCGCCTTCCCGATCATAAAAAGGTACTTCCTTTCCTTCTTCTGCTGGTTTTTCCTGCATTTTAACCGATTCGCATCATCCTTTAACTGTCTGGTGCATACGTTGTGGGTTGTTTTTTTCCATTTCTCCTTCTTCGTAACTTAGGGCTTCGTTTTCGTTACAACGAACCTATGTTCGTTCGTATTTCACCCTTCTTTCATGATCGAGTCAGCCTCTGCGAACCCTGATCATTTTTCCTTTTCTTTTTCCTCTGCAGCTTCCGCAATGACTCGCTCAAAGATCACCCCAAATCCTCCTCCTTCATCACGAAACCCCTCCTCACAAGCACACGACCCACCGCGAGCACGCGGTGCTTCGTCTTCTCAGGCTGAGAGGCCTGCACCTTCCCGCCCCAACCTGGCCCAGGCTACTCCGCCTGTCACCGGAGGAGCCTCCGTCCCCTCGCCAGACTTCAAAAAACTATACCCCTGGGCCAACTCGACCTTGTTGAGGGAAACATCTTCTATAAATTCTGCTGGGGCAGTTCTGCGGTTGACGAAGGGGGATGAGCCTCACCAATCATTCCATAAGGAGCACGACGAAAAGATGACGGTGCTACCTTGCCCCCCTGACCTGCCAGTTTGCGCCGACGACAAGGTGAACAACGGTGGACCCTTCTGCTTCGTTTACACAACCTTGTTCAAGAAGGTGAAACTCAGGTTTCCCTTCACTCGCTTTGAGAGGGAGCTTCTTACCGAGCTCAACATCGCCGCCGCCCAGCTCCATCCCAACAGCTGGGCGTTTGTGCGGGCGTTCCAGGTCATGTGCGACCATCTGGGGTTGCCAGCATCAGTGGATGTCTTCCTATTTCTCTTTGAAGCCAAGCACCCAGGAGATCGCCTGTGGGTAAGCTTGAACGGGATTGCTGGGAGGTCGATCCTCTCCATCTTCCAGCAATCCTATAAAGACTGGAAGGGCAAGTTCGTCCAGGTGCGCCCCAACGACAAGGACGCTTCCCTGCTCGACGGTTTCCCCTTGTATTGGGTAAACAAGGGGAACAAAGAGTCCAAAAGCAGCTTCAGGAGACCAAGAAGTCCTGATAGCATGGACGCTTTGGACAGAGATCTCTGCTTCTTCTGGAAGAGTGTGGCAGATGCCAACATCACCTTCCTCACCACCACACTCATCAGCTTCGAGTTCTTCGAGGACCAACTCGAAATTCGCATAGGTTAGAACGTCTAAGTCTTTGTTCTAACATTACCTCTGTTACCTGTTTCTGGGCGTCTTGTGCGTTGTGCGCAAGACTTTGGTTTTATTTTTCTGCACTATTTATCTGCTTTGCTGCATACTGCCTTATGCATTTATTTTCTTTCTGAGCTAACTCATGCATTTTTGCTCTATGCAGATAATATGTTGGGCCGAGGCAAGCTCGCTGAACTGAGGGCGCTCGCTCGGACCCACGGGTTGGCATCGGGTTCCCAAACCGTGCCAAACTCTGTGGTGGAGATCGCCGCCGCTCAGGGCAGATCGCCACCCAAAGGCCCAACTCCGCCCGATGTCCAACCCCCCAACCAACGTAAAAAGCTTGTCCTCAGGAAACCCAAGAGGAAAGCCCCCCAAGTAGTCCACGAGGAGGAAGAGGAAGACGACGAGGTAACTGAAGATGGCCTCATCACGAAGAGGAAGAGGGTGGCACCTTCTTCTCCATCTGCTCCACCCCCTCTTCCAACATCAACACCACCATCTACACCTGCTCCGCCTCCAACACTGCCACCCCCACCAGCTCCTGCCTCACCAGTCCAAGCAATTCCATTGGCGTCTGCGCCACCTGTGGTTGAGGCCCCCGAGCCAAACTTCATGGAGGACCCTCCGAGCGCCTCCACACCTTTTGTATCAGCTGGAGGGGGTCCTCCTTCAAATGCCTCAACCGCCAACGTTGCTCCAATCGGGGATGAGGTTGCCCATAACTCTCCGATTCCGATTACTGAATCCCCGACGTCGCCACCACGCCAAGAAGCACCTGCTGAGCAACCAACTCAAGAAGGTGGCGGCGAAAACCAACAACAGGCCCACCCGGTGCCTCCACAGGCAGGTCTCTCTATTGAGGTTAAAAGGATGTGGGAGCCTTTCTCTGCCAAACTGAAGATGATGGCAGAGGACTTCCCCACCATTATATCTAGGGCTGTGGAGAGCTCCACCAGGAAGCTCCAGGACGACCTCTACGCCCTTCGAACTGAGAACAACACTATAAGGATCGAGGCGGAGAAGTTGTCCTGCAATCTAACACTCGCGGAGATTGAACACTCCCGAGTAGAAGACGCAATGAGCACCGAGCTCCGGGTGGCGCGCAAGGAGGCTACCGATCTCCGCCATAAGGTACAACTCTTGGCTCAAGAGAAAATTGAGCTGGAGAGCAAGATTGATGAGAATCAAATAAAGGAGGCTTTTATTAATGGAGGAAGAGGACATCCACCCTCACATTTGAAGTTCTTCCTTCTAGTCTTCTCAAAATTAAAAGAAGACATAAAATAAAGATGAGGCCCAAGCCCAAAGCCCAAGCCCAAGCCCAAGCCCAAGAAGGCCAAAGCCCAAAGAGCCCAAGTCCATCCCATGAGGGGCAAGGCCAAGCTTTGAAATACTCTTGTATAGTTTTAGGAGGTGTGGTTATTAAATAAAGGAGTGTGAAAATGTAAAATAAAGTCACATTACCCATGTGACTTAGGAGAGTGGTGTAGGTGTAGTTTTTGGGAGGTGTCATAGTAGAAAAAGGTCACACCTCCCATGTGACTTGTTTTTGGTGGGAATTTCAAATGAGTTTATTTGAAATTTCCCACCTATTTTTCAGCACCTTAGGCTATATATAGAGGTGCTTCCTTTGTAAAATTCAGATTTGAATTTATCTAAAGAAACTATACTCAAAATTGGAGTGAGCATTTGGAGAGCTTTGAGCTTCTACTCTAGTCTTATCTTGAAGGACCATGGTTTCCTCAAGTGGCGGCTTGCACACTCATCTAGGAGCATCCATACTTCTAGTGGCGTGATCATCCAACCATTCTTCCATCTTCATGAGCATTCTCTTCTCCTTCCTTTTTTCTTCTTCAATTTGTTCATGTTGCCTTGTGTTTTGAGTTGTTGTTGTTTCGGTTCTTCTAATTTTCCAGCACCTATATTCTGTTTGTTTCTTAATTCTGTTCGGTACATTTGATTTTAATTCAATTCTGTTCGGTCTCTTCTTTTTAAATTCCTTTGTTGATTCAATTTGACAATATTTGGTTCATCCAAATGAGTTTGGGATTTGGTACTTGTTATTGGTGAGTTCTTGACTTAGAACCATGATCCAACTTCTAAGAAAGTGCCTCTATATTTTCCAGCTCAAGGTGATTCCTCAAAGTGTCAAGAATCTTGTTCTATGTGGCTATTGGAATCACATCAAAGATTGTACCTTATCGCGTCAAAGTGGCTGACCTGGAGGCCTTAATCAAAACTGACGCCGCCAAGGTGAAGAAACTGGAACAAAGGTCAGCCGATCGGGAGATCTTCCTGGGAAAGGTGGAAAAAGAAAGGGACGACACCATGGCGAAGCTTGCTGAAGCCGACAAAGAAAAGGGGAAGATCGCTGCTGAATTGGGCCAGGCGCAGGCAGAATCCAAGAAGGTTGCTGAAGACCTTCTCCAAGCTCAAGAAACCATCGAAAAACTCAAGAAGCAAGCTGAAGAGCTGGAGCAGCAGAACAAGGGGCTGAAGGAACAAACTGAAGAACTCAAGAAACAGATTGAAGAACTTAATCTGAGTTCTGCCCAAATTCTGGCTGCTGGATTTGAGGCTGCACGGGAATAGTTCGCCTGCTTGTTCCCCGATCTGGACCTTAGCATGGTGTCCCTTAACAACGAGGTGGTGGATGGGAAGGTGGTTCCCGCTGAAGACTGATCAATTCCCTCCATCCACTGCCTTTATGCTTTCTCTTTGCATATAATTTGTAATAAACTTCATATTTTCTTGTACATGTGTTCTTAAACTGACATTTACTTTATGACAAAGTCTTGGTATTCCTTCTTATAACTTCTTTAGCTGCTTTAACTTTCCTTGCACAATTTGCTTCAAAGAAATTAACTTAGCGATTTCGTGAGCGCGATCATATACTTAACTGCTTCGAATCACTTCGACTTCAAATAACAATCGCTTTAAAACTTGTAATCTCAAGGCAATGAACTTCAGCGTAAAACCATTCTTCAAACAACGAACTTTAACTCAACTACTGGCTTAAAACATCGCTTCACCCGATCTGCTTCATCAAAACGGGTCTTTAACTTTCTCGCCATTGTTTGAACTTTTCCTGGTCGCCAGAGACTCTTGGCGATATCAGCTTCTTTCTGGCTTCATACCTTGGCCATTGTTCTTTTATCTGGGGGTAGAGGCGCCTTTCGGATCCTTCTCTACCTCCTTGAGCTTCAGAACAAGAGACCGGGTGGCTAGGTGCCCTCTTCGAACCTACCTTAGCCACCTTCCAAACTTCTTCCACCCTTTACACCATACCTGAACTCGTTCGAGACGAGAAGGATTTTATCTTGCCTGAACTCGCTTGTCGGCGAGAAGGTCTTTAACTTGCCTGAACTCGCTCATAGGCGAGAAGGTCTTTAACTCGCCTGAACTCGCTCATAGGCGAGAAGGTCTTTAAATCGTGCCTCTACATTGCCCCAGGGGTTACATCTCCTCCCCCCAGAAACACTGAGGACTTTCACTGGTGCCTCTACATTGCCCCAGGGGTTACATCTTCTCGCCCCCAGAAACACTGAGGACTTTTCACTGGTGCCTCTACATTACCCCAGGGGTTACATCTTCTCGCCCCCAGAAACACTGAGGACTTTTCACTGGTGCCTCCGATCGCCGAAAGACGATGAGGACTTTAACTTTAACTGATGCCTCCGATCGCCGAAAGACGATGAGGACTTTGACTTTAACTGTTGCCTCCGATCGCCGAAAGACGATGAGGACTTAAACTTTAACTGATGCCTCCGATCGCCGAAAGACGATGAGGACTTAAAACTTTAACTGATGCCTCCGATCGCCGAAAGACGATGGGGACTTAAAACTTTTTAGAAAGCATGCAACATATCTTTACTTGCCTTAAATCACATATAAGTGACAAGGTCTTTCTTCAAAACTTTCTGAAAACAACAAGCACGCAATCTAAAACAACTTTGAACTTCGAAAACTCTTCTTTTATTGGGTGGCCTCATTAAAAACCCTCCTTAGGGAAAAAAGAGTGCCCCCTTCAAACTGTTTTAACAGAGACATTGTAATATAACTTTGTGTTTGTCTTTACTTACAAAGCTTCTTAACTGTAATACAACTTCAGGTGCGTGGCGTTCCAAGTGCGAGGAATCGCCCCTCCTTCCAATGTCTCTAAGCGGTAGGCGCCGTTCCCGAGCGCCTCGGTTATTCTGAACGGTCCCGTCCACTTGGGCGACAGTTTATTCTCCATCTCGTACTGGTGGGCTTTCCTCATCACTAGGTCGCCTTCTCTAAATTGTCTCGGCATCACCTTCGAGTTATATCTTCGTTCAATCCTTCTCTTCACCGCCTCAGCTTTCAATCTCGCCTCTTCCCTGACCTCATCCAGTAGATCCAGGTTCAGCCTTCTCTCCTCATTCGAGTCTTCCTCTACAAAGTTCTGGAATCTCGGCGAGCTCTCCTGAATTTCTACTGGAATCATTGCATCACACCTGTAGACCAAGTTGAACGGGGTCTCATGGGTTCCTGACTGTTCGGTGGTGTGGTACGCCCAGACTATACGGGGTACCTCCTCAGCCCAGCTTCCTTTGGCTTTCTCTAGCCTTCTCTTCAAACCTCTCAGCAACACCCGATTAGCTGACTCTACTTGACCATTTGTCTGAGGGTGCTCGACAGATGCAAACACTTGTTGAATTCCCACCCCTTCGCACAGCTTCTTCAACAGGTGACTTGCAAACTGAGTCCCGTTGTCCGACACCAGGCGCTTGGGCACACCAAACCGGCACACAATGTTCTTCCACACGAAACCTTCGATCTTGTGTGCGGTGATCTGGGCCACTGGTTCTGCTTCGATCCACTTGGTGAAATATTCAATCGCCACCACCAAGTACTTCATCTGCCTGATCGCCAGCGGGAATGGTCCCAGGATGTCGATTCCCCAAGTATGAAACGGCCAAGGGTTGTAGATCGACTTCAACTCCTCGGGAGGCGCCTTATGCCAATCGGCGTGCTGTTGGCATTGTTTGCAACACTGGGCATACCTCTTGCAATCTTCTCTCATCGTTGGCCAGTAGTAACCTGCACGGAGAGTCCTCGCGGCCAGAGCTCGACCCCCGACGTGGCTTCCGCATATTCCTTCATGGAGCTCTGCCATAATCCTCGTGCATTTCTCACCATACACACATTCCAGGAGTGGGTGAGTGAACCCAAACCTGTACAACTCGCCATCGATCATTGTGTACTTGCTAGAATTTTTCTTTACCTTCCTAGCCTCTGCCGGATCCAGTGGGAGAAGGCCATCTGCCAGGCACCGCTTGTACTGTGTTATCCAGGTGTCTGGCTCATGGATAGCGCAGACCTGCGTCATGTTCACCTTCTCTCCTCGACATGCTCTAACTCTCGGCGATCTCAAAGTTTCTTGCGTCAGGGACTTATGACTTCTCGCTGCTTTCTCCGTCGACTTGCTTATCTGAAGAACCAGGTGATCTGCTACAAATGCCCTCGGCGTCTTCAGAGTTTCTTGAATCACCGTCCTCTGCCTACCCCCCTTGCCTGAACTGGCGAGCTTAGCTAGCAAGTCAGCTCGGGCATTCTGCTCTCTGGGCACATGCACTACTTCAAAGGAGGCAAAGGAACTCATCAATTCCTGCACATACTCCAGGTAAGCCGCCATTTGTGGATCTTTAGCCTGGAACTCGCCTGTTACTTGCCCTGTGACTAGCAGCGAGTCACTCTTAGCCATCAACACCCTGGCTCCCATTTCTTTGGCCAGCAAAATCCCGGCGATCAGCGCCTCATATTCCGCTTGATTGTTACTGGCTTTGAAGGCAAACCTCAAAGATTGTTCGATCAGCACGCCGTTGGGTCCTTCCAAAATGACTCCAGCACCGCTACCCTGCTGGTTCGACGATCCATCCACTGAAAGCACCCAGCGGAAGTCGTCCCCTTCAACTCGTGTCGCCTCGGATGAGAGCTCGACCACGAAATCCGCAAAGATTTGCCCCTTGATCGGGCCTCGGGGCTCATACTTAATATCAAACTCTGACAATTCTACTGCCCACTTCACCATCCTTCCCGCAACGTCAGGCTTCTTCAAGACCTTCTGGATGGGCAGGTCAGTCATCACCAGTATGGTGAAGCTATGGAAATAGTGGCGCAACCTCCTCGCCGAAAATACCACAGCCAGCGCAGCCTTTTCCAGGGCCTGATATCTCGTTTCGGGGCCCTGCAACACCTTACTAACAAAATAAATAGGCTTCTGAGCCTGATCTTGATCCTGGGCGAGCACCGCACTCACCGCCCTCTCAGTTACAGCAAAATACAACCTGAGAGGGGTTCCCACCAGCGGTTTACACAAAACTGGCGGGCTCGCCAGCGGTTTGACGAAGGCTTCCTCGCACTCCTTCGTCCAAGCAAACTTGTTATTGTGCCTTAAGCACTGAAAATAGGGATGGCCCTTTTCTCCGCTAGCTGACACAAAGCGAGACAGGGCTGCCATCCGACCTGTTAGCTGTTGAACTTCCTTCACCGTAGCTGGGCTCCTCATCGCCAAGATGGCGGCACACTTATCCGGGTTGGCCTCTATGCCTCTTTCAGTCAAGAGGAAACCCAAAAACTTTCCAGCCTCCACGCCAAAGATGCATTTCTCTGGATTCAGCTTCAACTTGAACTTGGCGATCGTCGTGAACAATTCCTCCAAGTCTGCAACGTGCTTGCTTTTTTCTGGCGAGGTCACGACCATGTCATCGACGTACGCTTGCACGTTCCTTCCCAGCATCGGTGCAAGTACTCGATCCATCAACCTCTGGTACGTGGCCCCCGCGTTCTTCAGCCCAAACGACATCACCTTGTAGCAGTAGCACGATCTCTCCGTCATGAAGGCAGTCTTCTCTTCATCCATGGGATGCATCTTGATCTGGTTATACCCCGAGAAGGCATCCAGGAAGCTCAACAACTTACACCCTGCAGCACTATCTACCAGGGCGTCTATGCTCGGTAAAGGATATGAATCCTTTGGGCAAGCCTTGTTCAGATCAGTGAAATCGACGCACATGCGCCATTTCCCATTACTCTTCTTCACCAGCACGACATTTGCCAGCCATTCAGGGTACTGGACTTCCCTGATGTGGCCTGCAGCGAGGAGTTTCTGTGTTTCGTCCCTAATCGCCTGCCTCCTCTCCTCGTTGAACTTTCTTCTTCTTTGTCGCACTGGTCTCACCAAGTTGTCCATCGCCAGATGATGGCACAAGAAGTCGGGATCGATCCCGGGCATGTCCGAAGCAGACCATGCAAACGCATCCAGATGCCGTTCTATCACCTTGGCGATCTGGTCCTGGAGCTCAACCTCCAGGGATCTTCCCAGCTTGAAGATCTTTCCCCCGATTTCTCTCTCGAGCCACTGCTCGACGGGTTTTGGTCTGGTCTCTCTGGCGATCACCGCCCTGGCGATTCCTAGCTCTCTCGCTTCCTCAGGGCGATTCCTAGCCTCTTCTTCCTCCAGACCAGCGTTCCCCTCCCCCAGCTCAGCGTCCACCATCTCCACGTCCCTTCCGGCGGTCTCTTCTGTTACCGTCGATCTGGACTTCACACCAGGAGGCGGGGTGGTTGTTACGTAATTTACCGACCTCTTGTTTTTCAGGCTATTCTCATAGCACTTTTTCGCTTCTTTCTGATCGGATTTGATGGTGATCACCACCCCCTCCATAGACGGCAACTTCACCTTCATGTGCCGGGTCGACGGTATGGCACCTATCCTGTTGAGCGTGGGTCTTCCCAACAGGATGTTGTATGCTGAAGGAGCGTTTACAACAAGGTATTTGATTTTCTCCGTTCTTGAACCCGCCACATCTGTAAACGTAGTCCTCAATTCTATGTACCCCCTGACCTCCACCTGGTCACCAGCGAAACCATACAAACACCCTCCATAGGGCCTCAGCTGGTCAAGGGGCAGCTCCAACTGCGTGAAAGTCGGCCAAAACATCACGTCTGCCGAGCTTCCTTGGTCCACCAGCACCCTGTGGACCTTTCTTCCTGCTGTGATCAACGAAATCACTATGGGATCGTTGTCATGAGGCACAACATCCCGAAGATCTTGCTTGGTGAATGTAATATCCACTTCCGGCGAGTGGTCTTCAAACATATCCACCGTCATCACAGACCTCGCGTACCTCTTCCTCTGTGATGCGGTGCATCCACCTCCTGAGAAACCCCCTGCAATGGTATGGATTTCCCGTGCGTAGGCATCTCGTGCTGCTGAGCCTCAGCACCTGCTGGTTGGGAGCTCGACGCGCCCCCCGTCCTTCTATCCAGCAAATAGTCATTTAGGAACCCGCTCTTAACCAGATCGTCGAGCTGGTATCCTAAAGCCAAGCACGAATCAACTGTATGGCCAAAGCCCTGGTGAAACTCACACCAGGCGTCTGGCTTTGGTCCCAGCACCTTGTCGCCCACCTTTTCTGGCGCCTTCAACCTAGCAGATATATTGGGAATGGCGATCAGGTTCGCCAATCCCATGACAAACTTGTGCTTAGGCGGGCGATTGTATTCCCGGCGTGCTGGTTGCTGGCGTCCTTGGCCCCTGCCCTTGTTCTTCCTTGGATCATAAGGATGGCGAGTCCTCTGATCCCTTCTGGCCGCCGCTGTCTCCAGCACCCTCTGTGGCTGGACCCTGGTCTGGGCGCGTGGCCTAGTGGGGGCCACGCTTCCTCTCTTCTCGGTGACTTCGCTTTCGTCGGTGATGTGGGCCACCGCAAGTCACCTAACCTCAGCAAACGTGGCGGGGTGAGCCCTGATCAATGCCTCGCAGAATGGTCCCGGCAGCACGCCCTTCTTAAATGCATAGACCAGCATTTCTTCATCTTTAGCCGGCGATCTGACCATCTGCGCCCCAAAGCGATTCAAGTAGTCCCTGAGGGACTCTCCCTGATATTGCCTTATATCAAACAGATCGTAAGACACCCTGGGCGGTGCCTTATTCACGATGTACTGCTCGACAAAAATCTTTGAAAACTGTTGGAAGTTGGTAATGTGACCGTTAGGCAGGCTCACAAACCACTCCAACGCCGTTCCCTGGAGTGTGCTCACGAACATCTTGCAGTATACGGTGTCCGATCCTCCTGACAGCATCATCTGCATATGGAACGTGGTGAGATGAGCCTCAGGATCCTCCACGCCGGTAAAAACAGCCTTAACAGGTACCACACTCGTAGGAATAGGCGTGTCAGTAATCGCCTGAGCGAAAGGCATAGGAAAAACACGAGGCGGCGTTGACGGCGCGACCTCTTCAGCAATAGGACGCCCTTGCTGCTCCTGAAGAGCTTGACGCAGCTCCTCAGTCACCTTGCTAAGCTCATCATTCCTGGCCCGAGAGGCGGCCAGGTCCTCATGCATTCTCGCCTGTTCTATGTGCGAGGCTTCCACAGTTGCCTGCAACGAGCGCATGATCTCTACCATCTGCGCCATGGTCATGGCGGCGGCGCCTTCAGCAGCAACGGGCGCAACTGGACTTGAACGGTTGCTTCTCATTTTTCTCATGAAAACTCAGCAAATCACAGAGAATAATGAACAACACTTCCTTCAGCGACGATCGATTCAGCGATCAATCGGTCAGACCTACGCGAAACTCCGCAAGAAACTCAAGAACACAGAAAACCTCCACAGAAACCTGCAACTCCACCAGAAACCACCGCTTCTTCCACGGAAAACCAAACGAACCAAAGAACTCAAATCTTCACCGAACAAATCTCGCGCAACCAGCAGCAAACTTCACATCACCGAACAAAACCTCAAACAAACGGTGGAAAACGTGAAAACACCGAACAAAACTAGATGAACAGCGAACAACGGTTGCACCAGCACACAACCAAGCAGAAAACTACGAAAACCTCCAAGAACTCACGCTGTGGATGGGAACAGGTTTTACACGGCCCCACGGTGGGCGCCTGATGATCCTGCCTGTTGACCAGAACGTTGGAACTTGCCTCGTCAAACTTGGATCGACGTGTGCACCGCTTCAACCTCCGTCCTTCATCACGATCCACCTCAAGAACCTACAAAAGAACAGAGCGGCGCCGGTGCAGCCGATCGCACTCCAACGCCCAAGTCAGTGACTGAACCACCAAATACTTCAAGAGCAAACACTCAAGAACTCTCAAGGAACCGTGCAATGTTCTCTCTCACAGTATGCTCAAGAACTCGCAAGCGTAAAGAGTATAATCTGAACGTGCGTACCTTAAAAGTTCGTTGGGGAACCCTTAAATACCTGGTCACTTTCTCTCTCCTGGCAGTTACAGACCTGGACACGTGGCTCGCATCCAGTCGTACACGTGCCATCATCTGGAGCCTCCTTGACTTGGGCGCTGCTTCTGACTCTCCTTTGGCTAAGTTACTTATGCATGGTACTGCCCAGTGCATAGCTAACTTGGGAGCGCGATCTCTACTAGAATTGACGAGTTAGGGTGCCTTCGTACACCTTCCCTGTGGTCTCGCCGGCCGCCTTCATAATCTGCACCACCTTCATCTTCGACGATGTGCTTGCTCTGGCGATCTCCAATCACTTGGTCGCCTGGTTTACATCTGGCGACTTCATCTTCAACTGGGTGATCGCCGGTTCTGGTATGCTGGAGATCGGAGCACGCCAACTTCATAACTGGCGACTTCACGAGCCCCCCGACTTCCTTCCCTTCTGCAAATCTGGCGTCTCGTCAACACGCCTACACTGTAGCTTGGTGCCACGTCATCACTTCCGACTACCAGGGCGGTACAGTAATACTCTAGTTTAAAAAACATATTTAAATTTGTTTAAAAAATTACGCATAATTCTATTATTAAAAAACAACATATTCAATTGTATAAGGGATATATATATATATATATATATATATATATTCAATTATTTTATTTTCTTTCTTTCTGTTTAAAAAAACATTTATATAATTACACTTGGTTTATATAAACTAACTAATGAAAAAAATGATATAAAATTAAAATAAGAATATCATAAATAATATAATTAATTTGATTGAGATGTATTGAATTTATAAATTACAAATTCAATTACTTGAACTAACTACTATTAAATTTGTTTTATTTTTAAGTTGTATTAGATTAACTTAAAAGTTTGAACACTAATTTAATTAATTTAGTTCAAGTTATGGAGTTGGATGTATTAATTCAATCGTGTGGATGACTCAATATATTTCAACAAGCATAATACAAAGGAGAGTGTAGAGGATTAATGCTATAGACACTACTACACAATTAGTAACATATAAAAAATTACTAAATCAAACAAAATATTATTAATATAATTTACTAACATTTTATCATATATTACTTGTAGTTAGTGTTACTAAATACTTGTAATAAAAAATTAAATATTAATGATAATATTTATAAAAATATTATTAAATACTTTTGATAATATTTATTTAATAAAAAATAACATTTTAAAAATGTTACTAATTATTTTTAGAAACATTTATTTAATAAAAAATAACATTTTAAAATATTATTATTTTTTTAATAATATTTTTTAATAAAAATAACATTATAAATTTTTTATTAAAAATCTTAGTAACTTTTTTTAATAAAAATTAATATTTTGAAATGTTACTAAATTTTTTTAGTGATACTTTTTATTAAAAAAGTAACATTATAAAATATTAATTAAAAGATTTAGTAATTTTTTTTAATGAAAAAGTGATATTTGAAAATATTACTATTTTTTAATAATATTTTAAATAAAAGAGTGACATTTTAAAAATATTATTAAATCTTTTTAGTAATATTCTTTAATAAAAAAGTAACATAAAAAAATGTTACTAATTTTTTTTTAATAAAGAAATGATATTTTAAAAATGTTATAATTTTTTAGTAATGTTTTTAATAAGAAATAAAATTATAGAAATATTACTAAAAACCTTTAGTAGTTTTTTTTAATAAAGATGTAATCTAAAATTGTTATTAAAAGTCTTTAGTGATATTTTTTCAATAAAAAAAACATTATAAAAATGTCACTAATATAAATATTTGATAACATTTTAACAAATGTTATTAAATTCTTTAATTAGACAAATATACAAATTACTTAGGTTTGAATTGCAACATGTGAATGTGAATTTAATGATGAATTACAATTTTTTTTATCAGTAAAGAATAAATAAAATAAAATGAGACATTTTAGGGATGTCCCAACCCTTATACAAAACACCTAAGACAAGTTTCCTAGCACCAAACCAGTTAAGGATCCACCAGACATTACAACACATTAACCATAAACCTACCAAATCAAGATACAGAATTTCAACAAATACAATTACATCAACCCACCAAAGAGACTACACCCTCAAAACAGGACATAAAATCTAACTACTAAATAAGATCTTTGTCAACAGGCTGAAGAGCTCCAAATAATCAAGTGCCAACATCAACAAATCGATCTTGCGAGGAGGATACATAAACCAAAAGACATGCACAGAGCACATTACAACTTTCCAATCTGGACAGAACAGTAGTCATAAACATCACACATCAATCTATCAAAACTCATACACCATATAAAGTCCAACGTCAAACCAAATATAATAAGTCAAATACACTTTCCTTTACCGCAACCCAAGAGCAAAACCTTCAACCTGAACCTGCCAGATAGACAAAACCAAGAAACTTGCAAAACACACCACAACTTCCAAACATGGACAAAAACATTAACCATGGAGCACCAAAAATCAATCTTTCAAATACCTCATACAACATTGAGGTTCCAAACACCAGTCTAAGTAAGAGAAATCAGAAATATTTCCTTTACCGTGACCCAAGACCAAGTCTTCCTTTGTACTACCGTAAAAACCTCCGCTAAATCTACGCGCCCATTCTAAAAAACAACCATATTCCTGTTGTTCCAAATTTCACTTACAATATCTACCCAAATGCCCCCCTCCCCCCCCCCCCCCCCCCCCCCCCCCCGACACCTAATAATAACATGTTTCAAACCTATAGGTTTAAACATCTTAAAAATGCATTTATGCATCACAATGTCGAGCCAAAGAAGATCCCAGCCACTCAAGACACATTCCCCAAATTCTCCAAGAGACCCTACACTCAAAAAATAGATGCCTTACCGTCTCTTCTTCCACCCCACATAGGGGGCATCCAACACACGCTATAGGTATACCACATCTCAAGAGATTGTCCTCAGTGGCAATCGCATTACATAACACCTTCCAAGCCGTAAAATGTGATGATGGTAAAGTCTTTAATGTCCCGAACTCCGCAAAAGGTTCCCTAGACCCTGCAGCCTCCTCCCCCAAGAGAATATTATAGGCTGCCTTCATAGAGAAGTCCGTAGATTGTACATCCTTCCAAATCCATTTATCGGTCGTACTTTCACCCTCTTTTGTTAACCTCTTGTTATCCAACACCTGCAATAAAAGGTCAGCCAGACTAGATTCCCACCCAAAGAGATTCCTTCTTCAACTCAATTCCCACAACCAACTATTATTACTCCAAACCCCAACTTGTGATAGAGTGCGACCAATATATAAGGATATCAAAAAAAGTATAGGGAATTTATGCATTAAAGGAACATTGTCCATCCACTTATCCTCCCAGAACCTAATTTCTTTTCCATCCCCTACTTCCCACCTACCTTTGTCTTCAAAGTCATTGCATCACTCCTCTAAATTCCAAACTTTCCTAATGTCATTCCACCATAGCGATTCCGTTCTGAACTTGGGACCTTAAACCCCTCTACCCACTAGACTTGGAATCTAGAATATTCTTCCATAAACTTCTCTTTTCAGATTTAAGTCTCCAAATCCATTTCCCCAAAAGAGCCAAGTTAAATTTCCTTATATCAATTACCCCTAATCCACCTTTGTCTTTTGACTCACAAACCTTATGCCACGCCACCCAAGCAATTTTTCTTTTCTTTGAGCCCCACTCTCACAAAAATCTCTTTTGTATCCTTTTCACTTCCTTCACCATAGTAGCCGACATACAAAATAAGGAGACATAGAATAACGGTACTGATGTAAACACTGATTTGATAAGATATACTCTACCAGCCAAAGAGAGGGATTTCCCTTTCCAAGAGCACAACCTACTCCGTAACTTATTGAGCAACCCTTCCCAAAAAGCACACCTCTCATGATTCTCGTCCACTGTCACCCCCAAATAACTAAAAGGTGCCTTCATAATATCACAGTTAAGAATAGAGACAAAAATCATCGTTTGATTGATGTTCACACCCACTTCACCAACCTTACTCTTGGAATAATTAACCTTAAGACTAGAGGCAAGTTCAAAGCCCCTCATAATTGCTTTTAATGTCCAAACACTTTGAATTGAGGCTTTACAAAAAAATAGGGTGTCGTCTGCATATTGTAGCATACTCACCTTTACTCGCCCTTCCCCGACCACAATACTTTCTACTAACATCTTTTCTTCCGCCTGTCTAACTACCTCTACAAGTCCTTCAGTCGCAATGAGAAAAAGAAATGGGTGCTACAGGGTCCCATTGTCTTAGACCCTTCATTGGTTTGAACTCAGTTGTTGGACTTCCATTTATCAGCATAGATATCGAGGAAGATTCTAGGCAGTTTTTATCCATTCAATCTACTTTCCACAAAATCCCAATCTTCTTAGCTTATAGTAAATAAACTCCCAACTTACTGAGTCATAAGCCTTTTTCATAATCCACCTTAAACACCACACATTCCTTCTTATTCCTCTTTACCTTCTCAAGGGTCTCATTAGCAACTAACACACTATCCAACAAACCCCTTCCTTCCAGAAAAGTTGACTGCCTAGGGTCAATAACTTTATCCAACACCCTTTTCAACCTTGAAGAGAGAATTTTTAGATATAATTTTATACATACATCCCACCAATGAAATCGGTCTAAAGTCATTCAAAAGTTGTGGATTTACAACCTTTGGCAGAAGAGTAATAAATGAAGCATTAGTACCTTTCGACCAACTTCCACCCTCTGCAAAACTTTGTACCGCATTCATCACATCTCCTTTTATATATCCCAACAAAATTTTAAAAAACCAAAATTAAACTCATCTGGACCAGGACTTTTAGAGTTTTCACAATTCCAAACTGCCTTTTTTACTTCAACTTCTGATATAGCTCCAACCAACATTTCATTATCCTCTCTAGTGATACCCTTAAACCAAACATTATCCAACCTAACTTGTTGACTTCCCTCACTGAATCTACCCCCAAAGAATTCCTCCACTCTAACTTTTACTTCAACCAGGTCATCACACCACTGATCGTCGACCTTGAGACCATTAATCCCATTTTGCATCCTCCTCCACTTAATACTTGAATGATAAAACTTTGTATTCAAGTCGCCCTGACTTACCTAACTCATCCTTGCTTTTTGCTGTAAAATCGCTTCTTGTTTAACTCTGGCTTGCCTCAAGTCAGCTAAAAGTTGTCTCCTTTCTTCTTTGTCTTCCACACTCAACTCCCCCTCATCATCTTTTTCATCCAAAACTTGGATTCTCTTTTCCAACTCCACTCTTTGTTTATTAACATCTCCAAATATAGATTTGTTCCAACTCCTTATGTCAAACTTTAACCTTTTCAATTTCTCCTTCAAAACATACAACCCATTTCCCCTAATTACATAACTTTCCCACTTAGTCCTTACAAGCTCCTTAAACCGAACATCTTTTTGCCATACATCTAGACATCTAAACGGTTTTGGGCCCCAGTCAATATTTATATCCTTTAAAATTAAAGCACAATGGTCCGAAATCGGTCTCCCTTCTGCATACTGTTTACTTCCCGGCCACTTATCTAACCATTCAAGGGAAACTAAAATTCTATCTATTATGCTCTTAACTCTCCCATTAGGTTTATACCAAGTAACTTTCTACCCACTAACGGAATATCAACCAGACTAGAACCTTCGATAAAATTATTAAGGCTTCGTATTTCGCTACTATAATTGACATTAGAGCTTTGACCTCTTCTCTCCCCAACACGTCTAATAGAATTAAAATCTCCAGCTACGCACCACATTTTTATTGGGTGACTCTTTCTTACCTCACATAACTCATCCCAAATAATTCTCTTTTCTCTTAAGGTTCCACCACAATATACATTAACTATCGTTATTTCTATTAACTTTCCTATCTTCCATACTCCTTCAATGATTGAGAAGTTGTTCCCGTTTAAAAGTACCTTTTCATTTCAAAGCAATCTTTCTTCCACATAGTGATTATCCCTCCACCATTATTAACTGCCCCAATCTCAATCCAATCAATTTTATTTGACCCCCACATTTGATAACACCTCTCCTTACTAATTTGTTCACATTTTGTAGATAAATCCAACTTGTTCTATTTTAATAAGATCACTAATATACTTCCTTTTTATCCTTCCTCCTAAACCCCTAATATTCATACTAACCAGTTTCATCATCTAAAGCATTTATCCCACCCTTACTTAGACCCTCTTTCCTATTGTCTATTTCTTTCATACTTCTTAAACTATCTAAGACTTCTTCCTTGTCTCCTAAAGGCGAAAATGCTAATTCCTTTTCTGCATTCCAAATTCTAAAGCTTCCAAATTCTCATTATTTACCCAAACCAGACGATTGCAATTTAAAGCACCATTATCATCAATATCAATAAAATTATAGACTAACCTTACATCCTTCTTGCGAGGCAGTTCATTGATTCCATCAAGGTGTGCAAACCCCACCTCTTGTGAGTTGCTACTGTTACACTCCCTAACCTCCAACAACCTCTGTCCACCACCAGAAAATGATGCAGGACGGCGGAGAAGACGCACGTGCGCGATAGGACTTGCGGAGAAGCCCCTAGGATGTACTGCGACGACGCTTAAGGGCCTACGAACCACCAATGAGTACGTTGAGTCGCTTCCATATTTTGAAGGGGTTTCCGCCACCATCAAGCCACCATCTCCGGCAGGCGTAGCAGGCGCGGCAGAACGATATGCCGAGGACGACGTTGCGTCATGTGCGACGGTGGACGACGCAACTTTGCGTGCGACAATGGACGACGTTGCGTCACGCTCGACGGTGGACGAGTGTGCAGCAGTGGGTGACGCTGCGTCACAAGCAACAATGGGCGATGCTGCGTCGCGTGCGACGGTGAGCAGAGTAGTGTCGAGTGTGGCGGTAACGTGCACCTCTGTTCGTGCGTCGTTCCTGGACCCGCACCGCGAAGGGGACATCGGCGCAGTCGTGTCTCTATTTCCGATGAAGGTTGATGGCAGGGTAAGGGGACTGCTCATGTGCATTGCCATGCTGTTATTGCATCCTAGGGCCATGTCAGCCCTACTTCCAACTCTAGAAAACTCACTCTCATTAATTATTAGGCCTGTTCCAGCTAAGCACACCCCCCTCTCTAGAATTTGGAATTGGACCCAATCACACTCAACAAGCCCAATATCAACATATAAGCTTTTTATTTCTGTTAGGGTTTGCATCTGACCACTTGCCTCTTTAATTGCAACGTTAAATTGCCTAGGCTCCTCCTCTAGCTCATCAATTACCTCATTAAAACACTCAAATTTCCCACCTAACCCATCAATTGCCTCATTAAGACGCATAGTATTTTGTAGCCCACTAAGCTGCTGGCCTTCCATGTCATCACCCCTATCTTTCGCAACAGCGTTTGACCTTCGTGACTCACTACGGAGAAGCTCCTCCACCATCGTCTCCTCCCCAAAGCCGCCATGGAATTTTAAATTCCTCCCAATCTCTAGGCCTTCCGATTCCCTCCCTAAATTACTTCCCATCATCAGAAGAGTTTTCCCAGTCACCATCATAACAACTTTTAAAATTAATAACAAGTTCTTCTTCAATAGCTATTTGGCACATGAACTCATTAATCTTCATACATTTTGCCAAACGAGCCTCCCTTGCTGCATGCAATTTAATTTAAACTCTTGCATATTCTAGTTCTTCCATCTCCAAAGTACACTTGTCAATTTCTACAAGCGTTCCGACCATTGACACTATGCTTTCCAAGCTTTGCCTACTCCACAGATTCAAGGGCAACCCTCTAATACGAGCCAAACATATTTTTCTATCACCATAATGTTTTGCTCCTAGGGGATAATATATTCAAAAATTGATTTAAACCATTCTTTATTTTCATCTATAGATTTTTTAATCAAGTTCGCATCTTCTCCAGACAGTAGAACACAATTCCCTCCCAGATTACGCACACGAATAAAATTAAAGCCTCCCAAGATAAAGTTTTTCTTCAAATCCTTAGCCTTACTTGGTTCCACAGTTCTATCGATGAAACTGTTATCTAGCCACTCTAGTTGTTTCACCTCTGCCTTGAACGCTATTGGGTAAATATTCTTCTTTTCCCCCTTACATCCTTTCTCCATGACGGAAGCATACGACATCCTTTCCTTGCAAACTGTATGGCTCTGATTCACGTTGGGTTCAACGTTTGCCTACTTCTATTCCTTTTTAATTTCCCATCCCCCTCCTTCCTTAACTCTCTGTTTCTGCTAATTTTTTTTGTTTGGGCTCTACATGCCTACCATGCCTTGGCTCTTTGTCTCTATTGTATTTCGGTTTGTTTACCCTTACCTTCTAGTAACCAATCCAGACGAAGTCCAGTTTCCTTTCCAGCTCTACCACATCTTGAAACTTAACAAATCCAAATCTCTTATTTTTGTTATTAAATCTTCTAGAGATAAACACATCAACAACCCTTCCCCATCTCTAAAACACTCTCCACATATCCTTCTCTTCGTATTCCATAGGAAAATTTGTGAAAAAAAAATTAACACTTGTTTTCTTCGACCCATACCCTCTCTTCTTCACATTGTGCCACTCTATCTCTCTCTCTCTCCCTCTCCATCTCATTACTACATTCAAAGATAAACTTATGGTTTTGTTGAGTCTGCATTGATGATGAATTACAAATTGATCATAGTTAAAATTGATTTTGATGTGAAGTAGTTTATATTTAAAGCTTTTATTCTATAAGCCTCTGTCAATACAAAAGCTAGTAGTATTTTAATATATTTTAAATGTTTGAAAGTGAAGTCATACATGCACTAAATATAGATTGTCACTTTTGTTTAAGTTCATCTCATTTATCAAGTAATGATTGAAGTTTCTTATTCCATAAAAAGGATATGTAAGGATGTAAGTTTGCTCCCCCAATTTAATTTGTGCACATTGTAGCTAGAGAAAATAAAGATTTTTCCCACCATATTATAGAATTCACTACAAGAACATAATACCAATCATTATACATATTTTATTGAATATAACAATAACAATTCACTACAAGAATCTACAGGAACACTGTAAGAACATAACATATAATTGCATGCTAAGTTATTGAATATTCAAGTATATGACTATTTACATTTTTTTATTTAATATCATCAACTGGATGTTATCTACCAAATCTGACACACATTAAATGTCCATGCACTTTCTTTCGGTCATCCCACGTACAATCGTTACACTCCTTGTAAGGACATAAAATCTCATATCTTTAAGCAGCATTTTCAAATGAAAAATTTAGAAAAAAAATTCAATCCATTCAAATAACTAGCAGATGATCTAGGTGCTACATCCAATTCTTGTTCATGTTTATGTTGTCTTGGAGAGAAAAAAAATGAAATACCTAATAAATATGTAAAACTGTCTATTAAAAACAAAATTATACATGAACTTGAGGAATTAGAACAGAGTAACTATTCAACAATTAAATAGATTGAATTAAACTTGAATCTAAGTCTAGAAGCGATAAATAACAAATTAAAGTCACTTTAAGTATTTTTTACTCTTAAACTTTAACTGTTAAAATTTTAACTCTTAAACTGCATGATCCATCTAATATGTGAACTATAATATTCAGTCATGGAGATCCACCTAAATCCTTTTAATTGTGCTCTATTGTTCAAGAACCTGACCAAGTTATCTTGCACTCAGTAGTGGAATAGAAAATAATAGAAAACATTAGAAATCAAAGAGCTTGTGGATGTTATTATCAAATAGAAGATTAGTGTTGCGAAACTTGATCCAGGTATATTCGTTCCTTCCATTTTAGAGAGTTGATAGCTCATGAAATACAAGTTTGGGTGTTCAAGTTGGTTTTGAAATGCATATAGCTCTCCTGGCGTGTACTCTTAAGACTCTCTTATAGCAACACCATCTAGTTTAAAATGCATATAGTTCAAGTATATCGTTCTTATCTTAGAATTGGAGTTTCACTTCTATGTAATAGAAGTCTATATTACAAGTTAAAATAAGTCATTAGAGTGAAACATTACTTTTAAACATTTTATTAGACAACACTATCAAGAACATTTTATTAGCCTTACACATTGCATTCCACAAATATGGCAATTAACAAAGGTAAACTTAATAAATAAGAAATCAATCAGTTAATTTAAGTATACTTAAAAGTATCAAAAATACGCAGTAAATTTATAAAAGAGATATGCTCAAACAATTCACTCTATCTATTTTTCAAACCAAATACAAACTCATGTTTATGCTGCAAAATATCAGTGATAATTATAGATAAAAATTTACTACATAATTTATTTTCATGATAAGGTGAGACCATGGAAAATAGCTAACAACTGCGCATGAGTGCTCATAAGTGTCCACAACAGCGTACAAAATCCATAAACTTGATAAACGAATAGAAATAATGAATGAAGGAAAAGTAAACTTAAACGCAAATGTTACTAGTTCTTGCTGGTTGACCTGGTCGCTGGTTGACTTTGAAGACAAGCTCTAGCTCGGTTTGTCTCTGCTGGAATCTTCTCTTTCCTTTGGATATGTTGGAACGCGACTCTGTTTAAAACAGAGGGGACCATACTTGTTGATTGCACTCCGACGATCAAGTCAGTACAGAGCTTATAGAAATAAGAAGTAAGTGAGTAGTTTCAGTCTTAGAAACAATGTGCCTTCACCTGGGATCTCAAGTTTCTTTTTATAGACTACCTCTAGGTTACCTCTGATAACAACCTTCTCTCACGAGAACCTTATCTCAAGTGAAAGTATGTTTAATGGGAGAAGAGTCTGTTACAATGCGCACAATCTTAGTGCTGCAACTGCACAAAATCTTATCTCCTTGGAGTGCATAAAATCTTAACAGAATAATCACCAAGGTACCAACTCATGTACCAACATCAAGGGTCCAATATGTCCCTTGGAGGCATACAAGCCTCCACGTACCATGCATGCAACCTGCTCCCCTAAACCCTAACACTCTTGGGCTCGGGCCTATGGAGAATGTTTTACTTGTACTAGATCCGAATGCACTAAACGCACCCCTAGACCCAATAACACTCTTTGTTGACCGACCAGGTCTTATACGCGAATGAATTATATTAACTATATGAATGAGAGTCAATACACACATACCTGGGGCCCACTCGTGTGGCCCGTCAGTCTTGACTCGACGACCAAGTTGACCTGTCTAACACAGACGCTGATGTCCGACCACCTGAGCTCTACGTGCTCTGGTCCAGTACATTACTTATATTTTGTGGCAAATTATGTCAAATTTTTGGAGCTTTATTGGAATGTTCATTAGCTATAAAAAAAATAAGTGCATGACTGAATGGATATAAAGACAAAATAAAATAAGTGCATGAGTAAATGGATGTAAAGAAAAAATAGAGATTGCTTACATGTTTGTTGACATCTAATTAACTGAACACATGACACCAATTATAATTATGATATAAAAGTATTGTAATAACAAATAAAACAAAATAAACCATTCATGCATGTTGTATAACTCTACCAAGTGGGAATATGGAATCCCCATTCAAAAAGAGGTTTAAAAGTAAAGGATTTTTTCTGTTTTTTTTATTCTAAGAGTGGTTAGGACTTGGGATAATGTATGCTCTATAACTTTTCACCTTTTTTTAAATTTCTTTTAGTTTCATCGATTAAGCTATTTTTTATGTTGTCTTTATGATTCTCTAGATTTAAAAGCAAAGAGAGTGGTTCTATTTAGAGTATTGCACATAAATACACTCATGTTGGTTTTGTTTTTTCTAAATGGGTTCTAAAAATATTAATGGAAATCTATTGAGTTGATCTTAAACTATTTCAAGACTCAATATTTCTTACAATATTTTCTCTCATTGTCTACTTCAATTAAGAGGTTATACTTAGCAGTTGGAACAATGATGTTTCGTGACATACCTTCAACAATGGTCCCAAAGTGATATCCATGATTGCTACTCTGAGTAAGAGTTGGAGGTGGAGAAAAGTTAACTACATCAAGAAATTCATATAATGCAAATTAACAAAATAATTTTAAATCTCCAATTATTACTAGTAGAAAATAATCTTGAAAGACAAACTAAATATCTACATATGCTTTCAAAAGATATATCCAGGTATAGGGTCTTTAAACAAAAATGAGTAGTTTATGGAGGCTGCAACAATGAAGAAGCAACTGAAATGTAGATTGGGATAAGGGAAGGGCTCAAGTAGAGTTTATGGGGTGCCATAAGGCCCAATATGCACAAAATATTTCTTCGAATCGACTGAGGGTGCAAAACAACAATCATAAGTGATGTTTTAACAAAAGAAGCCGGGCAGATGAGGAGCAGAAGACAATATGGTAGGTTGTAGTAGTTCTACCTGGAAAAAGATGGAGTAGACACAAAGTTTCCCCTGGTGCAATGTCTATGCATATCTATATCTGTTATTAAGGATAAAAACAAGGAAATTACACAAAATGAGCACATGATGTTTGACTCCCTTTTTGTATAAGGGTTGGAGCACCCGTTATATTCATTGGATATGGAGTAGAACGTGGAACTGAACGAGCAGATATACCAAATAAAAATAATTAACATTATCATAACACTACCAAATCAGAATAAACACGTTTTCTACCAAATCAAAGAGAGAATCACTCAGAACAAAATTATCACCATTTTAATATGGGAATGAAACACAAATTAATCATAAAAAACGAAACAACAATAATTACATGCTAAAAAACAATAATCCAAGGGTTCAAATGTGAGAAATAATAACAAAGTGAAAATGAAAATGAAAACCAAATAAACCCTAAACCCACCTGATTGTAAGAACAAATTGAAGTTTGTGATACCTGCGTTTGAACATCGTCACTAAAAAAATGCGAGACACAAGCATGAGATAGGGAGCGTATGAGAGAGAACGAGAAAAGTTTACATGCGTCTAAGTGAGAGAATGAGACAATGAGAGTGATCAATAGAGTAAAAGTGACAATGACGGTGAGATCGGGCACACGAGCAAGAAGAAGGCGGAGCACGAACAAGAGAGTGAGACAAATACTAGTGTAGTGAGACAATGAGACGTTATATTTAGGTGATATTACTAGTTTAGATTTATTTATTGTAACATTTGTTTATAAAATGTTACTGCTAATTTTGTCTACAGTGACATTTATCTACAAAGAAATACTATAGTAATTAAATTTTATGTTTATTTTGTTTACAGTGATATTTATGTAAAAAATGTTACTATAGTAATTGAAATTTCTTTACTATAACTTTTAAATAAATGTAACTGTGAAAATGTTACTATAAATTAGGAAATGATGTAGTGGGAGGATTGGCGTGAATGCAAGGTTCACAATTCTCTGCAAAATGAAAGAAACTACAATACGGAGGGTTGATAAGTGTTGCCTAACATGTTAACATGTTTATGAGTTAACAAGAAATATCTTTTTATGATGAAGGGAGAAATAAAGGAAGGTTTGCTCTAATATGTTTTCTCCATTATTAAATCTCTTGTGTATGGATTGTAGCACCCCGTGTGTTACTTTAATTTAATTATTTTCTATTATTGATAAAACAAATTCAATCTTGTGGACACCTAATTTAGTTACTTAGCTTAGAAAATTTACTGATTGGCATTAATTTTCTTATAACGTCTTTTCTTTCTCATAAGAAAATTGGTTGTGAAAAAAAAAATTCAAGGGCAAGAACTAAAGCACATTATATTTGGTATAAATTAAATGTAAGGTTGGCAATCATGTTTGCACACTCGATCTGAGTTATAATCTTCTAAAAAAAAGAAAAATAAATAAATAAATATATATATATATATATATATATATATATATATTTCGAAGTTTTTCTAAATGAAGTAAGAAAAAATATATTTCTTTTCGTAAGTTAAAATAGTTAGAATTTATAATTATCCAAGATTGTATAATAACTCACTGAACAAAGAAGCATCTATAGATGACATGGCTAGATGAACAATGATAATTGAGAATGGATTATAAAATGAAGAAGAACTTGGTTTGATCGGGAATTACACTCTTTTATGGAAAATCTGAAAGTAATCAGGTTAGTAAAAGGAGATTAGGATAACTGTGAATGGAAAGGAGAGGAAACTAATACATATTATGTCAAGTTTGCTTATAACATATTAATTCACACTAATGAAAGGGATGAGTTGGATGAATATAGTGAGTTTTGGAATACTAAGGCATTGTACTCCTCTGAACACTTTGCATGAAGGTTGATGCTTAATAGAATAGGTACAAAGGATAATGTTTGTAGGAGAGGGATAACTTTGTCTGATAGGATGTGTGTGTAGTGTGGAAGGGAGGAAAAAAATGCAAACCATTTTTTTTTCACATGTAAGGTAAGTTGGAGAGTGTGGAGTATGTGTAGTAATTAGGTGAGGGTGAGTTCTCTTTAACATGCTAAGTCTTTAGCACATTTTTATCAATTTCATCTTTTGCAGTTGAACAAAAAACATAACAAATTATGGAGGAGTATGTGGATGTCCTTAGTATGGGTAGTGTGGAACCATAGAAACCTTATTATTTTTAGGGATGGTATAAGGTTGATCCACTAGAGATATTTACCATGGAACAACTTAAGACTTGTAACTAATAGATACCCTCGCATGCTTAAACCCTGTGCTTACAACAATTTCAATAGATAAAATCTTAGCTACCCTTTCAAGGTATGTGATAGGATTAAGTAGCTTCTAGGGAAAAGAAGGAAAATATAGGAAGGGAAACGTTTTTTATAGGGGGATAGGAAGGCACCTTCAAGTACAGGCACAAAATACAAATTTGTGCATAACTAAACTTTAAGGATGATGGAAGTAGGAACACAAGTAACATGCCAAAGGGAGAACAAACATCACTGCACATCTATTTTTCATCTCTTATCAGGACAAGTCTATTTTTTCCAAGGTGTTGTAACAAATGTTTTAGGTTTTCAACAGTAGCATATGGCAAGGAAGACTTTGAAGTTGAATGTGCTATCGACCTTGAACATTAATCATGTTCTTAACTCCGGGGTTGGTTTCTTTTGTTTGATGGTAGTGGGCTACTCTTATTGTTACATTGAAGTAACTAGAAATTTAATGGTAGGACACATCTGGTGCAAGTAGTAAGCATAATTGTAGTTGCTTTTTCGGATCATGTAAATACGTGTTATTTTGTATATGGGTTGGATATTTTAAGTGATCTTAATTTATTATTCTATGTTGATAAAAAAAATAGTTAAAATTAATTTATAGATAAGTTAATTATAAAAATTCTATCGTGTCATTTCTTTAATTTTATATTATTATTTTTAGTTTTGTATGAGTTAATTTTATTTATAAAAAAACTATTTTATTTTTTCTCTCTTAAAAGGATTTGTAGACAAAATGTTGTTGTGATATATTTGATGAATTAAACATCTCAATTAAAGAATTTGAAGAGTAGACTTGATCGTGAAGACTTAGATGTGTTTATAAAATGTGTTGTATTGATTAGGATCCATTATAAGATTCTCTTACATGTTTTGAGCTTCTAATTGCAGTTAGAAAGCTTCTTAAAATGCATTAGAGCTTGTTTTAGTGATAAGATGTATTTTAATTGATTAAAAGATATTTTTAAATATGTTAAAATGTTTTTATTTGAGTTGAAATGATTGCGAAAATATAGTTGATTAAATTATAGTTTTAATCAATTAGAATCATTTAAAATTATAAGCAGTTATGAGGTTTATTTTAATATGTTAAAATGAGTTTTTAATAGATTAAATTTTCTTAAGCTCTTACATGTCTCTGAACTCTTTTGTTTTAATATATTAAACAACGACTTAATCGATTGTTTTCATGAGTAAGTGAAATTAATAGATTAAAAGGCAATGTTAATCTGTAAAAACTAACTATTTGAAACCTATATAACTTTCTCATTTCTTAATCATTTAACATGTGATTAAAACTCAAGAAAACATTTTCTATTATTGAAGAGAGTTATAATTGAGTTGTAAGATGTTCTTAGAGCTTTCATTGTGTGATTACAAGATCAAAACCATGTTCCGAGGAGAAACACAATTCTTCATAAAACCTTTTTTGATGTGCTCAACCTAATCCAAATGATATTTTTTTTTGTATATATTTATGTTTCTTTGATTGTCTTTATATAAGGTTTTTAAACTTAGTATAGTAACAAGTGTTACTAGGTGAGAAAATCAATGTTCAAAAGTTGATTTCTTGGGTATATTTACTTTCACCTTACTCGTTGTGTATTTGTAAAAATCAAATTTTAGTGTGAGCTTGACTATTGTGGTTGGAAAATTGGATGTAGCTCTTGGATAGAGTAAACCAATATATAACTCTCATTTCTTAATCATTTAACATGTGCTCAAAACCAAAGTTTTATAAAACATTTTCTAGTATTGAGAGAGAGAGTTATAACTAAAGCTGAAAATTATTCTTAGAGTTTTTTTTGTGTGACTACGAGAACAAAACCATGTTTTAAGAAGAAAAGTTCTTCAGTTGGTTAAAACTTTTTCTATTGTGATTAACCTATTCTAGGTGATATTGTTTTACTTTTGGTATATTATTTTGTGTTCTTTGGTTGTCTCTAAATAAGGTTTCCAAACTCAGAATAATGACAAGGTGTTACTACGTGAGAAAATTAGTCTTATAAGGTTCAAGACTTGGTTTCTAGAGTAAATTTACTTTCATTGTATTGAAAGAGTTTTTATAAAACTTTGTTTTAGTGAGAGCTTGACTAGTGTATATATATTTGTTTTTATATTAGTTTTAATTGTAACAAAGGTTAAAATAAATATATTTTGTATTACTTCACGTAACTTTGGATGACTAATAGGGGTTGGTTCGTGGTCTGTTAGGATAAAACACGAGAAAAATTAGTTATTTTAGTTTATTGGCTTGACCATACAATATAAACTACAATCCGTGTGAATCAGGTATTAGGTGAGGTGCGTCATTCTGATGGAAACCGTCTAGCCTCACACAACCATATAATAAGGAGGATGACTACCTAGAGGTTGTTTATTAACTTAATTGCAAATATGGGTTTAATTGGGCTTTTGTTTATCTTTGTAGGCCCAAACAAGAGGACAACTCTATGCTAAAGGAATGTGCAAACATATTCAAGAAGACCTCTAATTCATCAAAGCATAAACAACTACAAGAGCTATGGCTAGAAGAATTCAAGAGGATTAGAACACTGCTAGTGATGACAGAGAAACGTTCCTCTATATGCTCAAAATGCCATAAGTTGTAGAGTAGAATTTATTTTCTGTCAAAATTAGAATAGGAAATTACTGTAAATTTTCTTAGAATTTTCTTAGAATTTTCTTAGAATTTAATTTTGGCACATAATAAAATCATCCTAGGTTAATTTAGAGTTTCTAAAACCTCTAAATTCACCTAGGCCAGTTTAAGCAAGGTAAAAGAGTACACAATTAACACATGCTCCATGTGTTAAATGTGTTGCACGGCTACCTCCACATGATCCATACGAAACATGTGCTAAAAAGCTTTTCAACACATGTTAAATATGTTTCATGTGCTCCATGTGCCAAGATGCATTAGGCGGACATTCCAAAGCTATTTCACTTGCATTTGAATTTCATGTGACCAGTCCTCCATTTCTATAAAAGGAGGAGCCTCCCTCATGTAAAAAGGAGATTAATCATAGAGTGAAATTGCTGCCAAATTTTTGTGCCAATTCTTCACTCTTGTCTACTTCCTCTCTAGGATAGGCAAATTTAGTCTTCAACCTTCATCTTCCAAGTGAGCTAGCTGAACCACTCACCTTCATACTTGACCTGCACCTCCAAGGCACCCGTGATCTCCATGTGAGAGCCTTGTCCGTGAGCAATCAATGAAAGCTTCCGCAACTCCACCAAAGTTAATCAATTGGATGAAAGCATGCACCTATCACATTTTACATATCTCACATACCTTAAAATTTAATTTCAGTACATAAAAACAACACATAGTCAGGCTAGTCAATCCTAAACATCAGTTCTCCTACGTACATCTTTTGTCTCCATAACCAAAATAGTTTATGTATGAGTTTTTGGGAAAACTAATCAAAATAATCCAATTTTTCAACAACTGATTTTTTTTATGATTAATGGAATTTCATTAAGATACATTTGTATTATGATTTTTTTCAAAAAAAAGTTCCTTATGTGGCTGACCCGAATGTCCATGGGTAAACCTTTATGTGGGGCATACCAACGATCAACACATAATTCTTATGCGGGCAGACCAACTTGTCCCGTATTTTGCAAGTCAAATGTAGGACAAATCAATACGAATCAGGACAACTCAGATTGTCATTTCTAGTGTTGGCGTAAAATATCATTCTTTTTAATACAATATTTATTTTGAACTGAACCCAATACTCAATAATAAAGAGACAAATATAAGCAAGTATAATGTTCCAACATGTTTAACTACTCAAATATCTACTTTAACTTAAATAGTTAATATGTCAAACTAAAATTCTAAAATCTTAACCAATATATATTTGTATAAGATATATTTTTCATAAATATCATACTTGTAAAGCAACGAGGTGAAATCCTAAAATATTAAAAAATGTTATGTTAAATTAACATAAAAAATATTAATTTATTATGTATTTCACAAATATGATGATTTTTATTAATCATCATCCAACATCATGCAATAGCCGCATTCAAAAAAAATTGTATTGCCTATTACACTTAAATAGCAAGTAAATCAAATTAAATTATTAGAAAGTTTATATATAACCAAATTATTTGTGTATGTATTAAAACTCAATTAGTATAGATCACTTACCAAAGGATAAATGTATTGGATTTGCTTTCTTTTGGCCCTTCACTTAAATATTACTACCAAACATGCCTCTAACATAACAAAACATTAATGTAAGACAATAATATATCACTACAAGAAAAAATGGTTTTAACAAGGGTTTATTTTTACATTATCCAGGATTAAAACCTCCATTAAGTCATTTATCCAGGATTGTAGTTTCTGTTAGAATTTATGGCCTTAAATGAGAGGGGGGGGGTGAATTGTTTAAGAAAGATTTTAGTAAACTTTTAAGCTTAGAATGAAAAATACTTCAAGAAAACCTTGATTAAGAACTCAGTTTTTCAAAACATAAAGCAAAAGCACAATACTAGAAAAACAATCGGTTGTTTTACCGAAACAATCGGTTGTTTATACCAGTTATTTAATTGACAAAACTGAATTTAAAGAGATAGGGATAGAGAAATTGTACACAGTTGTTTATACTGGTTCACTCCAAATCCAGAGCTACATCCAGTCTTCTCAGAACCCTGAGGAAATCCACTAAGCAATCACCACTTGATCACTTACACCACAACCAAGAGAATGACCTTGAACACCTCAAGAAACACACTCTCCTTGGCCAACACTAAGATTGCTGATCTTGAACACCTCAAGAACACACAGCCAATCTCAGCAAACACAGAAACGAAATGTTCAACAGAGTACAAGGATTACACTTGTTACAAAAGATAATATGAAATCAATACAAGCATAATCCTATTCCAACACTTTGATCAATCACAAACTCTTTGCAATCTCAGCACTTTGAAAAACTCTTTGGAAAAACTTTGTCAAAGATTCTTAATTGTCAAATCTGTTTTTCTGAATTTATTCAAAGATGTAGTTTGTTATCAAATCTTAACAAACTCTTAAATTGCATTAAAAGATTGGTCAAAGCATTTAATGACTAGAGCGTAAGCAGTTAAAACATTTAAAGCTCAGTCAAAGAGAAAACAGTTTTTCTGTTATGGTCCCAAAACAAACAATCGGTTGTTTCCTCGAATCAATCGGTTGTTTTGGTACTTTAACAGTTCAACCATTCAAAACAGTTTTCAATCTTTTTCTCAAAACACCTAAGTATAAACAATCGGTTGTTTCGACAAAACAATCGGTTGTTTTAACTTAGTTTGAAAACATTTTACTTTCACAAAGATTGAGAGTGCTAATGCTTTAGATTTAATCAAAGGGAGGATTACAACATATAAACTACCCCAGAACAAAGTTTAAACCAGCACAACAACATCAAGCATAGCAGAGACTTCAACATCCTTCAAAGGATTTGGATTCTTCAAAACTTGAACACCACTTGGTTCAACAGTTTCCCCCGCTAAACCATCTCTGGGGAATGTGTTCCCCAGGGTTTTTTTAAACCTCAGGAAAAGCCTTTCAAAACTCTTGTTAAATACCATTGGTTTAAGAACCTCCGTAAAATACCATGGGTTTCAAGACCTCCGTAAAATACCATGCTAAGGAAATAAAAGACAATGGAGAGAACAACTATCATGTTGAACTTTATATATAGCTAGTTCATCTAGTTCATCTGTTTAACTGGAACTTGAATTGGAATCCTGAGAAGACTGAAGCAAATAGTGCAAAATTGAAAACAAATGTGAAAACATAATGACTGGAAAAACTGGATCAGAAACCGCGAATGAAAACAAATGGTTGGGATCCTTTTTTCTTTTTTTTTTGTGCTAGAGCATATTTAACTATGAACCTATAACAACCCTTGTACACATAGCTAACCATAGATCAAACAAAGACCATCAAAAGGAGCCTACAGGACTGCCTAATCAACAGCTAAAACCAAACAGATTATAAAGCTAATAACCGTACTGGCTATAAGCTTTTCAAAGCTCCCGGGCCTCCACACATAAACCATCATTTACTGTAGTCTATGATCAATTGGTTAGAATTACTTCCTACATAAATGTTGCTCTAAAGGACTTGAACCTGTAGTATAAAGTTACTAGAAATCTAGCAGCTTTTGGACTCAAGCCACCATAGCGTCATGAGCAGCAAGCAAACCCTTTCTTACACATGTACTATTTGGACTCAGATTCTAACATCTCCAAGCCTTTCTTATTCCAAGTACCATAAACCAGCTCCATGCTAACATAAACTTAACTCACCTTTGACCCTGCACTCCCCTCTTTCAAGCCACCAGAACTTGACATACCAAACTTCTGTTCCTCCAACAAAGGCAACCTTACAAGCAGGACAACAGCACACCAGCAGAACCACCACTCCAATTAAGCCTTACCTCTCCAGCCAACACCCTACTCCCATCACCAACTTCCGGACCGCACCAGGAACCTCCAATCTATTCCAAAATAGCCTGCATAACAACCAGACCATCCACCTCTCCTCACTCTTTGGCTAAAGCTTTGAACTCTAGTACCACCAAAGATAGGAGAGCCACATACTGCACCTGCAAAGGCCACACCGCCCCCTTCAGTCTGAATTGGCGTCAACATAAAAAGAGCCCTTTCCCCAACCTTACTTCTTCCAATCCACCCAGACCATCCCACTCATACTATTCAATTCATTTTTCATTATTTTACCCATTCTATGTGTATAATTCTACCCTACAATAATTTTGTCAATGCGTACACTTCATCCAGAGAAAACACAATGAGCCAAGAAGCACAGATCTAAAAATAAAGTTGATAGTATCGAAAGCGTAAAATCAATGCCAGCTGAAGAAATCGACAATGGAAACAGAGAAAGGATAATGAAAAAAAGAGCAAAATCGATGGTGATGACGGTGGTGTTGCGTTCGCCGGAGGGAACAATGGTGGTGGAGCGTATAGGTGCGTGAGAGAGAGAATACGTACTGAGAAGAGGAAGAAGAAACCAATTACCGTGGTGAAGCAGTAAAAGCAAGTCCGTGGTGGAGCAGCAGAAGCAAGTCCGTGGTGGAGCAGCAGAAGCAAGTCCGTGGTGGAGGAGGAGAAGCTATGTGGTAGAGGATGAGAAGTAGCTCTACCATGGAAGAGGAGAATAGCTCTACGGTGGAAGAGGAGAACAATAATGAGCTTTTTAGTCAAAAGTTGGAAAAAGTGTGAGTATTTTCCTGAGGTTTGAAAATACATCTTTGGAAAAGTTAAAAAAAAGATAATTTTTCTTTTTTTTATTAAAAATATTTATATAAAATAAATAAAAATTAATTAATTTTAATTAAATAAATATTTAAAATTAAGAATATTTTTTAAAAAATTTATATGTTTACACTTTCAAAAACTTTAAGAATTTAGTTATCAAATATATTAAAATTATTTTTTAAATTATTTTTTTTTAAAGTTTAATTATATTTATTTATTGAAATTTGAGAAAATTTAAAATATTTTATTGATGTTTTATAATAAACATTTCAAACTTAATGAAAATTAAAAACACTCCATTATTTTGATGAGATTTTAGAATAAATTAATGAAACTTAACAAAGGTTAAAAAGCCTCAACTATTTTGCAGAGGTTTTAAAGTAAACCTTTGAAAATTAACTAAGGTTAAAAAACCTCCGTTATTTTGCGGAGGTTTTGAAATAAACCTATGGAAATTAATGAAGGTTAAAAAAACCTTAGTTATTTTGCGGAGATTTTAAAATAAACCTTTGGAAATTAATGAAGGTTAAAAAAACCTTCGTCATTTTGCAGAGGTTTTAGAATAAACCTTTGAAATTTAAATAAGGTTAAAAAACCTCCGTTATTTTGTTGAGGTTTTAGAAAAAAACCTCCATTAATTAAATCAATTCCTAAGGTTATGTTAACCTCCGCTAAATAACCTCCACTAAAACCTTTTTTTTCTTGTAGTGTATTTTAAAATCAAATATATTTGAAAAAAAAAATTACCTTGTAATAAGCCCCTCATTTCACTGTTGAGCTTGCGATTTAAAGAAAAAAAAATCACATAACAATATAGTTCCTAGGTATAAGATAATTAACTGTCAAGAAAATTTGCATGCAATAAAAAATTACTAATTAATAATGCACCGGTCGGTACTGGACGAGCTAGTCACTCGGTCTCCGTGACCAACCGACCACATCAAGATACATTTAAGGCGCTCAATAAATGGCAACAATGACAGTAATGGAAACTCCTTACAAATCATGATCATGCCCCACCAAATGCAGGTGACACTCCCGAGAAATCAGCTAACACTAATTTAGTGGAAGATATTGAAGATATTCTCTAAATATACCTCCCTATAAATGAGGGAATATTTTATAGATTCAGTTCATCACAACAAAGGCCCATGAATAAACACTATAAATAAACCCTCTACGGAGGTGTAAGGTACGCTTTAATAAGTTTTCACTATACACTATTAACACAAAGTACTTACTTGATCGTCAGAGTATATTTTTCAAGTAAACCCTGACCGAGCACCAGCAATTAAAGGAGAGGACTTGGAGAGAAGAGCAAAGAAGCAATCGACACATCAACAATTGTACAACCAGTTCCAGGTACTATCTAGATCCACTTTATCTATACATGTATTAATATCTAAAAAGTAACTAATTATTGACAACTAACTCATCTTTGCATGGAGTTAAATATATTTGTCTTTTTAAATCACTCATCTATATTTGTAAGTATTGTTGAGATTAAGATTGAAGAAATCCATATATTTATATTTTCTTTGCTCTATACTAAATTTGTGTATGTACGTAAAATAATGAAATAAATATGTTAAACATAAGTATTAAAATATTAGGAAATATAATTAAATAAAAATGAGTTAAATTTTCCATTGTATAATATAAATGTTTACATCAAATAATCTCTAATGCATATGGTAGGAAAATGTACAATGGAATAATAAAGTTATTTTATGTAAAAAAAAACTTATTGTCCTAATGTACCTACAAAGGTGATGTGAGTTGATTAGGAGATGATTCATGAATAGAAACTTTCAAGAATTAGGATCAAGATTCTCAAGAAATTAAGAACACAAACAAGAACAAGAAAACTGAATTGAAACTATGATACAAACACACTAAACCAAATAGAAACCCATTAACATGAAGATGAACCGATTAGATTGATGTGTTGATGCATTTGAACTGATTAGAACAACAAACCAACAATTTCAACCGATTAAAACAAGAGATAACTACAAACTACCGATTGAAAACAACAACTAAACAAGTTCTACCAATTAGAAACAAGAACAAACAACAAGACATGTTTTAGAGTTTTGATATGGCTTGGAAATGGAAGAAGAAGATGAAAAGGTTGAAGAAACTTATGTGGTTGTAGACAAGGGAATAGTTACGCCACTTGGAAGATGAATGGCTCCAAGATGAGTGAAAAATGCCGCCACTTGAGAGCTCCCAATGACTCACAAGATAAGACTAGGGAAGGAGAACAAGTCTCACAAAAACCCACTCAATTTGAGGAGAGTAACCTTTATTTAAAATTCAATATCAATTATTCCTTTACAAAAACCCAAGCTCCTCTTTATATAGAAATAGAGGATCGATCATGAACAGGCAAGATACATGAAAAGGCATTGCAAATGAAGAGGCAAGGTACATGAAAAGACATTGTAAATGTCGCCCCTTTCAAGTCACTTCCTATTCTAGAAAAAGTAACTTTTCCTACTACTTCCCTTTTAATGTTCTATCTTGGATCTATTCTAAAGATATTACAAAGAGATATTAATTAGGCTTGGGCCTCGTCTTTTGAGAAGACTAATAAGAAGAATTTTAAATGCTTTGGGCTTTGTCCATTTCTTCTATTAATGAAGTTTTTATTTGCTTGTTGAGATGACCTTTCAAGTTTAGCATCTTTGGTCATCTTTATGTCTTTTTGAGTTACATCAAAAGGTCTCTTCCTCAACGATGGTAGAATGGTCAAAAACTAAGGCGTGGGATCATCCTTAACTCTAGTCATGTCATCATGGTCATCATTAACAAGTTCTCTTCTATTAGGAGGTACAACCTATTTTCCATTTTCAATAACATTCGAAATAACGAAAAAAAAGTTAATGTAACATTCACAAAGTTAATTCAACAAGAAAAATCAACAAAACTTATTACCTTTTTCCGTGTTAAAACAACATACCAAATGTCTTGGCTAGGAAAGAAATGTATTCTATGCTTTCCCACTAGTTGAACATTTGATTGGACAGATACACTTAAGCTACAACATTTTAAGCTTCGTCAACTACCATGAGTGGTAATCCCTCCCACGCATTTTTCTCCAATTATGAATTGATTATGGATGAATAAAAATCAAATTCAGAAGGAGGACACACTAGTACAAAAGGGTACATTAACAACGGTTAAAAAAAGCATATAAAGACGATTTCGAAATCGTCGTTATTGCGGGCGTCGTTATAAAGTGATGATTTTTAACGAAGGTTCATTAACCGACTTTATAAGTGGATACTAAATTCCTTTTTTTTTAAGTTTAAAAGGCTTTTAAAGACGGTTCCCACGTCGATGTATGTTTGGCTCTTTTAAAGACGGTTCCACGTGGAATCGTCGTTATATGTAGGTTTTTTTTTAAAAAAATATTGTGTTTAATAAACCTCAAATCTGCATAAAATATCCAATTCCAGAAAATCAAAACATTTAAAATCATAACTTAAATATGAAAAATACATACAACAAATTATAACAATCTACAAAAAGTTTTGCTAATATATGAAAAAGTATGTCATTCTAATGATTTATCTATCCTAAGGTGTTATACATGGTTACAAAATATTTTGACAATGTTGTTCTCACATACTCCAATGCTTCCGAATCTAGCGGTTATTGGTTGTTGAAAAAATGTGACATTTGAAATTTTTTGAATTGGTGCATGAATAATAAACCCCAAATTTTAAAGTGTTTATTGTATTGAGGTATTACATGATCCCAACCTTTATTAATTGCAGCTTGCATAATAGTCAACATCCACTGCATAATATAATAACCGCACTCATAACTTCCAGACGGTTGTATCTAAAGTTGTAGCAACTTTCACCAAAGCCGCCACAGGATCATCAATAGAGAATATTTTCTTCTTTCGTAGAGGCAGTTTTGTCTTAGGTTCCTACTACTCATCAACAAACAAACAAAAACTTAAATTAGTTAGGATGTAATATATCTGATATATAATCCAAGTCCGATCTATAGAAATGCTAAACTAAGAACCAGTGCGAAATCAAAACCAATGTGTTCAATATGTAATCAATAAAAAATAAATCAAATTGTCGAAGGTCGGACACCTTCGAACTCAGAACCTTTGTGTTCAATATGTCAAAACAATATATAATCATTAAAAACTAAATCCAAACTACCGAAGGTCGGACACCTCCGGACTCAGAATCAATGCGTTCAATATTTCAAAACAATATATAATCATTAAAAACTAGATCAAAACTGCCGAAGGTCGGACACCTTCGGACTCAGAATCAATTCGTTCAATATATAGAAACAATATCTAATCATTAAAAACTAAATTTAGATTGTCGAAGGTTGGACTCCCTCAGACTCAGACTCAGTGCGTTCAAATATAAAATCAATATTTAACTCAGAACAAACAAACACGTTCAAAATATAGTAAATAATTACTAATCAACACATATATACAAATATTTATTATAAAGCTAATTAAATAAATTAAAATACTAACTACTACTAATATAAATACCAACATTTATTATAAATTTAATTAAATAAATTAAAATACTAATTAATATAAAACATTTATTATAAAATTAATTAAATAAACAAAAACTAACCTTTTTTGCGTTGGTACAATGGAGGTGAAGAAAAGGGAAATCTGGCGTGGTGGAGCAATCCGGGTTTAAAACCCTTGGCCGCGGAGGGAAGGTAAAAAAACGCTTGGTCGTGGAGGTGGGGGCTAGCGGAGGGAGGGTCCAAAACGCTTGGCTGCAGAGGTGGGGCAGGCGGCGCTTGCCCGTAGAGGTGGGGGCTGGCGGAACGGTGGTGGCGCGACGCGAGGAGAACCCGTGGCAGTGATCGATGACTCGAGGAGAATGCTGACACGAGCGGCGGCACGAGGACAATGGTGGTAGGTAGCGGCGGCGAGACGCAAGAAGAAATCGTGGCAGGAAGCGGCAGCGAGTATGAAGGCAGCAAGCGGTGGTGTGACGTCAACCTGCGCAGTGGGGAGCTCCAAAGCGATGGCGCGACACAGTGGTGAGGAGGAGGGAAGACGAAGTAGAGAGAGTGAAAGAAAGAAGCGCAAGTTTTGAAAGTGAGAAGGGGCGCAAATGTGAGGAAAAAGCGTTCCAGGGTGCGTTTCAGGTCTCAATACAAAGACGGTTCAGCCTCCAACCGTCTTTGTAAGTGTTGCTCAGACAACCAAAGACGGTTCCTCTAGGGAACTGTCGTTATAAGTTTTTGTTTAGGTCTCAATACAAAGATGGTTCAGCCTCCAACCTTCTTCGTAAGTGATGCTCAGACAATCAAAGACGGTTACAATTGCTAATATTTACAAGTTTGCCACCATTTTTTTTTAACGATGGTTTTAGCTTAACCGTCTTTGTATGGAGTCGTGGTAATGATATTTTGTACTAGTGACAGGGTTTATAATATAATCAAATAGCCTTAACAAGAAGCATGATTAGATTATTTACAAGATGAAGACTTAAGACAATTGAAGATCATGTTCAGAAGAATAATTATTTTTAATTTTCAGAAGATTCTATCTAGAATCTCCCAGAATGTTAAAGGTTGGACTATCGATGGTTGGAAAGTGTTCTCGCCTGCTTGAGGTTAATCAGAATCTTGATTTCTAGTGGTCTCCCTTCAAGCTCTAGTGATCCAACCTTTAGGGAATGAGGGGGGCTCCTCCTGTGATGACACTCCGATGCTCAAGTCAGTAAGACCATAAAATTTTGTGTATATAGTGAAAATAGTGCTAAGATCCAAGTTAAGAGTACTCCCTGTGAGCGGTCGTGTATTTATAAGCTATCATGGGCTTGGATCTTTGACCCTGGTTTCTCTAAGCTTTAATATGACATATTATCATATCTTTTTATAAAATTTGAATATCGTGCATATAAATCGGAGCATTCTGTAATATATTTTGAGCATTTATATAATGTAATAAGGGATCTTGTATAAATAATTGGGAGCATTCATGGGATGTAATAAAGGATTTTGGATAAATAAATCAGAGCATTTATGTGACATATTCGGGAATATTGTGATAATAAATGGCATGAATAGGGTGTCAACCATTTCATCACGCCTTTTCAGGGCGATATTTTTCCGAGTTCATTTTATTGTAGGGTGGACCAATAAATTGGACTGAGGCCTTATTCGTGTTAGAATTAATGGCTTAAACAAGAGGGGGGTGAATTGTTTGACAAAATATTTTCACAAAGATTGGATAGGAATGAAGTTTTAACAACAATCACAGAAGAAGCAATCAAGGAAGCCAAACAATCAAAACAATTAAAATTGTTTGCAGAAAATCAACCGGTTGAAACTTCGTTTTAACCGGTTGTTTATAGCAGCAGCAATACAAATTCAAATCAAACATTTTATAATGAGTGTGTGTGAGAGAGAGAGAGAGATTACATAGCCAATTTATATTGGTTCACTCAACCTTGAGCTACATCCAATCCCCAGAACAACCATTGGGTTTTCCACTAGCAATCAATCACAGATTACAAAATACAACACCACAAAGAGGTGATCTTGATACCACAAGAACACTCACCCTCCTGCCTTTGACACAACCTTAGTCAGAACACCCTCTGACCTTACATGTTTACACACCTTTTACAAGTATAGAAAAGAACTATTACAAGAATAAGAAAGGAACATATTACACCTGGTAATTCAGGAATCACAGAGCTCCTAAGATCAGATTTTGAACCAATGCACAACTACTTAGCAATCTTGCAAATATTTTGTATCAAATTTCTTCTCAAAAACAATTTCAATCTCACTTTCTGTATATTTTTTAATACAAAGAGAAACCATATTTATAGGTCTTAAAACTAGCCATTCTAGGTAGTTAATCACGAGCCAAATTAGTTTTAATTCAACTGAAAATAGATTTAACAGGTTTTTGAAAAGTTGTTAGGAAATGTGACAATCAACCGATTGAAATGTCGTTTTAACCGATTGAATTGGTTATGACAGTTAGTCAACCAAGTCAAAAACAGTTTTGAAAACCTTCAAATAAGCTAAGTGTAAAACAACTAATTATATAGTGATTTCAACCGGTTGTTTTCTGTTTGCTTTGAAAACATTTTTCTCTTTTAAAACAGATGGATCTAGCTTGTGCATAGGACTAAGAATGATCTTTACAAGAATTTTAAATACCCTAGAACTAAGCCTCAACCAAAACAGCAAAGCATCAACCCTTCAACACAGATTTGGATCATCAAATCTTCCATGTTCTATAATTCACCGCGTCATCGGATCCTTGTTGTGTAGTCGGTCGACTCGGCCCATTAAGTCGAGCCAGTCCTGGACAGTACAAAATGGCACATGAGATGTTTAAAATGTTGAGAGTTCGAATGTGCAGGTTAGTCCGATGATAAACAAACCTTTGCCAATTGGGTAACTAATAGTGCAGACTTCTGTCGTTCAGCTGAACCACTGCCTGCATCAGCCTCTCGGTACCCATCTAGGTAGTTCGTGCATACTAGAGTGTGTGTGGGACTGAGATGAGCTCTTATGTATTGACACGCTTGGCTTCAACTAACCCATTCGGTCGGAGCTCAACAAGGATTATCGGTCGCAGCCTGAGAAAGCAGAGCGACGAGACTTAAAGCATTCCAAAAAGGTGAGTGGTCTTCTTGAGGTGGTCATTCGTAACAAGATATGGGTCAGAGCAAGCATTAAATTCCAGTGCACTAGTCAGTTGTTCATTGGTTAGCAGTTACCTAACTCTTTCATTTCCGAGGTGCTTTGCTTACTCCTCATCAATATGCCTCACTCCTCTTTAAACCTTTCCCGCTCTGGCCCTTTTTCTTCTTACTTTGGGTTTCCCTTTGTCCCGCTTCTTCGTAATTCCTCCTGCTTCTTCCTGCTTCGATTTTCTCATAGGTACGAGATTTTCTAGCCCCTTACTACGACTCTTTAAAATTTCCTTCTATTTTGGTTTTGTGGTTTTCCTCGACCCCTTCCTTTAGCCCCCACAACTTATAGTGTTTATGAGCTTGCGGTCCCCTAGTTTGGCTGGGGATATTGTTTACTGGCTTGCATTCAACCTTCCTTGGGAGGAATGGATTACGCGACCTTGTTTCCTTAGGCGAAGAAAGAGTTGTTAAGAGAAATTTCTAGTTATTCGTTTAGACTGGGACTTAGGGAGTTTCGTGAGTCTTGTGGTATGTGTAGAGGTGAGCAAAATATTGTCAGAGTCGAGGCCTATATTGAGGGTGAACCTGTGTGTAATGATGGGTCTGGCGATTCATCAAGCCCTTTCTTTTTTGTATATGATACGTGTTTTAAAAAACTGGGTTTGCGTCTTCCTTTTTGACCTGTTTTAGAAGGAGGTCTTAACCGAGAAGAATGTATCTCCGACCCAACTTCATCCAAACAGTCTACGGGGAATGAAAATTACGGTCAAGGCAGCCTTTTCAATTGACTGGTATCGTACTTTTGCTCTATGTAGAACCTTACTAACGTAATAAATGAGCCTCTGTCCCTTCTCGTAATCTTGGACGATGACCAAACTAATCGCTCGGTCGGTCGCACAAAGATAGAGCTGAATATGTCAGTCGGATTTCGGCTTACAGAGAACTGCTGGACTGGCAAGGTATCTTTTCAGGCCCTGAAAGGCTTCTTTTGATGTTAGTTGATTTTAGAATTGCACATTTTAATTGGTTGTTTCATGTTTATGATTTTTTATTTTTATCAATGCAAGGTGAGAACCCAAAGAAGATTCCCACTAGACACGAACTTAACCAAGTGGTTAAGTAAGTGTGAAGGTTCACTTTTAGAGGGAAAAAGGAAAAACACAATTATATGGTGATTATAATGAAGGGGCAGAAATTAAATGACAAAGGATGTAAAGGATGAATGAAGATGACCAAAAGAAAAAGACATAATTCAAGAACATATAATGGAAAGGTAAATGGCGTGATGAAAGAATGGAAAAGAGGAAAAATGAAGGAAGCTTATGGAGAAATGGAGAGGATGATCACGCCACTTGGAGGGTGGGGAAACTCCAAGATAAGTGAAGGAAGAGCCGCCACTTGAAATGATCACACACTTAAGATAAAACCCAAAACCATTTAGGAGACTTAGCTCACTAATCACTCAAGCAGAGTTTCTTTTCTATAATCAAATTCAAGTTAAAATTCATGAGGCAAGACACCCTATTTATAGGAATGAGTGCCTTGGTGGGCAAGATGGGGGAGGGGTATAAAGGTCACAAGAGAGAAGCGGCCTAGGGGTTGACCTAGGTCAAAGTCGCCCCTTAGTTCTAGCTTATAAAAGCTAGGGCTACCTCCTAACCCTAATGGATTTGGCACAAACCCAATTTGATAAATACACCCCTATTATGCTATATGGACCCTACTCTACTGAAATTAAAAACAAATAGACTAGATGGTGCTCAACTCCCATGGCTTGGGCTCTGCTCTTGGTGATCCTCTGAGGAATGATGGGTTCTGAAGCATTAGCTAGTTATGGGTTCTGAAGCATTGGCTAGTGATGGGTTCTGAAGCATTGGCTAGTGATGGGTCCTGATCTAGCCCTGGATCATGTGTCATACTCCAGGTCATCCTTTTGGAGGGTTGGGCTTGGTCAGTGGGTGCTCTATCTCTCAAGTCTTCATCATGCTCTCTGGGTGGGAGAGAATTCGTCCACGAATTTGCAACACCTGCAGAGAAAAGAGTTAGATCACTAACATTAAAAGAATGACTCCCTAGATACGTGTCAGGTAAATCTAAATCATAAGCATTATCATTGATCATCACCACGAGGTAGGAGTTCAGATTTCCTTTGAGTAGGGAAGCGATCCTTCCTCAAATGAAGCCAAACCTAGTCCCCGGGTTCAAAGATCAATGCTTTGCGCCCCTTATTGGCGTGTTGCGCATACTTGCCTACCTTCCTTTCAATTTGGCGCTTGATGTGGTGGTGCAAGTTTTTAATAAAATATGCCTTTTCAAAACCATCCTTGCACAAAACCTCATCAAGTACAGGAATAGGAAGTAGGTCAAGGGGTGTGAGGGGGTTAAACTCATACACAACCTCAAAAGGGGTGTGAGAAGTAGTAGAGTTAACTACTCGATTATAAGCAAACTCAATATGAGGAAGTAAATTTTTCCACACCTTTGGGTTCCCGAAAATAAGGCATCTTAAAATTTGGGCCAAAGTTCTATTGACCACTTTTCTCTGACCATCAGTTTGGGGATGGCAAGTTGTAGAAAACACAAGTTTAGTGCCAAGTTTTCCTCATAAAGTCTTCCAGAAGTGACTCAAGAACTTAGAGTTTTTATCATATACTATACTTTTAGGAAGCCCATGCAATCTAACAACTTCCTTAAATAAGAGATTTGCAATATTGCAAGCATCATCTACTTTGTGGCATGGAATAAAATGGGCCATTTTGAAAAAGCGATCCACCCACCACAAAGATAGAATTCATACCTTTAGATGTCTTGGGAATACCTAAAATGAAATTCATAGAGATGTCTACCCAAGACATGTCCAGGATGGGAATAGGGTATATAAACCATGGGGTTGCACCTTAGACTTAGCCTTCCTACATGCTATGCACTTATCACAAAAGCTATGTACGGATTTACGCATGTGGGGCTAAAAGAAATGTTCATGCAATGTATTTAAGGTTTTTGCTACCCAAAGTGTCCCATTAAACCACCTTCATGTGCCTTCCTAACAAGAGATTGTCTCAAAGACCCTTGGGGCACACAAAGTCTTTTCCCTCTGAAGAGAAAACTATCATGTATAAAAAAGTCTTTGTGGCCACCCTTTGAGCACTCTTGAAAGATGAGAGAAAAGTCATGATCATTTTTGTAAATTTCCTTGAATGATCGAGTATTGAGTGTCCAAAACATTAAGCAAGGTATATATTCTAGAAAGAGCATATGCCACCACATTCGACTTGCCTTGCTTATGTTTGATCACATAAGGAAATTGTTCAATAAACACTACTCACTTGGCATGCCTCTTGTTAAGATTTCTTTGGCCTTTCAAATATTTAAGAGATTTATGATCACTATGTATCACAAACTCTTTAGAAAAAAGATAGTGTTGCCAATTTTGCAAAGCTCTTTGTCATAGGTGGAGTAATTGAGATGACTCCCTTTGAGTTTCTCACTAAAATAAGCTATGGGGTGACCCTCTTGAAGGAGGATAGCCTCAATGCCTATGTTAGAGGCATCACACTCAATCTCAAATGTCTTAGCAAAGTTGGGAAGTGTTAAAATAGGTGCCTTGGTTAATTTTTCTTTCAAGGTTTCAAAAACATTTGCTTGTTCTTGGCCCCATTTGAACACCACATCCTTCTTTACTATCTCATTGAGAGGTGCAACAATAGTATTAAAGTCTTTCACAAATCTTCTATAGAAACTAACTAATCCATGAAAGCTTCATACTTCACTAATATTGGTAGGTGTAGGCCAATTTCTAATTGCTGACACATTTTTCTCATCAAGATGCACCCCTTTGGAACTCACTACAAACCCTAGGAAGTCTATATGGTCTATGGCAAAGACACATTTTTCCAGATTGGTATACAACTTCTCTTTCCTAAGGTTTCTAGAACTTGCCTAACATGCTCTTTATGGTCTTCTATGGTCAAGCTATAGATAAGGATGTCATCAAAGTAGACTACTACAAACTTGTCTATAAAAGGTCTTAAAACATGATGCATAAGTCGCGTGAAGGTGCTCGAAGCATTGAGACTAGGACATGACTAACCACTCATACAACCCAAACTAGGTCTTAAAAGCGGTTTTCCATTCATCTCCCGGTTTAATCTAGATTTGATTATACCCACTTTTAAGATCAATTTTGGTGAAGATTTGAGACTCATGTAACTCATCCAACAAGTCATCTAATCTAGGGTGGGATGCCTATACTTGATGATGATGTTATTTATTGCGCGATAATCCGTACACATCCTCCAACTTCCATCCTTTTTAGGGACAAGAATTACCGACATACCACAATGACTCATAATATCTTGGATCCACCCCTTAATTATTAATTCCTCAACTTTGTTGGATTTCTGTTATATATGCTTATGTAATTGGTAAAGAAACTCCGAATATAAAATTTTGAAATTGAAATTGTCGTCACACCATTTTAGGAAAAGAATAAAAATAAGTGCAATTAACATTAAAGTTTCAAATGAATTTTTGAATGAATCCAGTGAGCAACAGTATAAACAGTATAGCAATTAAATAGGAGGCAGAAAGCACGTGTATTAAAAGAAGGTGTGGGACCAACAAGCAGACAAAGATACATGGGAGCATGTCCTCCCTGTTCCTTAATCTATGGGCACCGTTGAGTGTTCCAACCGTCAGTACCGGCCAATTTGGACACGTGTCACAATCTCATGAAATCTACATAACCGCCAAATCTCAACTATCAAAGAAAGAGATGTTTATCAGCTAGAATAACCTGTTTAATAAAATTGGATCAATTTTTTTTCTAAGCCTATTTTTTTTTTAATTAAACTAATATATTAAATTGTACGGGTAGCCATATAGGTTTGCAGACTTGTGGGCCTTCAAGTCAGTTATATAAAACAAAATAATGAATTTTTTGTTTAAAAAATTATAATTTTTTAATCTTAAATTTAGGTATATTACAAAAATAAATTTGTATTATAAATATAAATAAAATTTTGACTTTTTTTATTTACTATAAATAAATAAATAAAAATATTAAAATAAGTTATAAAATAAAATCTAAACTTCTATATGTGACTATATTATGTTGATGAAATAATGAATGAAAATATATTTTTACATATAAGTATTCTGTATTATAATAAAATATTAAAAAATAATATTGGATGGGAGGCAATAGGGCGGATTATGTGGAATGAATTTATATAAATTAATTACCTGTCCTACTTTTCCATTCTTATAAATTTGTGATTTGTTAAAATTAAATTAAATTTATAATATTATATTTTTTGAAGTGAATTTTTATTCTTCAAATACTACAAGTAGAAGTAGAGTTTTATATAATATATTTTATTGTAATTTTTACTATTGTTCTATTTATATAATCAAATTATAATAAAATATGTTATTTTACAATTTAAAATGGTTGTCAATATATCATTACTCTTTTATAAAATGAGTTTTTTAAGAGAATGTTTTGAGTTAGGTTTTTACTTTCTAATATGGTTTAGAGTCATTTAAAATTTATCTTAAAAAAATTTATTGAATTTATCAAATCACATATAATTTTATGCATGAACTATCAACCTCAACCTAAAAGTGAATTGGAAATCCTATATCAAATAAAAATAAGAATATTTTATAGTATATAAGTGAATATTAAATTAATTATAAATTTTGAAATAAAAAATATTTTTTTATTTTCTTTAAATTTACATGAAAAATTATTTATTTAAAATGAATCAATTCGGTTTCATAAAATTACTTATATATTCAATAAATTTTATTTAAGAGAGATTTTAAATGATTTTAATAATATATTAATAAGAAATTAAGTTTAACTTATTTTATAAAACTCATAAAATATTTTTATATTTAGTAAAATGATCCAACACGTTCGCTCATTTCAATTTTGGTCTTTCCTCACTTTTTTGCTGGTCAAAATTTAGAAAATACACTAATTTTCTGATATTAATTAGAGTTGCAGTGACAGGAGGAATGAAATTAGCAACAATGTCCATTGCTGTCTTATGAATAACCAGTTCCTAGTTAAGACTAACACATGATGCCTTCTCATTTGTCCCCAACTAAAGATCTTCCCAAACCTGTATAAAAAACATAATTCTTCCTGAAAAGGGTTATGAAAAAGGCTAAATTTTGTAGGACCAATTCTCCAAAACCGCATCTGATATTCATATATATGTATTTGATTTTATGAGCAATATATGTTCTGTCGACGACACGCACATTGCTATAGCCATTAAATGAATATCTCTACCATGACAGAGACCTCTCAGTCAAAGTTTTTTATATAACTTCAACTTTTGCTGATAACTTTGTGCTAGGCTCACCATAAAAGAATCATTTACTATTAGTATTTAAGGAACTTTTATGATTACTAGTGCTCTTTTCTGCTGGATAATGAGGAGCTTTTATCCCCATTTATATCAAAGTCTTATGATATTTATTTATTTATTATTTTCTCACACTTCAAATTTAACTAGGTAGTAAATAACTTAATTTTACAAAATTATATTCCATGAAGTAAGTTAAAAATTAAAGTTGTCAAAGTAAAACAATTCATTGCTAAGTCTGACTTAGTTTGTATAGTGGCTAAGAGTAAGCGATTAGGTCAACTTGGATTTTGATCAAGTATGGACCTAAAGGATGGGTCATGAGCTCGACCCAAATGCTGAGAGGCAGTTTGAAAAAGATAATTAAAATAAAAGGAATATTATGATTGCTTATGATACACACGCTAGTTAAATACCAATAAATTTTTTTGATAATAAAGTAGTTAGCAATCGAGAATAAAGTTGCATGTGAACATAATGTTTTATTGTTAAGCACCCGAGAATAAAGGTGCACGTAAGCAATATTTTTTTTTGTTATGATTATATGTTTTTTCTTGAGATTATATTCTCCCTGTTGAAATCTTGCTCTGTTGAGATTTGAAAAAAATCGTTGAAGGGATATCTATAAGAGGGACTTGAGACCCTTAGCAAAGGTATGCTGTTTTTTAATACTTGAAACTGAAACTGATTTGATCTTTTGAACGCTCTCAGTGACTTGATCGTCGAAGTGTGATCAACAGATAGAGTCCCTCTGTTCCAATGGAGCGGCATCTCGAAACACCAAATACCTCAAAGCACTAGTTGAAGAGAAATCAAAGGTTACCGAAAAGAATAGTTTATAAATAAATTAATCCCACGTGAATTACTTTACACATAATCCTAAAAAATTAGTTTACTTCAATTCAGTTTGAATGAGTGGATTGAATGAATCGGTATATCTAAATTTTAAAATAATTTTGTTTTTATTTTTATATATTTTTAAATATAGATCATAAAAGTTAAAACCTTATAATTAAAAATTGAAGATTTCATATAATACACTTAAAAAATGAAAAATATCACCGTAACGTACTTCGCAATCCTCTAAACTTAAGTTTTTCAAGTTAACGTTAATTCTAATTTTAAATTTTGATATAATATAAAATGAGTTAAAATAATAATTTTTTAATTTAATATTATTTTTTGTTCCTTTTCTAAATGATTCAATCCACCATGAATTCAATCGACCGAGTAATAAGTAATAACAAGTCCATTTTTTTATAACCTATTAGAAAAGTACTTTCATTAATTCGACTTGAATTCATGAATGAAAAAATCCGGAACATTTGTTTCTCCCATTATGCAAATTCTTGAACATCTTTGTCATGTGAAGTCCATCTACACAAATTATTAAGAGTTGGGTATCCATTCAAAACTTCCAAGATGCAAAACAGATTTGGGCTATTCTGATTTGGGCTTTCTTGGCCCTAGTAGTAAGAAACCACTATTTGCAGGCAGTTTTTTCATGCATCCCTACATTTGTATTCCTGCACCCATAATATTGTCCAAAGACAAAATTATCATTAAAAAATGCCTCACAATTCATACTTACTATCCTACACAATACAATCATATCATTTTACGGAATAGAAAATCCATACTTGCTTCCAGTAACACATGAATGTCTGAAGCCAGATCGAATTCTCTAACTAAAGACCTCAGGGTAAGTCGATTTTCTCCCAAAGATTTTGTTACTGCCGATTGACCAGATATTTCTTCGTGCGTAGCTAAGACCTGCGTATCAAGGACTCCTTCTTCTTCGTTCCAAACCTTCACCCTTCGCCGCCGTGAATACCTGAAACAGAGAGAACAAAGGGCGCCCTCGCGGTTGTTTGCAATCCGACGCTCAAGTCAGTACTAGTAGAAAACACCGTGCACCTCCGTATCAGAACACCACAGACACCGTGTTCAGAAGGTGTGTAACTGAATTCTAACTGTATTCTCTCTCGTTCTCAAGTAACTCGTGCGTACAGTGCATAAGCGAAAATGACTCTAAGTGTGTAAAAACGTACATTAGTCTGCTGACAGTGAAAGCTTATATACATTTCCAGTGTTTCTGCCACGTGTCTCCTTCTGACTTAAGCGTAACCCAACTTAGGGAAATCCCAGCGTGTAAGTCTCCCTTCTCAAAGTGCATCTGGCGCGGGGGGTGACTACCTGGGTGCCAACTCATGCGCCCCAGCTCCTAGTCACTCGCCCTGGGAGTGTTTCTGCCCTCCTCACGTACCATGCATGTAGATTACCCCCTGGGACGTGGCCCTCTCATGGGTCGTATTTGTCCCAATGGTTCTCTACCGGTGGCGCATACTGCCGCGTTCCCACGCCTCATGCACAGATACTCTGCGAGTTGGGTTTCTCCCTGCTGGTACTGGGGGTGTGGCTTGGAAACCACCTTTCTCTTTTATTATTACTCTTTCGGGGTACCGAGGCCCGAGGCCTCCACGCCCCTACCGTGTCGCCTCCTATCGTGCCGCCCCCTCCACAGTCACTCACACCCGTGGGTATCGGGGGGTGACACCACCCAACTGTAAGCACTTCTTGGTCCGAACCCAGTCAATGCCTGAGGCCTGGTCGACCCCTCTTCTCACCTCACTGCACCCCTGATGGGTCCTACGAAGTGTTGACTTTGGTCAACGCCCGAAGACGGGTCGGTACACAAGCCCCCTAGTCTTGAGCTGACAACTGTTCAGCGAAAAGACTAAGGCCTCACCCTACCGTCCTACGTGGCATTCTGCTGACAAGACATTTCTACGTGATGACGTGACACCTTGAGTCATGCGGTAATCTTTCAACACATGGCCCAATCACACGGTCACGACTTAACGTCTCTTGTGCTTCTCAAGTTTACGTTATAGCTTTCGAAATCGCGCGCTTCAGACACTGTTCCATCACTTACGCTTCTCATTTGCTCTCTTCATCTTCCTTCTCAAAGCTTCCTCTGATTTCTCCTCTCAGACCTAGGACTTCCACTTCTTCGATCATCCAAAGGTATGATTTTTCTGCATTGATGGCTCTTGCTCTTGACTTTACATACTGATATTACTGCCTGGAACTGTTTAAATTCTCGCATTTACACTTTCCTTCTCGTTTTCTTCGTTCCCCTGTTTTATGAACTTCTCGCGTGGGTAGGGTTTTTTTGGGTTTCTTTCAACTTTGCCACCATAGCCACTGTTTGCTAAACCTTTGTTCTTCTTCTTCTCAGCTTTCTTTGTCGTGCAATGGCGCGTACCAAAACCACCGCTAACCCTCCACCTCCCAACGTTAACTACAAACCACTATACCCTTGGGCCTCCGATGAATTGCTCGCAGAAACCTCAACCCTAACTTCTTTTTCGGATTGGAGGGTGTTGGTTCTATTAGTGTCTAAGTTCAAGAGGGGAGGGGTGAATTGAGCTTATAAAATTTTCGCAAGAACAAACAATTTTCAGTATATCAGAGTCAAAAGAACAGATTGTTTTTAAATGAAATAGATTGAATCTTCAGAGCAGTCTAGCACAATTTGAATTTGTTCAAATTAAAATTGTAATCAACAGGGAGTTATAACAGAACCAGATTGGTTAGATTTTATGGGTATGAAGAATACAGCTATGCCAAGAAATCAACCAAATTTATTCAACACAAGGTTTTAAAGAGAATGAATCTTTCTCAGGTTTTAATGAGTAGATTATTTGTTCATAAACCAATTAAGACTTCATATACAACTACCTTATTTGTGATTAGAGACCTTTAACAGATCAGGAAGAACAATTTCTATTAAACCCAGAATTAACAGATTCAATTTCAAAAGAACAGATTTAGTTCTTGACAGAATTAAGCAAAACCAGAAATGAGTGAAGGGATGAGAAGAAAAGGACAAACAAGTTTTTATACTGGTTCACTCATACAGAGCTACATCCAGTTTCACCTTACTCCAAAGTGGAATCCACTAAAACAGTATCAATCACTTACAACCACAACAGTTCTTGAACACTACAAGAACAATACAACCAATGCTGAAAAACCCTATTTCAGCACACCTTGCACTCCAAGAAACCCTATCAAGGAGTGACTAACATTTACACCTTTACAAACCAGAATAAAGGAAAGATAACACCTGAAAAGAAGATGCAAGAACTCAAAACCAGTAGTTCAATTTGCTGCAGAACTGCACCAGCACCTTCACCAAGATCAAAGGTTTCCTAGAACAAGCACACTTGAAAATCCCTTTGGAAAACCTTTCAAAAATCCTTTTCAATCCTTCTTCTCACATAGAAAGTGTTTGATCTCTGTCAAAAACGTAATTGCTCAGCATTCTTTCATGTGAGAGAGGCTTTTCTTTATATAGAAAACAGTTTCTAACTTCTTTTCAAAAAACAGTTGAAAAGCTGTTATGAAAACAACAGATTCAGTTTTGAACTTAACAGATTTATTTTGTGAAAACTGCCAACTCAGCTAACTGAAATAACTGTCTGAGTTGTACCTTTGGTGCCCTAACTAACTTTCGAAAATTCTTTCAGCAGACCAAAGAATAAACCTAACTAACTTCATGTGCTTATTCTAGGCTTGGTTAGTGATCCTGCCTGTTGACCGGAGCGCGAGAGAATGCCTCGTCAAAGGATCGACGTGCGCGCCGCTTCTCACCTCCGTTCCTCCTCTGGATCTATCTCAAGAACCTGCAAAGAAACGATACTTGCGGCCGATCGCACTCTGACGCTCAAGTCAGTGACGGTATCACCAAATACTAAGAACTGGAACCGTGCAAATCTCTCTCACAAACAGCTCTGTCACTCGCAAGCGTAAAGTGTATGAACTGAACGTGCGTACCTTAGAAAATCTGTTAGGAACTCTTATATACCTGGTGGTTTTCTCTCTCCCGGCAGTAACAGACTTGGACACGTGGCTCGTATCCAACTGTACACGTGCCATTATCTGGAGGCTCCCTGACTTGGCGCTACTTCTACTCTCATTTTGGCTAAGTTACCTATGCATGGTACTGCCCAGTGCATAGCTAACTCAGGAGTGCGATCTCTACTGAAACTGGCGAGGTAGGGCCTTCATACACCTTCCCTGTGGTCTCGCCGGCCGCCTTCATAATCTGCTTCTCCTTTAACTTCGGCGATGTGCTTGTTCTGGCGATCTCCGACTGCCTAGTCGCCTGAGTCTGCATCTGGCGACTTCGTCCCCAACCTGGCGATCGCCTATTCTGGTAAGCTGGAGATCGGAACGCGCCAACTTAACTATCGGCGACTACACGTGCCTCCCGACTTCCTTCCCAACTGTCAACCTGGCGCCTTGTCAACACGCCTATACTGTAGCAGGATGCCACGTCATCGCACCCGACCACCAGGGCGGTACAGTTAGGCATCTAGGATAGATCATGTAGCAAAAGGAAACCTTACACATACACAAGCCTACATACAAGATCATCTAAACCTATTACAAACTTCAAAACAAACTAGCTATTTTCTACATCAAACACATACTAAAACTAGGTAGAGAAGAGGCTTCATCCATCTTCAACAGAGGGACCATCTAAACAACGAACCCGGGTGCAAGGGTAGGGCTTTCGGGAGAAGGCACGATGCTTACATCTCTGTTCGTTCCTACACAGCGGGTGAACCTGTATGCGTAGACAATCGTTCGAATGGTGAGGAACCATTCTTTTTCTTCTATCAAACTGTTTTCCAGCGCGTTGGACAACGTCTCCCTTTCACAAGCTTCCAAAGGGAGCTCCTGACAGAGGTGAACGTCGCCCCAGCCCAGCTACACCCCAACAGCTAGGCTTTCATCAGGGCCTTCGACATCCTCTTCAGTTATTTCGGGTGCTATCCCTCAGTGGATGTCTTCCTCCATTTCTTCGAGGCGAAAAGCCCTGGGAAGAATCTGTGGGTAAGCTTTAGCGGCATTGCTGGGAGGATAATTTTGTCTCTCTTCCAGCAATCTTACAAAGGTTTCTGAGGGAAGTTCTTCAGGGTGTGCAGCTTTGAAGCTGACCCCACTGCCCTAGATGGCTTCCCCTTATATTGGGTAAGGGAAGTGAAACTGAAGAAAGCCAAGACTTTGGACGAGCTAAACTCGGCTGACCGCGAGATATGCCAAGTCTTGGCTAGCTTAGGGGTAGTGTTCAATACCGCTGAGCTGATTAAACACGAATACGACCCCGTTGCACTGACCCGCTGCATCGGTATGGGAGTAATCCCTTCTTTACTACTTCAATTCTCTATCTCTGTTTATACTGTTTCTTCTTGCATACTTTCAAACTTTTCTTACACTGCTTTCATGGCATGCCTGACTCACAACGCTTTTCTCTGGTGCAGACATGATACTAGGCGTGGAAAAACGGAAGAGGTTTGCCAAGGTCTTGTCCACTCGTGGCAAGGCCACTTCCGGTGGGGCTGGTGCCTCTACACCCCCAGCCCCTGATGCTCTTGCTGCCACCTCTCCAACTTCCCCTGCCCAAACCTTGCCAACAGCTACACCTGCTCAAACCACCGAAAACCCTCCTTCTGTTTATACCATACCAATCCCTACTTCTCCACTTCCCATCACGGCCATCCCCTTGGCCATGGTTGGGGCCTCATCTCCACCAGTGCCCCTGGACAAAGGCAAAGGGGTGGTGATTGTTCCCTCGAGCGACGAGGAGGATACTACTGAAGGCCCAGTCTTCAAAAGGAGGAGGACCACCACAGTAGCCACATCCCACTCCACCTCCAACAAGGATGCTGAGTCTTCTAGGGAGCATCCTCCTAGTGCCTTCACATCTCCTAACTATAGGGCGTTGGGAGAGGGAGCTGAAACTTCCCCTGAGCCCACTCTTGCACCAGCCCCAGAGCTCCCTCGGGTCGTCCAACTCTTGCTGAATGGCTTCCATCAAGTGCTCCCGGAAGGCTCAACTGACGAGGCCATGGAGGAGAGTGCTATTCGTTCCCTTGGGGATACCTTTCACGCGCCAGCTCTTGGCGGCAACAAACTGAAACCAAGGTCAGGGAGTACCAGGCTCTGGCACATTAGTTGGCCTTGCTGAAGGAACAAACAACCAACCAGGCTCACCGCTGGTTCAACCAAGAGGCCGCTATCAAAGAGGCCCTGAAGGTGGCGCAAAAAGTTGAGGAAGCAGCCAACAAGAGGCTTCATGAAGTGGGCCAAACATTTACTGAGCTTCTGGCCAAAGTAGTGCCCCTTCATGAAGAGATACTTGAACTGAAAGTCGCCGCCAATGCCTCCAAAACCAAGATAACCACCCTTGAGGGACGTTGTGTTTCTCAAGAGGTAAACCTAGGCAAGGTGGAGGCTGAACTTGCTGCCAAGAATGAAGCTTTTGACCTGATGAAGGTTGAACTCACCAAGCAGCTAACAGAGAAGGCTGAACGTACCAAGCAACTTGCTGAGAAGGCTGTGGCCTTGGCGGATATGAAGAAAGAGCTGGCTTCTCAGGCTGAGCACTCCCAGAAGGTTGAGAAGGAGCTCCTCGACGACGCTGTGAATGCCTTTGCTACAGGGTTTGGGGAAGCTCTGTCTCAGGTGGCCTGCGAACACCCTGAGATGGACGTCTCCAACTATGCCCCTACTAACCATGTCGTCGAGGGGAAAGTCGTGCCCCTGGAATTTTCTGAAGACGACTGACTTTCCCTTTCTTTGTAACTTTAAAACTCTGTAATCTACTCTGCACATTCTAAACGACCTTCATCTTCTAACTTTAAAGATTTACTTCTACTTGCCTTTATTTACTGCTTCAAAGATATTTCTTCTTGTTTACCTTTGATTTACTTCGCTTTAGCTTTACTTTCTTTCTCGAACTATAGGTAGCACGCGCTCTTCCTTCTTATCTTTCTTACGAATTCAAACGTGTATACCTTTCGCTTGATCCCTGCCTCTTCCTAATTCATAGGAATCTCTTATCTTGATCTTCGCTTAACCTTCGTGGCCCTGAGGTGCCTACCCCTGAAGGTGTTACTGGCGTCGACATCGCTCAAAGGCGAATGAGGACTTATCTTGGCCGAAGCCTACTTACTCGTATTTGGTGCCCACACTCGTGGAGAGACCTGCTGGAAGCAAGGTTGTTTCGTCCTCAATGTGTCTAAACACTGGGACAAAGTTGCACTTGGTGCCCACGCCCGAGGAGAGGCCTGCTGGAAGTAGTGTCATATCGTCCCCGGTGTGTCTAAACACCAAGGCAACTAGTCCTTATCTCTTGCACTTGGTGCCCACGCCCGAGGAGAGGCCTGCTAGGAAGCAGTGTCGTTTCGTCCTCGGTGTGTCTAAAACACCAAGGCGGTCAGTGTACTTGGTGCCCACGCCCGAGGAGAGGCCTGCTGAAAGTAATTTCGTTTCGTCCCCGGTGTGTCTAAACACCAAGATGACCAGGGACTTGGCGTTTACGCCCAAGGAGAAGGTTTCCCGAAGGATAGCGCTTCTTCTATCTGGCGTGTATCTGCACCAAGGCACCAGGTTCTCCAATGCTCCGAACTTCCTTTCTGCCTGATGCCCACGCTCGAAGGAGGCGCCCCCCACCGCTTCCTTGCGAGGTGTCTAAACATCAAGGCGACCGGGGGCTTGTCGCTCTCACCTGGGGAGGAGGCGTCCCGAAGGAATCCGTTAACTCCTGCCCAGGGACAAGACGCCCGGATTTTAACTGGGTTATACTTACCTTTCGCACTCGACGCCCACGCCTGAAGAGTGCGCCCCCCGCCATTCCCCTTCGGGGTGTCTAAACGTTCGAGGCGGTTTGGCGCTTGGTGCCCACGCCCAGAGGAGACATTTGCGCCACTCCTGCTGAGGTGTCTAAAGACCAAGGCGACGGGTTTGTTTCTCACTGAACCGCATCATTCCTTCTCAGCGTTTCTTTACATCGTAATAAAAACTTAAGACAATGTATGCTCAAACTGATTTTTACTTGGGTGACCTCGTTAAAAAACCCCGACAGGAAAAAAGAGTGTCCCCGTAAACTGTACACCACATAGAGTTTTTAACTGAAATAAAACTTCAAGTTTACTGCCTTCCAAGTGCGCGGCATGGGGCCTCCCTCTAGAGTCTCAAGCTTATATGACCCGTTCCCCCGTGCCTCCTCCGTGGGCATCTCCTCCATGGGCGTTTCCGCGCTGGGTGGGCGCTCCACCACCATAAACACGCCTCTCTTTGTTTTCAGGCTATTTTCATAGCACTTTTTCGCTTCCTGCTGATCGGACTTGATCACGATCACTCTGCCACTGAGATCGGGCAACTTCAGCTTCATGTGTCGTGTCGACGACACCCCCTCAATCTGTTCAGAGTTGGCCTCCCCAGCAAAATGTTGTACGCCGAATTGGCGTTCACAACTAGATACCTTATGTTCTCGGTGCGCGACGTCGTGCCATCCGTGAAAGTCGTCCTCAGCTCTAGATAGTCGCGCACCTCCACTTGGTCCCCTGCGAAGCCATACAAGCACCCTGTATATGGCCTCAGCAGATCAGGGGACAGTTGCAACTTATTGAACGTGGACCAGAACATTACGTCCGCTGAGATGCCCTGGTCCACGAGCACGCGGTACACCTTCCTCCCTGCAGTTACGACTGAAATCACCACAGGATCATTATCGCGGGGGACGACATCGTGAAGATCAGCGGCGGGCGGAGCCCAGTTCGCGATATACTGCTCCCTGAACAGCTGTGAAAGCTGCGCAAAGGAGGTCACGTGACCATCTGGAAGGCTAATGAACCAGTCCATTGCCATACCTATCAAAGTGCCCATGAATAACTTGCACCTCACGGCGTCAGAACCGCCGACAACCATCATCTACGTGTGGAACACAGTGAGGTGCGCCTCTGGATCTTCCATTCTCGTGAACGTCACCTTCGGATCCACGAACGTGGGTGGAATCACTGCCTCCATGATAGATTGCGAGAAATGCATATGAAACTCCCTAGGTGGTGTGAAACACTCGCGATCCTCTGTTTCACGATTCCCAGGGTGGTTGCGCAACCCGCGATGCAACTCTTCGTTCGCACGGCACAACTCTTCATTTCAACGCCGCAAGATCCAGCTGAATGCGCTCTTGCTCCGCCTTCGACGCCGCCATCGCCTCTTGAAGGCCTTGCATCACCTCCATGACCTGCTGCAAGGTCATGCCATCACTCTCTGCGCGTGTTGTTGAACTCTGCCTAGTAGTCCTCATTCTTCGCGGTTTCTTGGAGAATCTTGAACTGTTACTATAGATCTTGGAACTTTCTTCGGTGGAACTGAACGAATCTTGAAGATTATCGGTGAATCTTGCAAGAATCTTGGAAAACTTCCACGAACTTCGCAGTCGCTACTGAAACTCGAACTTCTTGCGGTGGAACAGCTATTTTAGATCAAGCCCCACAATGGGCGCCAAATGTTCCTGCTAGTTGACCAGATCGTTCTTCGTGCGTAGCTAAGACCTGCGTATCAAGGACTCCTTCTTCTTCGTTCCAAACCTTCACCCTTCACCGCCGTGAATACCTGAAACAAAGAGAACAAAGGCCTTATGACGCTGTAACCCAACTTAGGGAAATCCCAGCGTGTAAGTCTCCCTTCTCGAAGTGCATCTGGCGCAGGGGGTGACTACCTAGGTGCCAACTCATGCGCCTCAGCTCCTAGTCACTCGCCCTGGGAGTGTTTCTGTCCTCCTCACGTACCATGCATGCAGATTACCCCCTGAGACGTGGCCCTCTCATGGGTCGTATCTGTCCTAGTAGTTCTCTACCGGTGGCGTGTACTGTCGCGTTCCCACGCCTCATGCACAGATACTCCGCGAGTTGGGTCTCTCCCTGCTGGTACTGGGGGTGTGGCTTGGAAACCACCTTTCTCTTCTATTATTACTCTTTGGGGTACCGAGGCCTCCACGCCCCTACCGTGTCGCCTCCTATCGTGCCGCCTTCTCCACGGTCACTCACACCCGTGGGTATCGGGGGGTGGCACCACCCAACTGTAAGCACTTCTTGGTCCGAACCCAGTCAACGCCCGAGGCCAGTCAACACCCGAGGCCGGTCAACGCCCGAGGCCTGGTCGACCCCCCTTCTCGCCTCACTGCGCCCCTGATGGCTCCTACCAAGTGTTGACTTTGGTCAACGCCCGAGGACGGGTCGGTACAGATTCCGAGTTTCAACTTGCATGCACCCATTGTTTTCCAGGAAAACAAGCCCGAGAAAACTATTCTAAGCTGTGAGGAAATGAAAATGCAGAAGGCCCGTGTTTGGTGAAATCCCAACCACAACCCAAACAACAGTGTTTTGCAGAGTGGGAAGAGAGCAAAGTCAGAGTCTAAACAGAGAGGGGTTTTGGAGGAAAAAAAGTGTTCATTGCGCGAGAACTGATAATATCAGCAACAGTGAAATTATCCATCCTCTCTTCTCTTTCTGATCATGTTGTCTTAGAGTAATTCATTGTGTTGATGCGTGGATAAAAGTTCAAAATACGTTTGTAAAAGTACTTTTGTGTTTCTCTGATATCAAAGCATGCTCTTAATTGTTTGAAATACATTAATACTCCCTAATACCCAAGAAGAGTTACTATAAACGTTTGATATTGTGTCCAATCTCAAGAATTGCATGAGTGTAAATTTAATTTGCTCAGTTTTATTTTATTATCTTATCTTTCTTTTGTGTGGATTTGCATATTCAATATACAAGAAAAGAAAACTTCCATAACATCATCATTAGCTTAAGAAGTTAAATACGAGTATCAACATTATTCAGCAGCGTAAGATCTTGAAAAGAAACATAATTGTTTCTGGAAATTGTTATGGAGCCACCAATCTGTAATTCAAAATATGTATTTCGGATTCAGAAATCCATAACTAGAAGAAAAAAAAATCAGATCTACTAATCCATAAAAGAAATTAGACTTTTGGATTCAACAATTTAAAAATCAACAATTTATGGAAACTTTGTTTCTGGAACACCCCTCATCCGAAAACAACATGATTCACTTTCGAATTGATGAAACATAACACATTTCCAAATCCCAATTTCAAATAAAAGGTGAATGAAAGTCAGTTTTAGGTTTTACAAAACTGTGGGGTGCAGGAAGAAAAACGTAAGGGTGCAGGTAGAGGAAGCCCTATTTGCAATGCAACAATGGTGGGTTAAAAGGGTTTTTTCTTTCTGTATCCCCATGATTACTAAATGCACCCCTATGTTACAACCAACAAAACTGCAAACCCTCTTTAGGTGCATCACTCCACCACTGCAGCTGCCATCGCCCAGCACTCTTTCGGAAGAAGAAGAAGAAGAGAGAGTCATCATCTCACAGCATTACATTGCCTTTGCCTCTTCTTCAATTGCACAATAGTAAGAAATAGGTGTAGTTAATATGACAAAAGTTGGAAAATATAGGTACATATTTTTCATGATGCGTTAATTTATGAAAATTCTCTCATAATTTTCCATATTCTTATTTTTAACTACTACATAAGCTATTTAACGCTCAAAAAACTATTGTTACTGTTTTATTTCTCTTTTCTATAAATAATTATAGAAAATTCCATTCATATCATGAAGTAAGAAGACCCAAATATAAGGTACTTCAGTTATATCTCAGATCTTAGTCTATATATATTTAGTCTATATATTTCAGTGAAATTTTACAAACTAAATTTTAAATAATCTTGATTTTGTACATATAATTTTGATAAGAAAATGAGTTTAAATTTTGATGTAACTTAGTAAAGAAATAAAATTTCAAACTGAATTGATGACGACAACTTGACATAAACATATTCCCTCAAATGAAAATTCTGTTTTATATTTCCACTCAATCAATGGTTGATTGAAAATAACTCACGCATATAAAAGTTAAAAAATAATTCTTGTTTGAGAATGAAAAATCAAGCACTCACGTAGTTATTGAAATAAAATCTTTAGATGAAAATGGGCTGTTAAAATCTCAAATGTACATTCTGATCATATTCTGTGGTGAAACAGACACAACACTTGCACCAAAAGTTCTTCAGAATCTATGTACTTGCCATACACACACTGAGTAGTCAAAAAATATTCTGACAATTTCCAGCTGATGTGATAATAACTACTCATTCATTAACACAAATTTTATCATGGGCAAGTTGCAGATACTATTTCATCCAAATTTGACTTCTTTACAGTAAGAAGTGCACTTTATAAACATATTACAGTTAGCATCATTGATTAGAAAATTCACATTTTAAATTATGATTAAGCACATGCACCAGTACTTTATTTTCTCATTGCATCAATTCCTGCACAAGTCACTGGCTGACGAAACTGAAAAGCAAGTCACTAACATGATTCCATGCAAGAAAAATATGAGTGTGCCATATTAAAAATAAACTGCAACATGTGTATGTGAGAGTAATGGTACGCCAATTACTATCATAATAAAATGGTGATCTCTTGTTTGTGACCATGATAACCCAGTATTATTAATGATGAGCACATCATATATACAGTTTTTTGGACAAAATTGGAGAACCAAATAATTTTCGCAAGAATCAATATCTCACTTCTATTTTCTTGTGTAAGGAATGCGACTTCTATCTTCCCTGTCCACAATAACCTGTAGAAAAAAAGAAAGAAACCAAAAATATTAGTAGAAGAGGACAGAAGATCACTGTGTGGCATGTGGTCCAGTCAATCAACAAGAATGGACTATACTGTCACAGCACACTATGAAAATAAAACAAGTTACTAGATGCTCAAAAGGAGCACCACAATAGTAATTCAAACTTCATGGGGGGGATTGTGTAATATGCATGCCTTATCTAGCATTTACAGTGCTGCAAAATCTATTCTGAAGCTGTTGATGGAACTCTGAGTATTTGCTGAAGAAAGCGTGCTGCAAGACGTTGAGTGATTCCACCGACAACACGCCCCCCTAGTCTGCGTGCCTCAGGTTGCTCAAGGACCTGTTCACATGATACAATTTTGAATAGAAAGTTTTTATATAGTATAAGGCTGAAAAGGTTCGACCCTATCCCACTAAATACTTTACAAGAAAGTAATATGTTAATGTAAATTTCGAAAGCTAACTCTACTATATAAAAGAACTATATAGTTCACTTTTCAAGTTCATCTTAGCTCTTAATATAATTTCCTATGTTTTAATGTTAGATTGATGACTGCATAATTGCTTGCTATATTTTAGTTTCATGGTCACGTCTTATAAGATCTTTAGAAGTTCCTAGATTGAAATGTTCCACAAACTCCCTTCTGATTTAGTATGCAATGATACTTACAAACTGCTGTCAACAGAATATCATTAACAATAATCACCAATTTTGGACTTCTGTAGCATTCTTCCAAATTAGTTTATTTTTGCTCAAAGATGCCTAACATGTATGATAATAAAGATTTTTCGAGTCACAACTAAGTAATAACCAACATAAATAGAGCAAAATATGCAGACAAAATAATATTTATTTGGATTTGAATGATGCTGCAATTACAAATGATAGTCTTACCTGTAGTATGGGCAGTAAAATAGCTGGATCAAAATCATGAGAGGATTGAAGAAGTCCCCATATTCTAAGAACTTGATCCCTAAGCTCTATCATGTTTTGCATTTCAGTTTCTGACATCATAAAGGGTCCGGTTGCATTGCCATTGAAGACAAGGGTCCTAACAAAGTCAGGAATATATCGATATGTTTCTGACATTGTGCCGAGGGTAAAAGCTTCTGATACTCGAGCAGCCTCTTTTATAACTAGATTCCTCAGGTCTTCACCATCTGCACTCAATAATACCTTCAGGACAGGTTGTAAAGCCTCCTTAGCAGAGAAATCTCTATCCTTTCTCCCCTGGGTTAGCAGGTTTTCAAGTCTATTCCATCTGCATCAGACCAGATTGATGAATATTTAATTGCAGTAAATATAAATTGTTCTACAGCACCAAGTTGAAATCACAATGGATTTAAGATAGTAGCATATTTCAAACCTGAACTTCCCATCCTTGAAAAGCAACTCAATAAGAGCATCTCTTAGATATGGATTTGGATCTGTTAGGAGCCTTTTAGCAAAATATGGATATGATGCAGCAAGTACCTTAAAATTGGGATCAGCATACAATGCTAAACCTTCTAAAACTGTGAGAGACCTTAATATTAATGCGTAGTATGCAGGAACTGTCCACAGAAGAGGAAAAGAACAGAAAAACAAAAGTCAGCAAAACAGAATCCAAGAGAAATTTAGGATTTATAAGTCACTCCTCTAATATTGGAAATAAATTATAGGAAATGAAACTCACTGATAAGCATAGTCTATCTCACCATTAAATGGATACTGATACAAAACATTTCCCAGACCATCTACTAGTGTCTTGAAGTTGAGCTCACTCACAGTATAACTAAGTGCATCATCAAAAAAGTTTCTAAGTGCTGGCACAATTGGAGATACATCAACATCCCTTGATAAAAAATCAAGATCATAGTAATCTCGGGCCATGGCCTCATAGTCTCGGTTAACCAAGTGAACAACATGACCAATTATGGCATATCTTGCTTCTTCTGGAGTCTCACTCATCATGCCGAAATCAAGAAAGGCAAGTTTACCCTCAGGTGTTGCCAAAAGATTCCCAGGGTGAGGATCTGCATGAAAATATCCATACTCAAGTAACTGTCTGAGACTGCACTGTATGCCTGCGTTTACCAGATCCAAGACTTTTAATCCTTGTTTCTCAATTGCTTCTTGCTCACTTAGTTTTACTCCATCAACCCACTCCATTGTCAGAACTTTAACACTTGTATAGTCCCAGAAAACATCGGGAACAAAGATATTTTCCTTGTCAGCATACAATTTTTTGAATCTCCTTGCATTTTGTCCCTCCTGCAGGAACCTGTCAAAATTAACATTCAATCCCAACAAATATCTTACATAATTTATACATGACACACACACACATATATATCACCCTAGGGAAGATTTGAATTACAATTGGAAAAAGATACAATGGTTATATGCTTGCCTTTTGCCTAAATTTTGGGAATTGCTAAAGGTTCAATATTTATTTTTGTTTTTATTTTCATAAACAAGATTTAAAAAGGTCCGCAGCCATGATTTTGGCCATGGTGTCAGGGTTTTTGGAGTCACCGTGACTGCAATTACCGAGTCAATAAGGATTGCAACAAAACAGCAACCAAGACTGTGACCACAACTCTTAAAACCATGTTCATGGAGAAAAAAAAAATAAGATTCAAAAATTGGTAACAGATGAATCATGCATGCCTGGATTCAACTAAAATACAAAGTTTGGTATTGGCAGAAGAAATAACCTGCACATAGTTGAGCTCTTGAAAAACTCTACGTGCAAATTCATCAATAAGTCCAACAACATCACTGGTGATAAAATCCACATATTTATTTACAAGAAACCCTAGACCTCTAATTAGGTAGAAGTCCAATCCTATAGCTTCTTCAATGTCAGGGCGTTGCACCTTAACAGCAACAAGTTTTCCAGAGTACTTCAACTGGCCTTTATAAACTTGACCCAAACTGGCTGCTGCTACAGCCCTCGGAGATATAGAAGAGAAGATAGAGTCAATAGATAGTCCTAGTTCCCTCTCAATGCATTCAAAGGCCTGCTCATCAGGAAATGTTGGCAATCCATCCTGGTAAAGCACAGAAATAATCAAGACAACCTAAGTAACCAGTTCATTCATAAACATCTTCACAACACAAACAAATGTATAAAGACCACAACTCACTACTACTAAAGTCTCCACTACATTAGTGAAAAAATTTCTTTGGATATCATCAACATTGTCCATTGTTAATATAAGAACATATACAATAAAAGTCTTATCTCACTAAATGAGATCAATTACATGAATCACAAAATGTCAGTCAGTGGGGGTTAAAGAACAAATTTGCAGAGACCATAACAAATGAAATAGTGAAAATTCTCCTATGTTGCATATGGACATAATCACTGAACCAATCAAAATTCTCACTGAAGGCCAAGTTACTCAATCCCTAGAACATGTTTGACTAGAAAAACCTAACAGGCTACACCACCCCAATCAAATAAAGAGCTGAAAGAGTACACAAAATTCAATACTTGAAGTTCAGAGAGCTCCTCCAGATACTCAGGTGGACATATATCAGGCCTGGTAGACAACCCCTGACCCAATTTGACAAAAGTTGGTCCCAGCCGTGTGAATGTGTCCCTAAGTTCAATTGCACGAATCCTTTTATTCCGATCAAGCGCCCCACTTTTCTGGTCAACCAAAAGCTTCAACCCAAACAAGCCCACCGCAGTCAGAACCTGAAGGGCCCTTCCCACCACCTACCAAGAAAAAGGGTAAAATCAATTCACAAAATACACCCACACCCACAAAAGATAATCCCAAAAAGACTCAAACTTTAGGAGAAGCAGAAAAGGAAAAGGTGCAAAACCTTGATGGGTTGAGAGCCATATTTGGAGGCCACAAGCTGAGGCGAGTAGACAGAAGCATTGGCAGCACGAGCCAACGCTCTGGCCTCAGCTTGAATGTCATCAGCACGGTTCTCAGGAAGCGCAAGCACCTTGATGGATCCATCTCTTGGAGAAGGAGAAGGAGGTGAACTTGGCGGTGTTGCCTCAACTAAAACACCACGAGGTTGAGGATTCAGCCATATGAAGCTTGTTCTAGTTCTGGTTCTAGGTCTTGGTTTTGTGACGGTGATGGTTTTGAAAGAGAATGACAGGGTGGGATTTGAGAAGGAACAAAAGGGTTGACCGGCGAGGGAAAAAGATAGCATTGTTGCAATTGTAGCCATGAGCACTTCTTCCTTGTTCCACTGTGATGCTGTAAAAAGCCAAATCTTAAATCTTTGTGGATAATGGAAATGGCCAATTGAATATGTTTGGGAAGAAGTACCCAAATTGGAACAGAGTAAAATGGGGGTCTAGGTAATTTGGGTTTGGATCATGGGAATAGATATGCCAACTGAATGAATGATCTTGTTGACATGGAAGAATACTAGAAAGTTGAAGATGGTAAGTACTTGAAATTTGAGAAAAAAAAATTAAATTAAAAGCAAAAAAACCATTTTTGTCTAATTCTATAATTTTTAAAAATAGAAAATAATATAACCAACTTATAATTAAAAAAGCAAACTTTTATATGTATATATAGGAGTTTTTTGTAAACTAGGATTATAAAAGTAATTGTCCTTTAACCTATATTTTAAGTAGGTTTTGATTTTTAAAAACTCTATTCACTTTGCAAAACCTTTAGGCTACATTTGTAAGTTTACACTCACAAAAATGCATTAGTATTATTTCATATTTGTATAAGAATAATTTATTTAATCCATTAGACAGTATAATATCAATAAAGGAAAATTAAATTTTAGTCTAAAATAGATTTGGTGCAGCATGTTTGGTGTATTCCACCAAATTCACACCTAAAACTTGTTTAAATCATAGACTGTGTGGATCATGTATAAAAGCTCTGCATTCAAACTTTTATCCAAAAATGTCAATTCGCACCCATGTGAAATATAATATAAAAAGAGGAGGTTGAAGGAAATTAGAGAATGAAGTAAGTTTTGATGAAGACGGAAGTTGTAAGAAATTTTAGTTCAGATACCCAAGATGAAAAATATTTTATGTAATTCATTATTTTTTGAAGAAGAAATATATCTTATAAGTAGATTATTATTTTTATCATAATTATTTTATATTCTTGTTACAATTAATGAAAAAGAATTGAGAAACCTTGTAAAAAGGAATGTATTTTGGATAATATAAAAATGTTTTAAGACTGATATAAAATATAAAAAATATTTATTATTATTATTTCGGATATTATTATTGTTTTGGAGTCATAATTATGATTAGAATTAGAGAGAAGAATATTTTTTTAATGAGTAAAGATATTTTAACAATAATAATATGTATTTAAATATTGATTTGGATTGTAAAGAAAGTTAACATAGGAAGAATTTTTAGATTGAAATTTTATATTCTTAAGAAAAATATGATTTAGAATTTTAAAAGAATAAATTTTCATAATCTTTAATAAATTAATAAAGGGAATGTAATTTTGATAAATATAAACTTTTGGTTATTAAGGTTGATAATCAATTAATAGTTATGCTCTTAAATTTGATTAGATGGGTTGTTTTGATTTTATAGTGTAGAAATTCATTGAATATTTGATACACTAAATTATATATATGTTTGATTTTATTAGGATTTAATTTTATTATGTACGAAATCATGTAATATTTTGAGTAAGATTATTATATGATTTAAATGTAGAAAAAAAGACTGGATTAAGACATGGATAAACAAAATGTTAATGATGTACTTTTATAAGGAAATTATTTGAGAGAAAAAAATTATAGAATGTGCAGTAAATTTGATTATTATATATTGTAATTGTTATTTTTTAAGTAAATTATTATGTTATATTTTGAATTAAGACATTAATTTTTCTGAATATAAAATATTTTATTTTAAGAAAATAATTAATCATATTATAGGTTTCATTCAGTTTTTTTTTTAAGAAAATAAAATTGTGTTGTAACATAAAAAATTCATGTTATTTATTGTATTTAAATTTTTGTTATTGTGAATTTACTACTATGATTAATCAAATTAAACCATATGTATGATCATTGTTGCTATTAGCATGAGTTGAAATATTATGACAAAATGTATTTATTATTAAAGAAAGTTCATAATAACATATATTGCGTGCCACTGTAATTTGAGAAGTATTGTGTGGAACATCCTTGTTCAAAATAAATATTATTTTTGAATAAATTTTAATTAAAATTTATGGTTTTGCTAAAAATGGATAAATTTATTAAATAACTATTCAGATTCAAAGTTATAAAACTATCCAGATTGAAAATTATATATGAATTGTGTATAAATATTTATGTTTATTATATTTTATTTTAGACTTATCCTTATTTTACTATAGTGATCCATACATAAATTATATGGAGAACATATGACATTGCACATTAAGAAGAAAAAAAATTACAACAAGGAAAAGACATTTTTATGTGATTAGACAATTTTATATCATAAAATATTATCTTAAATTGCATAGCTCATAAAAATTTCATTTTGGACATTTGGATTGAGGTTGTAAAATTGTTGGTAAGTCTCGTGGTCTTACAATTAGTTGTAAACTTAACTCTTAAGATGTTTAGATTAGTTCAAATGTCATCGAACAAAGGAAAAGAAAAATCAGAGGAGATCACCATACATTAAGAATAAAGTATTAATATGGGTTTAAACCTTTGGATCATTATGGCTTTGAGTTGGGTTAAGTTATAATTTTTTTTTTTAAATATGGGTCAAAGAAAAACATAACTTAACTCCCTTAACTAAGGATTTGTTGGAATAAGTTAAATAAAAGCGTTAGGTTGTTAACTTTAATTTTCCAAAACTCAAAGTTAGATATTTCTGTTATCATAATGCTTTAATTCATTATGTTTTTAACATCTATAAATGCATTGCTTGTATTGTATCAGTACAATTTTTCTAATAAAGAGATTTCAGTTTCAATTCCAATTATCAATTAATTCCCAACATATTGGTATCAAGAGCATAGGGAGGGGACTTGTGTGGTTTTCTGGCAGTGAGGGTAAGACTGCTGCTGGAACTTTGAGCAGAGGAGGATCTGCTGTTTTGCAAGCAAAGAATTGGATGTTGACTGTTGTAGGTGATAACTGTCAGGCTGCATTTGGTGTGGTTCCAGGGAGTCTTCCGGTGTTTGATGGGAAGGATTATGATGATTGGATTGTGAAGATGGAAGCCATTCTTGGTTTTCAAGAATTAGAAGAAGCTGTCAAGATTGGGTTTCAAGATTCAATCAAGCTTGAAACATGAGCAGAAGAAAAAGTCTGAGAAGCAGTCAAAAGAAAATAAAAAGATTGATTGCAAGGCACGGATGTTACTGTTAGAATAAATGACCTTAAACGAGAGGGGGGTGAATTGTTTAAGAGGAGTTTTTGAAAACTTTTTCAGATTTAATAAAATTCTTTGTGTGAATCCAGAACAAGAATCAAGTTAGCCAATAATATAAGCAATTAAACAGTAAAGCAACAGAAAAACAATTGGTTGTTTCTTCGAAACAATCGATTGTTTATATCAACAAAGCTTAAAACAGAATTTAAATGAGTTCAGAGTAAGAGAGAGATACACCAACAGTTTATACTGGTTCACTCTTAAACCAAGAACTACATCCAGTCCCCAGAAAACCACTGGGTAATTCACTAAGTAATCAAACCATATTACAAAACACAAACCACCAAAGTAGTGATCTTAAACCCTTCAAGAAACACACTCCCTTTGACAAAACACACCAAGAGTATTGATCTGGACCACCTAAAGAACACACAACACTCCTTGGCAACACAACACCAGAAATACAGTAGGTTTAGAAGGGATTACACTTATTCACAATACAAACTGAAATCAATACAACTGCAATCCTATCCCACGCTCTTTGAAAATCCAAAGCTTGATATGAATGTTCAAATCTTAGAATCAACTTTGACATAACTGAAAAACTCAAATTTGTTTCTCTTGCTTGTTTGAAAACATAAACAAACCATTTATATTTTCCAAAGATTGGTTAACGCAATTAATGAAGGAGCGTATTCAGTTGAAAAACATTTAAAGCACATTCAATCATTCAAAACTGAATTATGTTAGGATTTTTAAAGAAACAAACGGTTGAAACTACGAAAAACCGATTGTTTGGCTTGACTGTTAAGTCAACCAAAATAAAATAGTTTTCAACCTTTTCAAAACTCCTAAGAGTAAAACAACCGGTTGATTCGACAAAACAAGAGGTTGTTTTACACTTAGTTGGAAAAACACTTTTCAAAAAGGTTTTAAATCACATCAGTTTTAGATTCAACAAAGGAGTGGATCACATTCTATTCTACCCAGATCCCACCCAAACATAGCAGCAACACCAACCTTTCATCAAACACTTTGGATTTTGAATTCTTCAAAGCACTTGATCACTCTTGATCAATAGTTATTGCATCAGTGTGTCTCAGCTGCCATTTTCCAGAAAATCTCAAAAGCTTAATCTGCCAAACATATTTGGGACATACTGAAACAAACCTATGGAAATACTGGTAGGGTTAAGAAGGTGAGGCTGCAATCACTCAGAAGAAAATTTGAATTGTTGTCCATGACTGATCAAGAATCAATGTGTGATTACTTTGGTAAAATCCAAGCAATTGCAAATTCCATGCGAGGCTGTGATGAGCAGTTGCCTAATTCAAAGGTGGTTGAGAAGATTATTAGAACTTTCACTCCTGCTTTTGATCACATTGTTGTGGCAATTGAAGAATCCAAGGATCTTGATGAAATGACAGTAAAAGAACTCTAGAATTCTCTTGAAGCACATGAGCAGCGGTTACTTTCAAGAAAAGGAAAAGAAAAGGTAGTAGATCAAGTTTACCAGGATCAAACTACTGGCAGAGGCAGAGGAACAAGTGGTTGGAAAAAGAAAGGAAGAGGAAGAGGAGGTCAATCAAGTGATTGGCCTCCTTCAAACAGTAAAACCAGAGTCAAAATAGTGTGCAGAAGCAGAAATTGGCTGCTGGTAGAGGGAGTCAAGATCATGGATCCAAGAAATTCCATGATAAAAGAAAACTGCAGTGTTATAATTGTGGAAAGTATGGTCATTTTGCAGTTGAATGTTGGGGAGTTGATAACAGTAACAACACTGGAAAATTTTCCAAGAAAGATGAAGCACATCTAGCTCAAGAAGATGAAGATTCTGATTTAGATCAAGTGTTATTGATGGCCACTACAAATCAGGATGAAGATGCTTCAAGTTGGTACTTAGACACAGGTTGTTCCGATCATATGACTGGCAACAGGGAGTGGATTATTGATTTTGATTCTAATGTCAAAAACAGTGTGAGATTTGTAAATAATAGTATGATCTCTGACGAAGGAATTGGCAAGGTCAAGTTCACTTGTAAAGATGGAAGAGTTGCCTATATGAATGATGTCCTATATGTGCCATCAATGAAGAATAATCTTTTCAGCTTAGGCCAACTACTGGAAAAGGGATTCAAAATGTCAATGGAGCATAATTCTATCAAGATCTATGATCAGAAATCAAGGTTAGTTCTTAAGGCACCTTTGTCTAAAAATAGGACTTTTAAGACTAACCTTAATACATCAACTGCACAATGGTTGTCTGCAATTGGGGATAAGGAGGAAACAAATCTGGTGTGGCAATACAAATTTGGCCATTTGAATTTCAAGAGTTTGAACCAACTGAGCAGTAAACAAAGGGTCACAGGGTTGCCACCAATCAACCTATCTCATAAGACTTATGAAGGTTGCCTATTTGGGAAGCAATCAAGAAAGAATTTCAAGAACTCAATACTAAAAAGAGCAAAGAAGCCTTTGGAGGTTGTATATTCAGATGTATGTGGCCCTCTTGATAGCAATTCACTTGGAGGTAATAGATATTTTCTTACTTTTGTGGATGAATTCACCAGAAAAATATGGATTTACCTATTAAAGGAGAAAGGTGAGGTGTTTGGAAGATTTGTAAAATTCCGTGCTAAGGTTGAAAGGCAATCAGGCTATGCCTTAACCATTTTCAGAACTGATGGAGGTGGAGAATTCAGTTCCAAAGAGATGGAAGAATTTTGTGTTGCAAAAGGAATTGAACATGAAGTTACAGCTCCTTACACTCCACAACATAATGGAATTGCAGAGAGAAGAAATAGAACTTTGCTTGATATGGCAAGGTGCATGCTCAAAGGCAAGGAGCTGCCTCATAGCTTTTGGGGAGAGGCTGTCACCACTGCAACCTATATTCTCAAGAGGTCTCCTACAAAAAAAATGGAGGCTATTGTACAAGAAATAGTTTGGTCTGGACTTAAACCAACTGTTAGTTATTTGAAAATATTTGGTTCCTTGTGCTATAGGCATATTCCAGATAAGAAGAGGAAGAAGTTGGAAGATAAGAGTGAAGCTCTTATCCTAATTGGATATCATCCAACAGGTGCATGCAGGTTGTTCAACCCAGTAATCCAACAAATTCTCATCAGCAGAGATGTTGTTGTAGATGAGAATGCATCCTGGAATTGGAGTAAATCTGTAAAACATATTCATTGTGTTTTAGAGACAATGGACATCAACAAGATGAAGAACATGAAAATACAGTTGAGCCATAATCTAGAAGATCATAAAGGCAAAGATTTCCTTCTTCTAGATTAACAGGTCATGAAGTTTACAGTGATAATTTGATCACTGATGAAGGAGAGTTGGTTCACTTAGCATTTGTGGCAGACATTGAGCCAATCACTTGGAAGGAGGCAATAGTTGATAGAAAGTGGAAGAGTGCAATGATTGAAGAGCTGGAATCACTGGAGAGAAATGAAACCTGGGAATTAGTGGCTTTGCCAAAGGGAAAATGACCAATTGATGTCAAATGGGTTTTCAAGATAAAACTCAAGTCTAATGGCAACATAGCCAAACATAAAGCAAGATTAGTTGCTAAGGGTTTTCTGCAGAAACATGGAATAAAATACACTGAAGTCTATGCACTAGTGGCCAGATTGGAAACCATTAGATTGGTGATTGTTGTGGCCAGTTCTAAAAACTGGAAAATCTATCAAATGGATGTTAAATCTGCATTCTTGAATGGAATTTTAGAAGAGGAGGTTTATGTGACTCAGCCACCAGATTTTGAAGCAAAGGATGCCAGCCACAAAGTGTTCAAACTCAAGAAAGCACTCTATGGGCTCAAACAAGCTCCTTGAGTGTGGAATAAACTGATAGATTCGTTTCTGCTCAAGCTAGGCTTCACAAAGTGTTCAGTAGAATATGGAGTGTATGTAAGAGAGTCACAAAGTCAAAGCTTGATCTATGTATGTCTATATGTGGATGATTTGTTAATCACAGGGAGCTCAATGACAGAGATTGAGCAATTCAAAAATAGATTGAAGGTTGTTTTTGAAATGACAGATTTGGGAATGTTTAGCTATTTTTTGGGAATGGAATTTGTATACACAAATCAAGGTATTATCCTGCATCAAAGGAAGTACATTAATGAAGTGCTCAACAGATTCAATATGGATCAATGCAATGGAGTTAGGGTGCTTGCTGCTGGAAATTTGAAACTGATAGAAGCCACGGAGGAGATTGTAGTAGATAGTACTTTGTTTAAACAAATTTTGGAAGTTTGAGGTTCATCTGCAACAGCAGGCCTGACATAAGCTATGCAGTTGGACTAATAAGCAGATTCATGTGTAATCCAAGTGATGAGAATCAAATAAAGGAGGCTTTTATTAATGGAGGAAGAGGACATCCACCTTCACATTTGAAGTTCTTCCTTCTAGTCTTCTCAAAATTAAAAGAAGACATAAAATAAAAGATGAGGCCTAAGCCCAAAGCCCAAGCCCAAGCCCAAAGCCCAAGCCCAAGCCCAAGCCCAAGCCCAAGAAGGCCAAAGCCCAAAGAGCCCAAGTCCATCCCATGAGGGGCAAGACCAAGCTTTGAAATACTCTTGTATAGTTTTAGGAGGTGTGGTTATTAAATAAAGGAGTGTGAAAATGTAAAATAAAGTCACATTGTCCATGTGACTTTGGAGAGTGGTGTAGGTGTAGTTTTTAGGAGGTGTCATAGTAGAAAAAGGTCACACCTCCCATGTGACTTGTTTTTGGTGGGAATTTCAAATGAGTATATTTGAAATTTCCCACCTATTTTTCAGCACCTCTAGGCTATAAATAAAGGTGCTTAGCTTGTACAATTCAGAATTGAAATGAGAGTAAAGAAACTATACTCAATTTTTGAGTGAGCATTGGAGAGCTTTTGAGCCTTCTTCTCTAGTCTTATCTTGAAGGATCCATGGTGTCCTCAAGTGGCGGCAGCACACTCATCTAGGAGCAACCATCCTTCTAGTGGTGTGATCACTCACCTTCTCTTCCATCTCCATAAGCTTTTCTCTTCTCCTTTCTTCCTACTCTTTCAATTGTTCATGTTTAGCTTGTGTTCTTGAGTTTTGGTTTGGTTATTTTTCATTTTCCAGCAGCTGTTCTTATTCTTTTCTGTTTTGGTTCGGTGCATTTTAATTTCCAGCACTTCTAATTCAGTTTGCTTATCTTTTGTTCCATTTTGTTCGGTTCAATTTGACTATAATTGGAACTTCCATATGAGTTTGGAATTGGTGCTAGTTTTTGGAGAGTTTTTGACTTAGAACAATGATCCAATTATAAGAAAAAGTGCCTAACTATTGTCCAACTCAAGTTGATTCCTAAGAAGGTCAAGAACCTTTCTCTATGTGGCTATTGGAATCACATCACCAAGAGCCTCTCACATGGCAGCGACAAAGCACATATTGAGGTATCTTAAGGAGACAACAGGGTATGGCTTACTGTTTCCAGTAAGCTTGAATGAATTTGAAGACTGTTTGGAGGCTTGGAGTGATTCAGATTGGTGTGGTGATAAAGTTGGAAGGAAGAGAACCTATGAATATTTTTTCAAATATCTGAAAGCACCAATTTCTTGGTGTTCTAAGAAGCAAACTGTAGTTGCTCTCTCATCTTGTGAGGCAGAGTATATAGCTGCAGCAGAGACAACTTGTCAATGTGTTTGGCTTGAGTATGTGCTTGATGATTTGAAGCTGGATCATGTGAAGTCTATGCAACTTTGTGTGGACAACCAATCTGCCATCAACCTTGCAAAGAATCCAATCTCACATGGGAGGAGTAAACACATAGAGACCAAGTTGTGAGGAGTAAACACATAGAGACCAAGTTCCATTTCTTAAGGGAACAAGTTGAAAAAGGAAATTTAGAAGTGAAGCATTGCAACACCAAGGAGCAAGTGGCTGATATTTTCACCAAACCACTTTGACTAGACAGATTTGAAGAACTAAGAGAGTGAATAAGAGTTAGAAATGTTGCAGAATTTAGCTTAAGGAAGAGTGTTGGAATAAGCTAAATAAAAGAGTTAGGTTGTGATCCTGCCTGTTGACCAGAACGCTGGAAACTGCCTCGTCAAAGGATCGACGTGTGCACCGCTTCAAACCTCCGTTCTTCTTCGAGATCCACCTCAAGAACCTGCAAAGGAACAGAGCGGCGCCGCTGCGGCCGATCGCACTCCAACGCCCAAGTCAGTGACCGAATCACCAAATACTAAGAGAAAACTAAGAACAGGAATCGTGCAAATTCTCTCTCACAGTAAGCTCTATAACTCGCAAGCGTAAAGAGTGTAATCTGAACGCGCGTACCTCAGAAAGTTCGTTGAGAACTCTTATATACCTGGTCACTTTCTCTCTCCTGGCAGTTACAGACCTGGACACGTGGCTCGCATCCAGTCGTACACGTGCCACCATCTGGAGCCTCCTTGACTTGGGCGCTGCTTCTGATTCTCTTTTTGGCTAAGTTACTTATGCATGGTATTGCCCAGTGCATAGCTAACTTGGGAGTGCGATCTTTACTGGAACGGGCGAGTTAGGGTGCTCTCGTACACCTTCCCTGTGGTCTCGCCGGCCGCCTTCATAATCTGCACCGCCTTCATCTTCGGCGATGTGCTTGTTCTGGCGATCTCCAATCACTTAGTCGCCTGGGTTTACCATCTGGCGACTTCATCTTCAACTAGGCGATCGCCTGGCATGCTGGAGATCGGAGCACGCCAGCTTAATAACTGGCGATTACACGAACCCCCCGACTTCCTTCCCTTCTGCAACTCTGGCGCCTTGTCCACACGCCTACTCTGTGGCTTGGTGCCACGTCATCACTTCCGACTACCAGGGCGGTACACAAGCCCCCCAGTCTTAAGCGAAGACTTGTCCAGCGAAAAGACTGAAAGAGTCACGCCAACACCGGTCTACGTGGCACTGACGCAGAATTCCAAGCGGTTGTACTTTCTGCTTCTCTGACGCTCCACCAAACCCCTCACCCATCGTTCGACACGTGGCTTCATCAACGATTACCTTCAGTTACCATTTGCGCTTCCCAAACCCATTTCGAAAAAACTCTTAAACCCATTTTCACTCTACTGTTCCATCCCTTTTCTTCGTATTCTCAAACGCTTTCACCTTCTCCTACAAAAAACTCTCAGCGTTCTTCAACATTCTGAATCACCAGCATCCTTCATCGTCTTCCTGATCATCAAAAGGTACCTCCTTTCCTTCTTCTGCTGGTTTTTCTTGCATTTTAACCGATTCGCATCATCCTGTAACTGTCTGGTGCATACGTTGTGGGTTGTTTTTCCATTTCTCCTTTCGCGTAACTTAGGGCTTCGTCAATCGTTGCAACGAACCTTCGTTCGTTTGTTCTTCACCCTTCTCCCATGATCGAGTCAGCCTCTGCGAACCCTGATCGTTTTTCCTTTTCTTCTTCCTTTGCAGCTTCGAGAATGACTCGCTCAAAGATCACCCCGAATCCTCCTCCTTCATCGCGAAACCCCTCTTCTCAAGCACTCAACCCGCCGCGAGCGCGCGGTGCTTCATCTTCCCAGGCTGAGAGGCCTGCACCCTCCCGCCCCAACCTAGCCCAGGCGACTCCACCCATCACCGGAGGGGCCCCCGTCCCCCCACCAGACTTCAAAAAACTCTACCCCTGGGCCAACTCGACCCTGTTGAGGGAAACGTCTTCCGTGAACACTGCTGGGGCAGTTTTGCGACTGACTAAGGGGGATGAGCCTCACCAAACATTTCATAAGGAGCACGATGAGAAGATGATAGTGCTACCTTGCCCCCCCGATCTGCCCGTTTGTGCCGACGACAAGGCGAGCAATGACGGGCCCTTCTGCTTCGTCTACACAACGCTATTCAAGAAGGTGAAACTGAAGTTTCCCTTTACCCGTTTCGAGAGGGAACTCCTCACCGAGCTCAACATTGCCGCCGCCCAGCTTCATCCCAACAGCTGGGCGTTTGTGCGAGCATTCCAAGTGATGTGCGACCATCTGGGGTTGCCCGCATCCGTAGATGTATTTTTGTTTCTCTTTGAAGCCAAGCACCCAGGAGACCGCCTGTGGGTTAGCTTAAATGGGATTGCTGGGAGGTCGATCTTCTCCATCTTCCAGCAATCCTATAAAGACTGGAAGGGAAAGTTCGTCCTAGTGCGCCCCAACGACAAGGACACTTCCCTACTCGACGGTTTCCCCTTGTACTGGGTGAACAAGTGGAACAAGGAGTCCAAGAGCTGCTTCAGGAGACCCAGAAGTCCTGATAGCATGGGTGCGTTGGACAGAGATCTCTGCCTCTTTTGGAAGAGTGTGGCGAGTGCCAACATCACCTTCCTCACCACCACCCTGATCTGCTTCGAATTCTTCGAGGACCAACTCGAAATTCGAATAGGTTAGAACATTTAACCCTTTGTCTTGATACTGCTTCCGTTAACTGTTTCTGGGCGTCTTGTGCATTACGCGCAAGACTTTGGTTTTATTTTCTGCACTCTTTATCTGCTTTGCTGTTGCATACTGCCTTGTGCATTGACTTTCTCTCTGAACTAACCCATGCACTTTTTCTCCATGCAGATAACATGTTGGGCCAAGGCAAGCTCGCGGAATTGAGGGTGCTCGCCCGAACCCACGGGTTGGCGACGGGCTCTCAAACAGTACCAAATTCGGTGGTGGAGATCGCCGCCGCACAGGGTCGATCGCCACCTAAGGGCCCAGCTCCCTCCGATGTCCAGCCCGCCGCCCAACGTAAAAAACTCGTCCTCAAAAGGCCCAAGAGGAAAGCTCCCCAGGTGGTCCACGAGGAGGAGGAAGAAGATGACGAGGTCACCGAAGATGGCCTTGTTACAAAGAGGAAAAGGGTGGCACCTTCTTCACCACCTGCCCCACCCCCTCTTCCAACCTCAACACCTCCATCCACGCCCGCTCCACCTCCAACCTTGCCATCTCCACCAGCTCCTGCCTCACCTGTCCAAGCCATTCCACTGGCAACCGCGCCACCTGCGGTTGAGGCCCAAGAGCCAAATTTCATGGAGGACCCCCCGAGCGCCTCCACGCCATATGTATCAGTTGGAGGGGGTCCTCCTTCCAATGCCTCAGCCGCAGATGTTGCTCCAATCGGGGATGAGGTTGCCCACACCTCTCCGATTCTGATCACCGAGTCCCCGACGTCGCCACCACGAGCAGAAGCGCCTACTGAAGAACCAACCAAAGAAGGTGGCGACGAAAATCAACAACAGGCCCACCCAGCACCTCTACAAGCAGCAAACCTCCCTCTTGAGGTTACGAGGATGTGAGAGCCTCTATCTGCTAAGCTGAAGACGATAGCAGAAGACATCCCCGCCATCATAACCAGAGCCGTGGAGAGCTCCACCAGGAAACTCCAGGACGACCTCTTCAACCTTAAAACTGAAAACAGCACCATGAGGGTCGAGGTGGAGAAGTTGTCCTTTAACCTGACACTCGCGGAGATTGAACACTCCCGAGTAGAGGACGCAATGAGCACCGAGCTCAGATTGGCGCGCAAGGAGGCCACTGAACTCCGCCATAAAGTGCAGCAACTTGCTCAAGAAAAGATCGAACTAGAGAGCAAGATTGTGCCTTATCGCGTCAAGGTGGCTGACCTGGAGGCTCTCATAAAAACCGACGCCGTCAAGGTGAAGAAGCTGGAGCAAAGGTCAGCCGACCGGGAGATCTTCCTTGGCAAGGTGGAGAAGGTGAGGGATGACGCCATCGCTGAGCTCGACGAAGCCAATAAGAAAAATGGGGAGCTTGCAGCTGAAATGGGCAAGGTGCAAGCAGAATCCAAGAAGGTTGCTGAAGACCTTCTCCAGGCTCAAGAAATCAACGAACAACTCAAGAAGCAAGTTGAGGAGCTGGAGCAGCAGAATAAGGGACTGAAAGAACAAGCTGAAGGACTCGAGAAACAGATTGAAGAGCTTAAGAAGCAAATTGAAGATCTCAATCTGAGTTCCGCCCAAATTCTGGCTGCTGGATTCGAGGCTGCACGGGAACAGTTCGCCTGCTTGTTCCCTGATCTGGATCTCAGCATGGTGTCTCTAAATAATGAGGTGGTGGATGGAAAAGTGGTGCCCGCCGAAGACTAATCAATTTACTCCATCCACTGCTTTTATACTTTCTCTTGTGTATAACTTGTAATAAATTTTATATCTTCCCGCACATATGTTCTGAACTGGTATTTACCTTTAATGACAAAAGTCTGTGCATTTTCCCTCACGACTTCTTCAACTGCTTTAACTTTCTTGCGTATTTTTCTTGCGTATTTTACTTCAAAGAAAAGACATAGCGAAACTGCAGGCACGATCTTTGACTTAACTGCTTCGAACCACTTCAACTTTAAGCAACAATCACTTTAACAACTCGTAATCTTAAGGCAAATATTCCTCAAGCAACAAACTTTAACTGAGCTACTGGCTTAAACACTGCTTCACCCGATCTGCTTCATCAAAACGGGTCTTTTAACTTTCTCGCCACTATTTGAACTTTTCCTGGTCGCTAGAGACTCTTGGCGATCAGCTTCTTTCTGGCTTCACGCCTTGGCCATTGTTCTTTGATCTGGGGGTAGAGGCGCCTTTCGGATCCTCCTCTATCTTCCTGAACTTCAGGACCAAAGGCCGGGTGGCTAGGCGCTCTCTCCGAACCTACCTTAGCCACCTTCCAAACTTCGTCCACCCTTAACGCCATACCTGAACTCGTTCGAGACGAGAAGGATTTTATCTTGCCTGAACTCGCTCGTAGGCGAGAAGGTCTTTTAACTTGCCTGAACTCGCTCATAGGCGAGAAGGTCTTTTACTTGCATCTACATTGCCCCAGGGGTTACATCTTCTCGCCCCCAGAAACACTGAGGACTTTTCGCTGGTGCCTCTACATTGCTCCAGGGGTTACATCTTCTCGCCCCCAGAAACACTGAGGACTTTTCACTGGTGCCTCTACATTGCTCCAAGGGTTACATCTTCTCGCCCCCAGAAACACTGAGGACTTTTCACTCTTCCTTGCCTGCACTCGCTCAACGACGAGGAGGTCTTTAACTTGCCTCAGGACGCGCGAGGGCGTTGAGGTCTTTTAACTGGTGCCTCCGATCGCCGAAAGACGATGAGGACTTAAAAAACTTTAACTGATGCCTCCGATCGCCGAAAAACGATGAGGACTTAAAAACTTTAACTGATGCCTCCGATCGCCGAAAAGCGATGAGGACTTAAAAACTTTAACTGATGCCTCCGATCGCCGAAAAACGATGAGGACTTAAAACTTTAACTGATGCCTCCGATCGCCGAAAAACGATGAGGACTTAAAACTTTTTAGAAAGCATGCAATATATCTTTAACTTGCCTTGAGTCACATATAAGTGACAAGGTCTTTCTTCAAAACTTTTCTGAAAACAACAAGCACGCAATCTAAAACAACTTGTACTTTGAAAACTTCTCTTTATTGGGTGGCCTCATTAAAAACCCTCCTTAGGGAAAAAAAGAGTGCCCCCTTCAAACTGTTTCAACAGAGACATTGTAATGTAACTTTGTGTTTATCGTTACTTACAAAGTTCTCAACTGTAATACAACTTCAGGTGCGTGGCGTTCTAGGTGCGAGGAATAGCCCCTCCTTCCAATGTCTCTAAGCGGTAGGCGCCGTTCCCGAGCGCCTCGGTTATTCTGAACGGCCCAGTCCACTTGGGTGACAGCTTATTCTCCATCTCGTACTGGTGGGCTTTTCTCATCACCAGGTCGCCTTCTCTAAATTGTCTTGGCATCACCTTCGAGTTATATCTTCGTTCAATCCTTCTCTTCACCGCCTCAGCCTTCAATCTCGCCTCTTCCCTGACCTCATCCAGTAGATCCAGGTTCAACCTTCACTCTTCATTCGAGTCTTCCTCTACAAAGTTCTGGAATCTCGGCGAGCTCTCCTGGATCTCTACTGGAATCATCGCATCACACCCATAGACCAAGCTGAACGGGGTCTCATGGGTTCCTGACTGCTCGGTGGTGTGGTATGCCCAGACTATACGGGGCACCTCCTCAGCCCAGCTTCCCTTGGCTTTTTCTAGCCTTCTCTTCAAACCTCTCAACAACACCCGATTAGCTGACTCCACCTGGCCATTTGTCTGAGGGTGCTCGACGAATGCGAACACTTGTTGAATTCCCACCCCTTCGCAAAGCTTCTTCAACAGGTGGCTTGCAAACTGAGTCCCATTGTCCGACACCAGGCGCTTAGGCACTCCAAACCGACACACGATGTTTTTCCACACGAAATCTTCGATCTTGTGTGCGGTGATCTGGGCCACTGGTTCTGCTTCGATCCACTTGGTGAAATATTCAATCGCCACCACCAAGTACTTCATCTGCCTGATCGCCAGCGGGAAAGGTCCCAGGATGTCGATTCCCCAGGTATGAAACGGCCAAGGGCTGTAGATCGACTTCAACTCCTTAGGAGGCGCCTTGTGCCAATCAGCATGCTGTTGGCATTGCTTGCAACATTGGGCATACTTCTTGCAGTCTTCTCTCATCGATGGCCAGTAGTACCCTGCACGGAGAGTCCTTGCGGCCAGAGCTCGACCCCCGACGTGGCTTCCGCATATACCTTCGTGGAGCTCTGCCATGATTCTCGTGCACTTCTCGCCATGTACACATTCCAGGAGTGGGTGAGTGAACCCAAACCTGTACAGATCGCCATCAATCAACGTGTACTTGCTAGAATTTTTCTTTACCTTCCTAGCCTCTGTCGGATCCAGTGGGAGAAGGCCATCTGCCAGGCATCGCTTGTACTGTGTTATCCAGGTGTCTGGCTCATGGATGGCACACACCTGCGTCATGTTCACCTTCTCTCCTCGACATGCTCTAATTCTCGGCGATCTCAGAGTTTCTTGCGTCAGGGACTTATGACTTCTCGCTGCTTTCTCCGTCGACTTGCTTATTTGAAGAACCAGGTGATCTGCCACAAATGCTCTTGGCGTCTTCAGAGTTTCTTGAATCACCGTCCTCTGTCTACCCCCCTTGCCTGAGCTGGCGAGCTTAGCTAGCAAGTCAGCTCGGGCATTCTGCTATCTGGGCACATGCACTACTTCAAAGGAGGCAAAGGAACTCTTCAATTCCTGCACATACTCCAAGTAAGCCGCCATTTGTGGATCTTTAGCCTGGAACTCGCCTGTTACTTGCCCCGTGACTAGCAGCGAGTCACTCTTAGCCATTAGCACCCTGGCTCCCATCTCTTTGGCCAGCAAAATCCCGGCGATCAGCGCTTCATATTCTGCTTGATTGTTACTGGCTTTGAAGGCAAATCTCAAAGATTGTTCGATCAGCACGCTGTTGGGTCCTTCCAAAATGACTCCAGCACCGCTACCCTGCTGATTCGACGATCCATCCACCGAGAGTACCCAACGAAAATCGTCCCCTTCAACTCGCGTTGCCTCAGATGAGAGCTCGACCACGAAATCTGCAAAGATTTGCCCCTTGATCGGGCCTCGGGGCTCATATTTAATATCAAACTCTGACAATTCTACTGCCCACTTCACCATCCTTCCCGCAACGTCAGGCTTCTTCAAGACCTTCTGGATGGGCAGGTCAGTCATCACCAGTATGGTGAAGCTATGGAAATAGTGGCGCAACCTCCTCGTCGAAAATACCACAGCCAGCGCAGCCTTTTCTAGGGCCTGATATCTCGTCTCGGGGCCCTGCAACACCTTACTCACAAAATAAATAGGCTTCTGAGCCTGATCTTGATCCTGGGCGAGCACCGCACTCACCGCCCTCTCAGTTACAGCAAAATACAACCTGAGAGGGGTTCCCACCAGCGGTTTGCAGAGAACCGGCGGGCTCGCCAGATACTCCTTCTAGTTGATTTTGAAATCAAATCTAGTGCTATTCTTTAGGTTCCATTTTGTGTGCCACCTTTCTTTGAGTACCTTTTATTTGCTTGTCTATTTTCTTTGGAACTCTTTCTAGTTGTCACATTAAATTCATTTTGTGTGGTACTGTTTTAAAATTAATTTGTTTCTTTCTTTAATTCTTTGACCTCTAAGCTTGGTAGTGGAATTAATTATCAATTGGTGCTTGATTGAGTGGGATTTGACTTGAGGGGAGTCTAGTTTGCTTAATAGGTGCTGGATTGAAGAATTAATCACCTACTTCCAAGAGGAACAAAGGCAAGGAGTAGAAACAAACACCTTCTAAATACACCACATACAATGGAAGGCCCAACCAAGAAGAGACAACAAAAAGAAGTGCAAATAGAAAAATCAACAAAAGGGAGTTCATCTAAATTCTTTCTACTTAACTCTTGTTAATTACTTGTTTAAATTACGCAATTAGACGCTGAGTGTGTCTTCAAGGGCTCCAAGTGTCCAAGAAGCCTCACCTAGGGCCGATTAGCTTAGAACTATCTAGTTTAGCAATTGTTAATTGTTTTAATTGCATCTCTTTGCTTACTTTAGCTACGCTTATTAATTGTCTTGTATGGTTTAAAGCTTTGTTAAATTTGCTTGGTTGATTAGATAGTTTGCATTGTTTCTTACATTCAAAATTTGATTTCTCCAATTTGATTGTGTTTTAAGTGGTTTACTAAGTGATCCTGCCTGTTGACCGGAACGCTGGAGAATGCCTCGTCAAAGGATCGACGTGCGCACCGCTTCTCACCTCTGTTCCTCTTCGGGATCTATCTCAAGAACCTGCAAAGAAACGATACGGCGCCGCTGCGGCCGATCGCACTCCGACGCTCAAGTCAGTGACGGTATCACCAAATACTAAGAACGAGAACCGTGCAAATCCTCTCTCACAATCAGCTCTATCACTCGCAAGCGTAAAGTGTATGAACTGAACGTGCGTACCTCAGAAAGTTTGTTAAGAGCTCTTATATACCTGGTGGCTTTCTCTCTCCTGGCAGTTGCAGACTTGGACACGTGGCCCGCATCTGACCGTATACGTGCCATCATCTGGAGGCTCCCTGACTTGGCGCTGCTTCTACTCTCATTTCGGCTAAGTTACTTATGCATGGTACTGCCCAGTGCATAGCTAACTTAGGAGTGCGATCTCTACTGGAACTGGCGAGTTAGGGCCTTCATACACCTTCCCTGTGGTCTCGCCGGCCGCCTTCATAATCTGCTTCTCCTTCATCTTCAGCGATGTGCTTGGTCGCCTGAGTCTACATCTGGCGACTTGATCTTTAACCTGGCGATCGCCTATTCTGGCAAGCTGGAAATCGGAACACGCCAACTTAACAACTGGCAACTACACGTGCCTCCCGACTTCCTTCCTATCTGCCAACCTGGCGCCTTGTCAACACGCCTACACTGTAGCAGGATGCCACGTCATCACACCTGACCACCAGGGCGGTACACAAGCCCCCCAGTCTTAAGCGAAGACTTGTCTAGCGAAAAGACTGAAAGAGCCTTCGTTAACACCGATCTACGTGGCACTGACGCAGAATTCCAAGCGATTGTACTTTCTGCTGCTCTGACGCTCCACCAACCCCTTCACTCATCGTTCGACACGTGGCTTCATCAACGGCTCTCTTCATCTGCCGTTAGCGCTTCCTAAAATCATTTCGAAAACCCTTAAACCCATTACGCTCCACTGTTCCATCACTTTCTTCGTGCTTGCAAACGCTCTCACTTCCTTCTGCGAAAGCTCTCGACGTTCTTCAACGCTCTAGATCACCATCTCCCTTCACCGTCTTCCTGATCATCGAAAGGTAACTACTTTCCTTCATCTGCTGGGTTTCCTTGCATTTTCACCGATTTGCATCATCCTGTAACTGCCTGGTGCATACGCTGTGGGTTGTTTTTCCATTTCTCCTTCTGCGTAACTTAGGGCTTTGTCGATCGTCGCAACGAACATACATTCGTTCGTTTTTTCACCTTCCTTCTATAATCGAGTCAGCCTCTGCAACCCCCTGATCATTTTTCCTTTCTTCTTCCTTTGCAGTTGCCATCATGACTCGCACCAAGATTACCCCGAACCCCCCTCCATCAGCGCGAAACCTTCCTTCACAAGCACACGACTCAACACAAGTTCGTGGTGCTTCCTCTTCGCAGGCTGAGAGGCCTGCATCTTCCCAATCTGCCCTGGCCCAGGCGACTCCATCTAACGCTGGAGGAGCCCCCGTCCCTCTGCCAGACTTCAAAACTCTATACCCCTGGGCTAACTCAACCCTTCTGAAGGAGACCTCATCGGTGAACACTGCGGGAGCAGTTTTGCGGTTGACTAAGGGGGACGAGGCCTATCAATCGTTTCACAAGGAGCACGACGAGAAGATGATGGTGCTGCCTTGCCCCGCCGCCCTGCCAGTGTGTGCTGATGACAGAGTAAGCGCCGACGGGCCCTTCTGCTTTGTCTATACAACTTTCTTCAAGAAGGTCAAGCTCAGGTTCCCTCTCACCCGATTCGAGAGGGAACTTCTGACCGAGCTCAACATTGCTGCCGCCCAGCTTCACCCCAACAGCTGGGCGTTTGTTCGAGCCTTTGAAATAACGTGCGACCACCTGGGGTTGCCCGCGTCGGTGGACGTGTTTTTGTTCCTTTTTGAGGCCAAGCACCCAGGAGATCGCCTGTGGGTCAGCTTGAATGCAATTGCTGGGAGATCCATTTTTACCATCTTCCAGCAATCGTATAAAGATTGGAAGGGGAAATTCATCCAAGTACGTGCAAACGATAAGGACACCTCCCTTCTTGATGGCTTCCCCTTGTACTGGGTGGACAAGGGGAAAAAAGAGTCCAAGAGCTGCTTCAGGAGGCCCAGAAGTCCTGACAGCATGGGAGCATTGGACAGAGACCTCTGTTTATTCTGGAAGAGGGTGGCGGATGCCAATATAACATTCCTGACCCCCACCTTGATCTCCTTCGAATTCTTTGAGAACCAGCTAGAATTCCAAATAGGTTAGGACATCCAAACTGTTGCTTTGGTACTGCTTCTGATACTGCATCTGGGCGTCTTGTGCGATACGCACAAGACTTTGGTTTTACCTTTACTGCATATACTACCTGTTTTGCTGTTTTATTACCTTACACACTTATCTGTTTCTTCTTTGAACTAACCCATGCACTTTCGTTTCATGCAGACAACATGTTGGGCAGAAACATGCTCGCCGAATTAAAGGCGCTCGCCCGAAACCACGGGTTGGCGACCGGTTCCCAAACGGTGCCCAACTCGGCGGTCGAGAAGGCCATTGTTCATGGGCGATCACCGCCCAAGGAACCCACCCAGCGCAAGAAACTGGTCCTTAGGAGACCTAAGCGAAAAGCCCCTCAAATCGTCCATGAGGAGGAAGAAGAGGACGACGAGGTCACAGAGGATGGCCTTGTTACGAAAAGGAAGAGGGTGGCACCATCTTCTCCACCTGCTCCACCCCCTCTTCCAACCTCAACACCACCATCAACGCCTGCTCCTCCTCCCTCATCGCCAACACCACAAGCCCCTTCATCACCAGTCCAAGCAGTTCCACTGGCCACTGCGCCACCTGCAGCTGAGGCCCAAGAGCCAAATTTCTTGGAGGACCCCCCAAGCGCCTCTACGCCACATGTGTCAGCAGGAGGGGGCCCCCCTTCAAACACTTCAGCTGCAGGAAACGTTCCAATCGGGGATGAGGTTGCTCATACCTCTCCAATTCTAATTACCGAATCCCCGATCCCGTCGCCACGCCAGGAAGCAAACACTGAAAATCCTGCTAAGGAAGGTGGCGGCGAGAACCCTCAAGAAGCCCCCCTGGCGCCTCTCCAAGCAGCAAACCTTTCCCTTGAAGTCACAAGGATGTGGGAACCTCTGACTGCCAAATTGAAAACCATAGCAGAGGATATCCCCGCGATCATAACGAGGGCTGTGGAGAGCTCCACCAGGAGGCTTCAAGATGATCTCTTCAACCTCAAGACCGAAAATAGCACTATGAAGGTCGAGGTGGAGAAAATGTCATTCAGCCTGACGCTCGCAGAAATCGAACACTCCCGAGTGGAGGATGCCCTGAATACCGAGCTCAGGCTGGCGCGCAAGGAAGCTGCTGACCTTCGCCGCAAAATTCATGATCTTGCCCAAGAGAAAGTCGAGTTAGAAAGCAAAATCGTGCCTCTTCGCACCAAGGCAAGCGACCTGGAGGCTCACATTCAAGCTGACGCCGCCAAGTTGCAAAAACTGGAGCAGAGGTCGATCGACCGCGAGAAGCTACTTGGGCAAGTAGAAAAAGCGAGGGACGACGCCATGGCTGATCTCGCTGAGGCAAACAAGGAGAAAGGAAAGATGGCTGCCGAGTTGGCCCAAGCTCAAACGGAATCCAAGAAGGTTACTGACGACCTTCTCCATGCTCAAGAGACCAACGAACAACTCCGAAAACAGGTTGAAGAGCTGGAGCAGCAGAACAAGGAGCTCAAGAAACAGGTTGAAGAACTTCAAGGGCAAATTGAAGAACTTAAGCTAAACTCTGCTCAGATTCTGGTTGCTGGATTCGAAGCCGCTCGGGAACAATTCGCATGCCTATTCCCCGATCTCGACCTCAGCATGGTGTTGTTGAACAACGAAGTAGTAGATGGAAAGGTCGTTCCCGCTGAAGACTAACCAACTCCACCTCATCTGCTACTTTATAATTTCCCTTGTATATACCTTGTAATAAAAACTCGTGCATATGTGTTTTGAACAGATACTTATTTCAATCACAAAGCTTGGATATTCTCTCTCCCGACTCCTTTTAAGCGCTTTAGCCTTCTTTGTATGTTTAACTTTGTCGGATTTAACTTAACAATTTTGCGAATACGACTTTTGACGTAACTGCTTCGAGCCAATTCAAACTTTAAGCAATAATCACTTTAAACAACTTGTACTCTTGAGGCACCAACCTTATCATAAGAGTACCTTCCAAGCAACGAACTGTAACTCAATCATTGGCTCAAACAACGTCCCACTCGACCTGCTTTATCAAACAACTCTTTCAACCTTCTCGCCGTCGTTTAAACTCTTCCCGATCGCCAAGACCTCTTGGTAACATCAGCTTTTCCTAGCCTCATGCTTTGGCAATCGTTTCTTTATCTGGGGTAGAAGCGCCCTTTGGGATCTTCCTTTGCCCCCCTGAACTTCAGAGCAAAAGACCGGTTGACTAGGCGTTCTCTTCGAACCTACCTTAGCCACCTTCCATACTTCTTCCACCCTCTGCGCCATACCTGAACTCGTTCGAGACGAGAAGGATTTTATCTTGCCTATGCTCGCACGTAAGCGAGAAGGTCTTTTAACTCGCCTGAACTCGCTCAACGGCGAGAAGGACTTTATCTGGTGCCTCAACTTGCCCAGGGTGTACATCTCCTCCCCCCTGGATGCACTGAGGACCTTTCTCTTTCTCGCCTGCACTCGCTCGACGGCGAGGAGGTCTTTAACTGGCCTTAGCTCGCACAACGGCGAGAAGGACTTTATCTGGTGCCTCAACTTGCCCAGGGTGTACATCTCCTCCCCCCTGGATGCACTGAGGACCTTTCTCTTTCTCGCCTGCACTTGCTCGACGGCGAGGAGGTCTTTAACTGGCCTTAACTCGCACAACGGCGAGAAGGACTTTATCTGGTGCCTCAACTTGCCCAGGGTGTACATCTCCTCCCCCCTGGATGCACTGAGGACCTTTCTCTTTCTCTCGCCTGCACTCGCTCGACGGCGAGGAGGTCTTTAACTTGCCTCAGGACGCGCGAGAGCGTTGAGGTCTTTCATCTGGTGCCTCCAATCGTCGAAAAACGATGAGGACTTAAAACTTAACTGGGTCCTCCAATCGCCGAAAAACGATGAGGACTTAAAACTTAACTGGTGCCTCCAATCGCCGAAAAGCGATGAGGACTTAAAACTTAACTGGTGCCTCCAATCGCCGAAAAACGATGAGGACTTAAAACCTTTTAGAAAGCACGCGATATATCTTTTCTTGCCTTAAATCATGTACAAATGACAAGGTCTTTCTTCAAAACTTTTGAAAATAGCACACACGCAATCTGAAAACACCTTATACTTCGAAAACTCTTCTTTTATTGGGTGGCCTCATTAAAAACCCTTCTTAGGGAAAAAAGAGTGCCCCCTTCAAACTGTTTTAACAGAGACATTGTAATATAACATTGTGTTTGTCTTTACTTACAAAGCTCTTAACTATAGTACAACTTCAAGTGTGTGGCGTTCCAGGTGCGAGGAATCGCCCCTCCTTCCAGCGTTTCCAAGCGGTAGGCTCCGTTCCCGAGCGCCTCGGTTATTCTGAACGGTCCAGTCCACTTGGGTGATAGTTTATTCTCCATCTCATACTGGTGGGCCTTCCTCATCACCAGATCGCCTTCTCTAAACTGCCTTGGCATCACCTTTGAGTTGTATCTTCGCTCGATCCTCCTCTTCACCGCCTCAGCCTTCAGCCTCGCCTCTTCCTTGACTTCATCCAGCAGATCCAGGTTCAGCCTTCTCTCTTCATTCGAGTCTTCCTCTACAAAGTTCTGGAATCTCGGCGAGCTCTCCTGGATCTCCACCGGAATCATGGCGTCACACCCATAGACCAAGCTAAACGGGGTCTCATGGGTTCCTGACTGCTCGGTGGTGTGGTACGCCCAAACTATACGAGGCACCTCCTCAGCCCAACTTCCCTTGGCTTTCTCAAGCCTTCTCTTCAAACCTCTCAACAACACCCGATTAGCTGATTCCACCTGGCCATTTGTTTGAGGGTGCTCGACGGATGCAAACACTTGTTGAATTCCTACCCCTTCGCAAAGCTTCTTCAACAGGTGGCTTGCAAACTGCGTCCCATTATCTGACACCAGGCGCTTAGGCACTCCAAACCGGCACACGATGTTCTTCCATACAAAACCTTCGATCTTGTGTGCGGTGATCTGGGCCACTGGTTCTGCTTCAATCCACTTGGTGAAATACTCAATCGCCACCACCAAGTACTTCATTTGCCTGATCGCCAGCGGGAAAGGTCCCAGGATGTCGATTCCCCAAGTATGAAACGGCCAAGGGCTATAGATCGACTTCAACTCCTCGGGAGGTGCCTTATGCCAATCGGCGTGCTGCTGGCATTGTTTACAGCATTGGGCATATTTCTTGCAATCTTCTCTCATGGATGGCCAGTAGTAGCCTGCACGGAGAGTCCTCGCGGCCAGAGCTCGACCCCCGACGTGGCTCCCGCATATACCTTCGTGGAGCTCTGCCATGATTCTCGTGCACTTCTCGCCGTGTATACATTCCAGGAGTGGGTGAGTGAACCCGAACCTGTACAGATCGCCATCAATCAACGTATACTTGCTGGAATTTTTCTTTACCTTCCTAGCTTCTGTTGGATCCAGCGGGAGGAGGCCATCTGCCAAGCACCGCTTGTACTGTGTTATCCAAGTGTTTGGCTCATGGGCGGCGCAGACCTGCATCACGTCCACCTTCTCTCCTCGGCATGCTCTAACTCTCGGCGATCTCAGAGTTTCTTGTGTCAAGGACTTATGGCTTCTCGCTGCTCTCTCCGTCGACCTGCTTATCTGAAGAACCAGGTGATCTGCTCTCTCCGTCGACGGCGCCACCTCTTCAGCAGAAGAACGTCCTTGTTGCTCCTGAAGAGCTCGACGCAGCTCCTCAGTTACCTTGCTGAGCTCCTCGTTTCTGGCGCGAGAGGCGACCAGGTCCTCATGTATCCTTGCCTGCTCTACGCGCGAGGCTTCCACAGTTGCCTGCAACGAGCGCATCATCTCTGCCATCTGCGCCATGGTCATGGCGGCGTCGCCTTCAGCAGCGACAGGCGCCACGGGACTGGAACGATTGCTTCTCATTTTTCTCATTAACTTCAACGAACCACAGGAATACAGCAAACAACACTTCAACCACGATCGAATCAGCGATCAATCGGAGAAAACTCAAGGAACTGCGCAAGAACTCAAGAACACCGCAAACCTTCGAGGAAAACCACAACTTCACCAAAAACCACCGTTTCCCCGCGAACAACCAAACAAACGCAAGAACTCGAATCCACCGATCGAAAAGCCAAACGAACGGTTCAAAACGCAAATTTGCCGAACGAAACTCAAAGAAACTGCGAACGACGGTTGCACCAGCACACAACCACGCAGAAAACCTCGAAAACTTCCACGAACTCACGCTGTGGATGGGAGAAAGTTTTACACAGCCCCACGGTGGGCGCCTGATGATCCTGCCTGTTGACCGGAACGCTGGAGAATGCCTCGTCAAAGGATCGACGTGCGCACCGCTTCTCACCTCTGTTCCTCTTCGGGATCTATCTCAAGAACCTGCAAAGAAACGATACGGCGCCGCTGCGGCCGATCGCACTCCGACGCTCAAGTCAGTGACGGTATCACCAAATACTAAGAACGAGAACCGTGCAAATCCTCTCTCACAATCAGCTCTATCACTCGCAAGCGTAAAGTGTATGAACTGAACGTGCGTACCTCAGAAAGTTTGTTAAGAGCTCTTATATACCTGGTGGCTTTCTCTCTCCTGGCAGTTGCAGACTTGGACACGTGGCCCGCATCCGACCGTACACGTGCCATCATCTGGAGGCTCCCTGACTTGGCGCTGCTTCTACTCTCATTTCGGCTAAGTTACTTATGCATGGTACTGCCCAGTGCATAGCTAACTTAGGAGTGCGATCTCTACTGGAACTGGCGAGTTAGGGCCTTCATACACCTTCCCTGTGGTCTCGCCGGCCGCCTTCATAATCTGCTTCTCCTTCATCTTCGGCGATGTGCTTGTTCTGGCGATCTCCGACTGCTTGGTCGCCTGAGTCTACATCTGGCGACTTGATCTTTAACCTGGCGATCGCCTATTCTGGCAAGCTGGAAATCGGAACACGCCAACTTAACAACTGGCAACTACACGTGCCTCCCGACTTCCTTCCTATCTGCCAACCTGGCGCCTTGTCAACACGCCTACACTGTAGCAGGATGCCACGTCATCACACCCGACCACCAGGGCGGTACACTAAGAGAAAGATTTGTGTGAAGATTTGGAGGGATAGTTTTTGGCTAAGGCAAGACTTGGTATTTAAGTAGTCCATTGTGACTCACTTCTCTTACCTGGAAAACTACCTTCTTTAACTTCCCTAATTTTTCTCAAAGTAAAACACTTCTATACACAAAACTCTAGTCATGTCTTCTCATTCTGCAAAGTCTATGGAAAGTGATATGAAGTCCATAAAATCCCTTTTGAAACAATTGGAGAACGAGTCTAAAATCAATGAACTAACTAGAGTAAAGGAAGAAAAATCACAAAATTCAAAAAAATCTCATACTCATGCATCTCATTCAAAAGAAGATGAGTCTCTAGGGAAGGGTAGCCTTAAAATCAATGACTATTACCAACCACCCCGTAGAAGAAATAGGCAAAGAGAGGAAGAGAGCCCAAGGGAAGTAAGGGTAGACCTACCCCATTTCTATGGTAAGGAAGATGTAGAGGTATACCTAGATTGGGAGATGAAAGTAGAGCAACTCTTTGCTTGCCATAGGGTGAGTGAAGAAAGGAAGGTACCCTTAGCAACCCTTAGTTTCCAAAGTAATGCCATGTATTGGTGGACCACTCTAGAGAGAGACCGACGTCTTCATAGGGAGCCTCCCATATAATATTGGAATGACCTTAGGAGAGCCCTAAGACGTCGCCACATACCTTCCTACTACCATAGGGAGTTAATGGACAAGCTCCAAAGACTCCAACAAAAGAACATGAGTGTGGAAGAGTATAGGCAGAAAATGGAGCTCTACATGATGAGAGCATCCATAGAGATCACCACCATATCTAGGTTTCTAAGTGGGCTCAACCTTGAGATAAGGGATAGAGTAGAACTTCTACCCTACCAAGACTTGAATGACTTGGTTCAACTTTGCATTAAAGTTGAACAACAAAATTTGCGCAAAACTTCAAGTCAAAGGGTGGGTTCTTACTCCAACTTTTATCCCAAGAAAGACTTTAAAAGGGAAGGTAGCACATCTAGAGACGAACCCAAAGAAACTACCAAACCTTTAGTGAAAGATGCCTCCACCCCATCCATCCGTGCTAGGGACACCAAGTGTTTTAAGTGTTTTGGAAGAGGGCATGTGCAAGCGCAATGTCCAAACCAAAGGGCTTTGTTCTTAAAAGGAAAAGATGAGTACACTAGTGGTGAGGATGAACCTAGTACACAAGAAAAGGGGGAAGGAGAGAGGATAAATCCTTTGGAGGGGGACTTATTGATGATTCAAAGAATCCTCCACAATCAACCTAGTGCATCCATCGAGACACAACAAGAGAACATCTTTCATACTAGATGCAATGTTTTAGAAAATATATGCTCTCTTATTGTGGATGGTGGATCATGCTGCAATTGCTGTAGCACTAGATTGATTGAGAAACTAAATCTACAAGTAGTTCCTCATCCAAAACCTTTCAATTTACAATGGATCAATGAGAATGGGGAACTACGTGTAGACAAACAAGTGGAAATCAAGTTTTCTATAGGTAACTACAAAGACAATGTTTTATGTGATGTAGTACCTATGGAAGCTTGCCACATCTTATTAGGTAGACCATGGCAATTTGATAAGAAAACCTTGCATGATGGTCTAACTAACGAGATTTCCTTCATCCACAAGCACAAAAAGTTTGTACTTAGCCCTTTACCACATTCCCAAGTGGTAAAAGACCAAATACAAATGAAACATAAGAGGGATGTAGAGAAAATAGAAAAAGAGAAAACTTTTGGGAAACAAAAGGCGTGGGAAAAGAGTGTTCCTTCCCACAAGGTCATTCAAAAAGACAAGCACATTGAAAATACCCTTGAAAACATGCTTCTTGTTGAACAACCTAGTGTTACCTCTTGTAAAGGAACACTTGCAAGCATAAGCAAAAAAGAAGAGTCTTTAAAAGAAGCTTGCATAGATAAAGACTATTTCTCATATGTGCTAGGATATCACCAAGAGAATGTCAAGTTATCTATAAGCATCTACAAAAACAAATTTTTGTGTGAAGTAGTGTCTAGAGCAACTTGTCATGTCTTATTGAGACAACCATTGCAAAGTGTACAAATTTCCATAAACAATGGTTGTAACAATGAGACTATCTTTACACATAAGAGAAAAAGTCTACATGAAGGAGAACTCATGGGCCAAATTAGAGTTGATAAAACTCTAGAGCTTTTAAAAGGAAAACTTTTGTCACCCATGAGAAAAGAGGTTCAAAGACATTACTTTAGGTACAATTCTTGTTTTCAAACTACACCTAAGGCAAATCTCAAGAACTCTATACTCCTTCACCTTTTGTAAATGATCCTTGGGAAGACACAAATTTCATATTAGAGCTTCCTAGGACAACAAAAGGTTTTGATTCCTTCTTCATGGATGTGGATAAACTCTTCCTAAGAAAAGTGACATGTCTCCATGATTTATCTTCAAAAATAGTGATGGATAGAGCTCCAAAATTTGAAAACATAGCTCTTCCTTCTATGCTTCACGAAATCATGAGGGACACCCACAATTCTTGGGATAAGAATCCTTTTCCTATTGAGCATGCATACAATGGAGTAGTCCACAAGTTTACTCATATTTCTACATTTGAAGTTGTATGTGAACATAGTCCTCTTACCCTTTTAAAGTTGTTACCACCTCCTAAAGGAATTATGCCTAAGGGAAAAGTAACTACTATTGGAAATTTTAGAAAACATAAGAGGATTAGAGGACACATACAACCATCAAAAGGGAAATATTGTGAGAAGTTGCCAAAAACAAAAGAAAAACAAAAATGGCAACTTCACACAATTAAGTTTTCTCCAAATGCTCACACTAACTCCTTTGCTTTGTTTCAAGATTCCCATAGATTGACATTTGATCCGGGAGGACACACCTTGACAAAGCAAGAGGCTGCTATTCGAGATCAAGTCTGTAGATCTGAGGATAGATCTCCTCAAGAAGGAGGAGATGATGGACACCATCCAGCCACAACCATCCCCCTAGTTGAAGAAAAAGCATTGGATTTGAGGACAAATCCTTTTCAAGAGGGAGGGGATGATGGAGGAGGGCCAAGCACAACCTCCCATGAAAGGCTAGACCCCAAGTCAAGAGCGTCTAGACCCAAGCCAAGCATCTAAGACCAAGCTAGGAGCGTCTAAGATCAAGCTAGGAGCGTCTAAGACCAAGCTAGGAGCGTCTAGGACAAGAAGACTTGGATCAAGCTATGAATGGGAGAATGACATATTGGTACATGTTCCGTAAAGGCCCATCAAGTGTAGCCTAGTTTTAATTGGGGTGTAAATAGCATAGCCATGTGGACAAATGTTTATTTTTCTGCACATTAGAATTAAGGAGGAGTTAACCTTGATTAGCTAAAGGTTTCTAGAAGCCTTCACTAATCAAGTTCGGCCATGTGTAAGTTGGAGGGCCATGTGCACCCATGTGCCATGTGCTCCATGTGCCTCCATGTGCCACTTCTTTACATTTCATTTGGCTTACATTTGTGTAGCATTTAGGTCATCAAATATGGTCCTCTTTAGCCTATAAAAAGAGGAGCCTACACCTTGTATTTTCAAGATTAAATTGAGTAATGTTATGCTGCCCATTTAGTGCCATACTTTGCTCCTTGCCTAGCTTCTAGGTTTTAATCTTCCTTTCACCACCTACAAAGGGGTTGGCCGAACCTCCCCATGTCCACACTCTACATGCACCTTCAAGGTCACCACACCTCCTAGGAGGACCTTGTCCATCTCCTCCATTAAGCTTCCGCACCATCTTCCACAAACATCCAAGAAGAGCTCATAGGAAATCCATCAATTTTTCTAATAAAGAGATTTCAGTTTCAATTCCAATTATCAATTAATTTCCAACAGGATTAAATAGGTTCGAGCTAGGTTAGAGGTGGGTCCTTAATTCACCAATAATAATTTGTTGTCTATTTTTAATATCTTTTCACTATAATTGTTTACTATTTTTACTTTTGTAGGTTTGACATTCCAGTCTCTTTCAAGATTAAAATGTTATCCAATAATGTTTTGGATATTTAATTTATTTGTTTATAAAATTTTATGCATTTTACACTTTGATTTTCATAGGTTAATGCTTGATGAAATAAGTGAACACTTTGATTGATTGTAGTTAAAACTAGGTATACGTTAAGCATGCCGATTTAAACCCATACCCACAATAATCAACATTAAAAAAAGTCCTCCAATATAGCTTGCATCTTAAACATGCTTTAATAATAATAGATCGCACTTGCCTTGCAAACCTCGCAGTTATACTAGGCCACCCACTTTGCAAACAAAGATAATTAAAAATAATTTTAATATACTTCAAACACACTTTTAAGTGTTCCTTAATCTAAACTAAATTCAAATACAAATTGTAAATTCAAATACAAAGCGCATTAAACATTAAATTACATAATAAAATATAAAATAGTTCCAAAACAAGACATAACAATATGACATTTAAATAGAAATGAGTTAAATTAACAATACTAGAATATACAAACACAAACGAGAGAAAGGGAACTTGATTGTGTGTGGCTTCAAGGATTGAAGCAAGCAGATATGTTTTCAGTTTCAAAATTGAATTCACAAAACACATGTTGGAGAGTGAGTTGGATTCTCAAATCAAGGCATAACTCAAAAATACCTCTTTTGAGATGTGGAGGTGGAGGTGGCAATGACAATGACAATGGAATGTGGAAGTTGGATGCGAATTGAAGTGGAATAAGGAGCGCCATTTTGAACTTTTTCTTGGTGAAAATCACTTTTAACAACTTGACATTGAAAGCCTAAATGTGTTGGGTTGTAGTACTGGACTTCTTTTACATTTTATGTGGGTAACTACTTCATAGGTAAAACACGTTTAGTCCACGGGTAACGCGGATCAGGTTTTAAAAATTCACATTCAATTTTTAGCTTAAAAATACAAACCAACACACACGGGTAGAGGGTTATACAATTAATCCACAATGTTTTTCCCAATTAGCTAACTCTAATTAATCCATTATAAATAGGTCAACTCAATCTATTTTGATACTGTAACAAATATATCAAACAAGCTAGAGAAACAAAATATGTTTAAATGAATCAACCCATTAACTCGTGATGGGTTAAGTTGAGTTAAAATATTTGTAGCTCATCAAGAAGTGAGATGGGTTGAGTTTACTCCTTTCTTGCTTAATTCGTGGTGAGTTAACTCGTTTAAGTCGAGTTAACACACTTTGACACCTTTAATTAAGAATACCTAATTAAGTAGATGGAATTATCAAATTAAAAATATCCTCAATGTATAAAACTAAAATAACTTATTGTTTAAAGGAGAATACATAATTAAAATAGTAGAAAAGGAAATTCATATAAAACAATGTGTCAAAAAAACCACATCCTTAATTTCAAGATAATTAACTATAGAAAATATATATTAAAAAAAAACAAACATCAATACCTTCATATTGGTTCAGTTCAAATAGAAGTAAAATATTTATTTAAACAAGGAATATGTATCAGTATGGACAAGGCCGACCCCTAGTCTCCCCGCTCGAGACCCACCTGGCTGCCTGAGACCTAGTCAACCTGACCGAGACTAAGGGAAGTGTTGGTTGAGACCTGAGAGACTTGGTCGAGACGACGAGGCCGACGACCTACCTGACCGAGGCCTTAGAAGACCTAGCCGAGACGACCAAGACCAGGGAAATCTGGCCGATGGCCGACCCATACCAGGGGGAACTCGACCGACGGCCGACCCCTATTACCGTTAACGCTCAAACCAAGATCAGTAAAGTTAATCCATCATTAAGAATTAGGTAATACAATCCTAATCGGTATCCACTCCGATAAGCGGGCCCAACAAGGTAGGCCCATTAGAATAATATAAATAGCACGCATCATAAGGAGTAAGGTATGTCATTTATTACTGTTCACTTACTTGAGAGCTGACCACCCGCTTTACTGACTTGAGCGTCGGAGTGCCTTCACAGGTACCCCCACCATCTGGTGTTCACCCGAGACCGAGTGCCGAAGGAGAAGCAAGAGGACGAGGAGAATCCCAGCTCATCACCCAGTCACCTGACCGACCGAAGGAAGGAGAAGAAGACTTTTATAGTTCTCTAGGTCCCATTTCCCTAGTAGGAACAAAATAAATACACTTGTCTTTGTGATATTAAGAGATTACAGGTTAAAACAAGACGAAATGTTAGTGGTATTTGAAACAAATCTTCATGAAGGTCCAATATATGTAAATGTGAGACGGAAGAAAATGGCACTTAAAATTTGAATATTAAATGCCATGATGAATCACATCATGAACCTAAGATATAAATGGGGAAGCACACTCATTAAATAAACAATGTTCTACAATAATTCTCCAATTTCATATATCTAAAAAGTGAATTAAAAAGAGAGATGTAAGTAATTTATAGCCTCACTTGGCTAAAGCTTACAAGAGTCATAGGAGGAAAACTCAAATCTCTTATAATCATATTTAGGGTCAATATTAATCTTATGTTTTTCATGTTTGTATCACATCTTTTCTGCTTATGTCACACTTGTCATGTTTCATTATCTCTTTTTCTTTTGATTTGGCCAAAAAATGTAAAACTTTAATTAGGCTTGAATGATTCTTAATTGGACCCCAATTTTATGTAAAACTCAAAATTACAAAGAAATTAAATCCTACAAATTATGATTCCAAGCTCCTTCTCACTCTTTTTAAATCCTTATGCATTCTTCTTCATTTTTATTATTCTTTAATCATGCAGTCATGACATGCAAAATTAACACAAAAATTAACTTGTTATAAAATCTTAACTATAGAAAAAAAAAACTAGCCTTTTAGGTCACTCTTATCTTTCCTTCCATTTTAGCTTCAATAAATTGAAGTAAACCACCTTTACTTTGTGAATTTTGTTCACCTCTCATTCCTCTTACATAATACATGATTGAATATATACAAAGCATAAATTTCAAGAAGACTTTAAGGGCTCTCTTCCTATTTCTTTTTCAAATTTGATCTATAATCTAGCTAAGAAAAATATGAGATCACCATCTTAAGCTTTACATTAGTTAATTTATTTCTCATTTCTCAACATTTGACTTAATTTTCATGTGGAAAAATCATGCAAGGCTTATGATTTGTGGGTTTTAGGGAAATTTAAGGTTTTAACTTGATCCGTAAATATTTGATAGTTATGATTTGACTTTTTTAGGTGATCAAGCAATTTTTGCTTCTTTCTCTTCTTTAACCCCAAGATTTTTTCAAGGGGCAAGGAAAATCAAGGTAAGGTGATAAGACTGTTGGAACGTTTCTTTTAAGTGAGGACCAATTATTTTAGGTTCCAAGGGAAAAATCCATGCTCAATGGCTTGACCATGCTTTGTTAGGATTGTAATATATTTCTTACATAAATTGTTAGGGAATTAATTCAACAAAATCCCTTAGAATGTCTACCATACAAACACAAACGATAATAGAGAAATAACACCTTCTTCTTATCGATAAAAGGTAAACAATAAAAGAGGAAGAAGAAAGAATCACATACAAAAACTTAACATGATTTGATTAAAGTATTAACTAATTTTAACCTACATCCACAAAAGAATTCACTGTAACGTTGAGATTACAACTTAACAATTTCTGTCTTAGCAAATTCTTACTTAGATACAACTCAAAGTTCGCTTTTACTGAAAGTACAAGGTCCTATTTATAGAGAAAATACTATTATAACTGACACACGTGAAATGCGCCTAAGACTAGTGATACAATCCAATTAGACAAGAAGATAATCAAGGACACAACAAACACTTCACAATTAAGCCAGTCATCTCAGCATCCAAGACAAGGCCCCACCAAACTTCAGAAGGAACTCAGTAGAAAAAGAATTGGACATAGGTTAGAGCATCAAATGTTCTTTCTTCTGGTCTTTTTAAAAGACAAGTTTATGTAAATAAATTGGGCTCACTTTGGGGTCCAAATAAAATAATAAGCTAAAGTAGGGTTCACTTAGCATAAATTGGGATGTACTTAGCATAAACTGGGCTTGTGCCAAGCCCACATTTCATGAGAAGTGGTTCTAGGTTTAGGGTTTCCTTGACCTACCTTCTAGAGGATTTCTCATAAATGACACCCCTACCCCTCTATCTTGTTCTTCAAGACACTCTCTCCTATAAATAGAGTGTCTTGCCTCATGTATTTCACATTGAATTTGAATAGAAAAGAAACTCTGCTTGAGTGTTTAGTCAGCTATGTTCTCCTAAAGTTCTTGGGTCTTATCTTGAATGTAGTTGATGTGAGTTGATTTTAGGATTGCACATTTTATGGGTTGCACTTTTGTTTATGATTTTTTGATTAACAATTATGGTGAGAAACCTAAAGAAGATTCCCACTAGACACGAACTTAACCAAGTGGTTAAGTAAGTGTGAAGGTTCACTTCTAGAGGGCAAAGAGAAAAACACAAATATAGAGTGATGATGATGAGGTGTGGAAATGAAGAACAAAAAAAAGAAACAAATATAATAGATGACCAAATTGTAAATAGGAGAAAAAGTATAAAATGGAATGGAAAGAAAAACACAAAGGTGAAGAGATTAAGATATGCTTATGGAAATATGAATCACGCCACTTGGAGGGGGAGGAGACTCCAAGATAAGTGGTGAAGAGGCTCCACTTGAAGTGCACAAACACCCAAGATAAGACCCACAAATTCTAGAGTACTCAGACTCCCTAAACACTCTTACAGAGTTTCTTTTCTATTCAATATTTAATGTCCAAATACATGAGGCAAGACACTCTATCTATAGGAGAGAGTGTCTTAGAGAACAAGATAGAGGGGTAGGGGTGTCATTTGTGAGAAACCTTCTAGAAGGTAGGTTAAAGAAACTCTAAACCTAGAAGCACTTTCTCAAATTACTATGCACACCCTACTCAAATTACCAAGCACACCCTACTATAGTTTATTATTTTATTTGGAGCCCCAAAGTGAGCTCAATTTATTTACATAAACTTGTCTCTTAAAAAGACCAGAAGAAAGAACATTTGATGCTCTGGCCTATGTCCACTTCTTCTTCTGCTGAGGTTCTTCTAAAGTTTGGTGGGGCCTTGTCTTGGATGCTAAGATAACTGACTGAATTGTGAAGTGTTTGTTGTGTCCTTAGTCATCTGTTTGTCGAGATGGTTTGTATCAGTAGTGCACCTCGAGTGGCGACTCTTAACCACTCATCTTTCATCTTGGAAGCTCTCATCCTTCCAAGTGGCGTGATCCATCTTTCTCTCATCTTTCTCTTTTTCTTTCTTCCATTACGCCTTCCATAATTCCATTTCCATTTGCTTATTTGTTCTTCATTTTTATTCGGTCATCATCTTGCTTCCTTCCATCTTATGTTATTTTAATTTTCGCACCTCATCATTATCATCACCTTATATTGTGTTTTTCATTTTTCCCTCTAGAAGTGAACCTTCACACTTACTTAACCATTTGGTTAAGTTTGTGTCCAGTGGGAATCTTCTTTGGGTTTCTCACAATATTCTGCTTAAAACAAAACTCATAAACAAAGTGCCACCATAAAATATGCAATCTTAAAAATGAAATCAAATCAACTAATGAAGAAGACATATGAATAATGTTTCTCGTTTCATAATAGATCAGCCACTAAACAATTTCATTAAACAGTCCAGGTATCAGTAGACGTTAAGAGACTAAACGATCTATTGAGATAATTTAACAATGTCATACGATCTAGCAACCTTAAAGACAAAATTTTACTAGACTATTCTTCAAAAATCTTCACCATGGTTTAAAATCAATACTTTGAGCAGAAGTTGTTATCTACCATTAATCATATTACAGGCTAATACTCAATCAACTGAATCAAATCCAAGTAATGAAAGAAATTTTTTCTTGTCAGAACCTTTGTAATCATGTTAGAGGGATTATGTTATGTTGAGACCTTCATCACCTTCATAGATCCTCATGCAATCTTCTTTCTTAGAAAATGCAGCTTCACATCAATGTGCTTAGTTCTTTCATGGTAGACTTGGTTCATAGACAATAGTATTCCTCTGCTACTATCACAATAGACTGTGACAATTTGTTCTTGAACCCTTAGCTCCTTGCCTATACCCTTCAACCATAAAGCTTCATTCAAAGCTTCTATCATGGCAATGTACTGAGCTTTAGTGGTTGACAAAGTGACCTTCTGTAGACTAGCCTTCCAACTAATAGTAGTACCACAAGCAGTGAAAAAATAGTATGTGAGAGACTTTATATCGTCCAAACGTTCAACATAGTCCAAGTCAACAAAAGCTTCGAAGGGAATATTTCGAGCAGACCGTCTGGTTCCACCATAAATCAAGACTCTTACAAGTGATCCTTTTAAATAATGAACAATCCATTTAAGAGCTTCTAATGTGCTATCCCAGGATTAGACATGAACCTACTAACAATGCTCATAACATAAGTTATTTTAGGGTGCATGTAGACCGTAACATACATAATAGAACCAACAATATTACCATATGGAAGACCATCCATATAATGTTGTTCCTCACCCATCTTAGGAGTTTATTCAACATTCAACTTGTAATGAGATGCAAGTTATGTGGAGACAAGTTTTAAGTTTGTCATCTCAAACTTATCAAGAATTGTTTTGAGATAGGTCTTCTGAGACAAGTACAAACCCTTTAAACTCAATCCACAATATCCTCCCAGCAGCTCCAAGATCTTTCATCTCAAACTCATTGTTCAACTCATTTTTAACATTTTGCACCTCAGGTTTAATATTTCTTGCTATCAGAATGTCATTTATATACAACAACAATGCAACGAACTAACCTTCTGTTAGAAACTTGAAGTTGACACAAATTTCATACTTGTTACGTTCAAAACCAATGTTTCTAATGAACTCATCAAAGCTCATGTTCCATTTCCTTGGGGATTATTTCAGACCATACAAATATTTTTAATTTACAAACATAATCCTCCTTGCCTCCTACCTTAAATCCTTTTAGTTGTTTCATGTAGATGGTCTTCTCTAAGTCTCCATATAGGAGTTCAATCTCAACGTTCATTTGTTCCAAGTCAAGGTTAAGGTCAGCAATCATGGCTAAAAGCATCATAAAGGATTTTTGCTTTACTATAGGAGAAAACACATCATAACCAACTCTTTCTCTTTAAGTAAAGCCTCTAACCACCAATATTGCCCTGAATTTTCGTTGACTAGTTTTTGAATTACCATATTTACGTTTGAAAATCCATTTGCAACTGACCAACCTAGAACCCACAAGTCTACAAACAAGAGTCCGAGTATTTTTTAAATGAAGATGAATGATATTGCGAAAGTATGAAACTACTAGGAGGAGTATATAAATTTTTATAGCAAGAAGACAACTCTAGAGAGAACTTCGAACAATTAGAAGTGGCTCAAAATATGGAGAACATTTCATTACTCAAATCAAAGTTGAAAATCATGTACAAGATGTTGACCAAGAAGTTTTGATGAATCCAATCTGTCATGAAGAATTGAAGTTGTGTGTCTGTTTAGCTAGATTTTGTTGTATATTTTTGCATTACATTATGGTCTAAGTCATTTCATAAACTATCTTCTTGAAAAGTTTTGTTTTCTAAATCTGTTGTATCTTTTTAATCAGTTCATTCATGTTTTAATCAGTTAAAATTACTTCTATTATAGTCTGCTGACTGTAGTAAGTATTTTTAACAAATTGATTTATCGTATCAACAAGTTGAAAATACTTAAAGTTTTTAAAGATTTAAAATACTTTGTGTTCTATTTCTTATTTTCTATTAAGTAAAATCAACATGTTATTTTGATCAAAGAACCGATTTAAAATATGTTGATTTCTTCTGTTAAAAGAAAACAATAAATTATTTTGAAAAATAAATTAAATATTTTTAACAGATTTTTGTCATATTAACCAATCCAATTTAATTTGATACAACTGTTTTCATTAAGTGATCAAACCGTTTTGGGATCAGGCTAAATCAGCTTAACTTGGGTCCAGGCTAACTCGTCTCAACTTGGGCTTGACCGACTCAGCTTTATCTCAACCTAACCAATGTTATTCAATATGGGAAGCTTGGGCTGACTCAGCTGAACTTGGGATCGAATCGACTCGGCTCTACTTAGGCTTGGGCTCACTGATGAGCACATTTTTTTTTCACACATAGAACATTTAATCTTAGCTTTCTTTGACTTTAATTAAGAATAACTTCACTCTTTTAATTGGAATTTACCCAATTGAACTCAATTGGACCTTAACTGAGATTATTAATTAAATTAATATTCTTAAGTCTATTAACCTACTTATCTTACTTTTGAAGATATCTTGAATATTAGATGACTATTTTCAATGATTCCAATGCTTTTGGAAAGCTAAAATTTTGATATTGATAAAGGAATAAAGTACTTTGAATACTGAAAAGCTAAGATGATGTATGCAATAAATTGTCTTATTTTCAAGGCCCATTGGACAATTTGTTCACATTCTTCTGATATGGATCGACGCCAACAAATTTTGTTGTTTTGGACCAGATTAGTCAAATTCTAAATCACTTTTCTAAAATAGATTTGGAAATAAATATTTGAAAGAAAAGTGGAAACAAAATTTGAGAAAAAGAACTGGAGAATAAAATCTACAACATATCATAAACAAAATCTAAAAAATTTGTGAAAAAGAATATTGGAAACAAAATTTGCATATGAAATTTGCAAGGAAAAGAAGCTTATAAGAAGACACAACAAACTCCACACTACAACAGACTTGAGACCTAGCTGCACTATTTTCCTTAGTCTTCTATTTTCTTCTTTGGAAGGATAAATCTTTATGACTTGATTATCTTGTGATTTTACATCGAATTCCGAGACTTTGTACAATTTAGTTTTGTTCTTCAATTTCTGTAACAAATTGTGCTAAACGGTCTGGAATTTTTTAATTCTAATTTCTCCTTAGGAATTGGTTTTGAATGCTTCTTGATAATCCAATGTTGTTCTTTAATTGAAATTCTTGTTTAGTTTGCCTTATTCTGGATAATCTCTTATTTTCTTAATTTAAGAAATAAAAGACAAATTATCACATCTATACACTTGGGCGCGGGTGAGGAACTTAATGAATTTATCACTGCCAAAATTTTTAATTTTAACTTTAACGGAGGAACGGAGGTTTATTAAGAGAGGTTGCAATGACCTCCCATAAAACACATGTATTACCCGATGTTGGCGGTTTTTACAAAACCGCAGTGAAGCTTTATTACAAAATCGTGATTTTTACATACATCACTTTATTTTATTTTTTTTCGTGTTTTATACAGTTTGTGATTTTGGAGTAGCCCTAAAAAACAGTCATCTCTCATATGCATCTGCCAATAATCTCTACTTTTTTAATTCGTAGAAAATTGCAAAAAATCTCTCTATCTCCTTTGCAAGAGAGCTCTTCTTCGTTAGAAGTAGGTTACAATCTCCTTCATTTGCATCCAATTTAACTTGAAACTCAATCTTCTCATCTTCAAATATTTTCTTTTATTTCACATTCAGATTCTCAGGTCAAGGATGTAAGAATTAATGGCTTAAATAAGAAGGGGGGTGAATTGTTTGATCTAAGATTTTCGTAAAAGATGATTAAAATGAAGTTCTTTAAAGAATCATAGAAAGGATTATCAGAGAAGCCAAGAGATTAAAGCAATTAAATTTGTTTTCAGAAAATCATCCGGTTGATATTTTGATATAACTGGTTGTTTATAGCATTAAAGACAAATATCAAACGATTTGTAAAACAAGAATATCAACCAATTGAAAAAACGTTTTAACCGGATGTTTATAACAGCAGAAGAAATATCAAACAATTTGTGTATGTGTGTGTGTGTGTGTGAGAGAGAGAGAGAGAGAGAGAGAGAGAGAGAGATTCACACAATCAATTTATACTGGTTCACTCAACCCTGATTTACATTCAGTCCCTAGAACAACCCCTGGGTATTCCACTAGCAAACAACACCATATTACAACATAAACACAACGACAAAGAGGTGATCCTTTCACCCAAGATCACTCACCCTCTCTGCCTTACAACATACACAAATAGAACAACCCTCTGCCAAGCAGATTTACTATTTTACAAAATATCCAAAGTAAAAACAATTACAAGAAAAGATAGGAACGGATTAATCTGACTTTTAGGAAATCACAGGGCCCTTAGAATCACTTCTTGAACTCTTGCACACCCTCTAAGAAATCTTGGCAACTTTTGGAAAAGCTCTTTCTCAAATCAGATTGTAAATCTCTTTTTCTATGTTTTGGAATGAGGAAGGGGATCCCCTTTTTATAGCTCTCAGAACTGACCGTTTTAGGTAGTTTATCACGAGCCAAAATCAATTTGAAAAGCCAACCGAAATAAGATTTAATAGGTTTTTGAAAAGTTGTTAGAAGTTAAAAAATCAACCGGTTGAAAAGACGAAATAACCGGTTGAATTAGTTATGACTGTTAGTCAACCAAGTCAAAATCAGTTGGAAAACCCTTCAAACAGGTTATGTGTAAAACAACTGATTAAACCGTGAAATCAACCGGTTGTTTATCACTTAGCTTTGAAAAACACTTTCCTTTTTCAAACAAGATTGCTTTAGCTAGCTATGGTTCAAGAGTGAAACTTACAAATTCTAAACACTCTAAAACTAATCCCTAACACCACATTTAGGTGACACTTTAGATTTATGATTGAGATTTTAGGGCAATTAATGAGTGAAAACCTAAGGAAAATCCCCACTGGACATTAACTTAACCTGGTGGTTAAGTAGATGTGAAGGTTCGTTTCACAAAGGCAAAAGGAAAAAGACAATTATAAAGTGACAATGATGCCAAGATATGGTGCGAAATTAAGCATGGATAACAATTATAAAGACAATTACCGAATGAACAAAAGGAAACCAAAAGAATAACATATTTATGAATTGAATGGAATGACAATGGAAGGAAAAGATAAAGGAAAAGGAAGCTTATGAGAAATGGAGTTTGAGATGATGAGCATGCCACTTTGATCCTGCCGGTTGACCTAGCGTAAGAGCGTTGCCTCGTCACGACCTCCTCACCAGCTTGACTCCACGTGGCCTTCAAGTTCACACCACAGAAAACCTCTCTGAGAACCTGAAAACACAAGGTGGCGTCTCTGCGGCCGGTGGCGCTCCCACGCTCAAGTCAGTCACAAGAACACCCAAAAACTGAGAGAAAATATGCTCTGTAGAACCGTACTAAAGGCACACAACCCTAGCAATGAGCCGTAATGAAAATGTACCTCTGCAAATTCTGTTAAATTTACCTTTATAGCTAGGTTTCTTCTCTCTCCAGGCCGTTATGCTTTTGGACGCGTGGCTCACATCCAGCCCTGCACGTGTCGCCATCTGGGCTGGGATAGCAGGTAACGCCCAGCCCTACACGTGTCATCATCTGAGCTAGGATGGCTTGAGCGTCATTTCTCTATTGCATCCAGCCCTACACGTGTCATCATCTGGGTTGGGATAACAGGTAGCATCCAACCCTACACGTGTCGTCATCTAGGTTGAGGTAACTTGAGCGTCATTTCTGTGTAGTAACCAGTCGCACGACTAAGTCCTCTACTCAAGGAGTAAGCTAGCATGCAATATGCTCTAGAACACCACCCGACAAGGCGAGTATCGGGTGCAGCAAAGTGCACCATCTCTGTGATATCGCTTGTTGCTAATGGCACCCTCCTTATCGCTGCGCCATGCATGTTGCGGCTGAGGAAACCTTGCCATCAACGAATGTCCACTCTGGGAATCCTATCGCTGATAGGCAACCTGTTCCCTTCAACCCACACGCCCTTCACGCCCTATGCTGGCGCAACAATCATCTTACTGAAATTATACGCTTGAACTTACTCTTCTGAGCCTTCAGCAGCTTCAACTGAGTTTACTGGGAAATCCGGCAATGTGCTCCTCGCGGCGGCGTCGGACCACTTGTTCTCCCATTGCCTAACACGTCAATGACACATAAACCCGACGACAACCAACCATGTTCACTACAGAACGCCAGTTCCATGAACCGGCAACTATGCTCACTTCTGAACCATTCATCTTTCTCTTGCCCACGTGTTCCACTGAGCACGCCCCACATAGTCATGTGCTAGACACGTCATCACACCCGATGACCTGGTCGGTACACAAGCCCCCCAGTCTCGAGCTGCGACTTGTTCAGCGAGGAGACTAAAGAGGTTTAAATCCGGCGGCTTACGTGGCTTTGCGCGTTGGCGCTCATACTGTTTATTGACTTGACACTTCACCAACTTCTTCGATCATTCGACACGTGGACTCATCAACGGCCATTATTCATTGTCGTTTGCGCTTCTCGCAACGTTCGAAACTCTTAAACACTTCGCGCCATTTCACTGTTTCATTATCTTCTACCTCTCTTCAAACTCTCGAAACGCTCCAGCGAACGCTCCGATTCCCCCAACCACCATCTTTCTGAATACTCTTTTGATCATCCAAAGGTAACTTTTTTATCACTTCTACTGATATTTGCTGCATTTTAATCAGTTTGCATCATTCATTAACTGTCTGGAGCATACGTTGTGGGATGTTTTCTCTGCTTTGTTTTCTCTTTTCCGCTTTTAGGGTTTCTGAACCTCTTCTCTGCGAGCCCCCCTTGTTCTTCCATCTCCTTCTCTTCTGTCGAGTCTCTCTGTTTACGAACTCTCATATCTTCCCTTTTCGTCTTCTTGCAGCTTCCTCGATGGCTCGTTAAAAAACCACACCAAACCCTCCACCATCTCCTTGCAACCCTCCGACGAAAACCCGTAGGGCAAACCCTTCCTCTTCCCGCGACCCCCCAAAGGATTCTAACGTCCCTTCCGACCGAGTCACGAGACCCGCGTCCTCTCGACCTAGCCAACCACAAAGGATTTAGGAAGGCCAGGGAGCCAGAAAAGATGGGGGAGCTCGACAAGGACTTGTGCGGTTTCTGGAAGAAAGTCGCTTCTTCCAACGTGACCCTGTCGACTGCCTCCATCATCACCTTCGAGTTCTTTGAAAGCCAATTGGACTTTCACATAGGTCTGTCCTTAAGCCTTCAAGTTCCCTTAGCTTGAATTTGCATTTCCTCGTTTCTACTCTGATGTTGTTGTTCTAATTTCGCATATGGTTTCAACTTCCTCCATGCATTATTACCTGTCGATTTTCTGTGCTAGTTGATAACTGTTGGCCCCCTTTGCAGATACGATGCTGGGACAAGATAGGATGGCTGAGCTACGCGCCATAGCCAAGTCCCATAAGCTTGCGGCGGGCTCCCAAACGATCCCGAACTCTATTGTGGAGATCGCCGCCGCCCAGGGCCAATCTCCACCAGTTGGCCCACCCGCAGCTGCCGCTCTTCCAGCCCCCCAACGCAAGAAACTACCCCTCAAGAAGGCTAAGAGGAAAGCCCCTAGGGTAGTGTCAGACGAAGAAGCGGACGAAAGCACCGAGGACGGGCTAGTCTGCAAAAGGAAAAGGAGGGATGTGATCGAGCCCCCAACAACTGAGAGCGCCGCCCCAAACTACATCGAGGACCCCCCCAGCGCCTCCACACCATTCGAGTCCGCTGGGGATGTTCTCGTTTCAAACGCCTCAGTTGCTGAAGCCGCTCCTGAGCAACTTGCTGACACGCAAGCCTCCTCCCAAGCCGCCGAAGAACTCCCTGCCTCACCACCACGCCTCGAAGCTCCCCCCGCCATCCAACCTTGTGAGGGTGGTGGTGAGAACCAACCTCCGCCTCCCTCAACAACCTCAAGCCTCCCAGCCCCTCTTCAAGAAGCCTTGAAGTCTTTCACCGTGCGCCTAAGTGCCATGGTTGACGATTGTCTTCCCCAAATCGTCGGCGAAGGGCTAAGGGACTCCTTGGAGAAGTTTGAACTCGATAATCGGATCAATCAGGAGGTGGCAAGCACCGCGAAAGCCGAAGCCGAGAAGACCAAGTGCGACATGCTGATGCAAGGCTTCGAGTTTTCGCGGGTCGAAAATGCCCTCAAGGACGAGCTCCAAAGCGTGCGCAAGGACAACAAAGAACTGTGCAAGAAACTTCATGACAAACTCCAGGACGCCGTCGAGCTGGAGAACAGGATCGTCCCTCTGAGGGAGAAAATTGCCACGCTGGAGGAGGCAAAGAAAACTGACGCCCAAAAGATGGCCAACCTGGAGAAGAGGTCAATCGAGAGGGAGACTCTTCTGGGAAAGGTTGAGCAAGATTGGGATAAGGCTTCCCAGGAACTAAGTGAAACCGCTGCTGAGCTTGCCCGAGTTCGGGAAGAGAGCAGCGGGCTCAAGAAGAAGGCCGACGAGCTCGAGCTTGAAGTAACCCAGGTTCGTGAAGAGAACAGTGGGTTCAAGACGAAGATCAACGAGCTTCAGCTTGAGGCTGCCCAAGTTCTCACTTCCGGCTTTGGCGCTGCTTTGGAGCAGTTTGCTTGCAAATATCCCGACCTTGATCTCTCCGAGTTCTCGGTATACAACGAGGTGGTGGACGGCAAGATCGTACCCCCGGTTGACTTATCGCCTTGAAACCTCTTGTGGTTTACCTTGGTCTATATGTAATAATTTTCACTCTGTTCAAACTGTTCGATATCCCTGTGCACATACATTTATATATATATAGTCTTCTAACTTATCTATCGTGCAATCAACTGGTTTAACTGGATGGTTTTTCTCAACTCAATATACTTTGTACCAACCGGTACTTAACTCTCTGCGAACCACCTTAGCTCAAACAAACGGTTAATTCGAAACAATAACGTTTAATACGAAATCACTTACTCAACAATAAGGGCTTGGGTCGATCTTAGCATCTGAAACTTCTCTCGCCCGACTTGCCAAGGGCCAAAGGCATCTCTATATCGTCGCTCAGAACTTCGTTGGCGCGGCCTCCGCCGTGCGATTCTCTTTCTACTTCAATCCCAAACCATGGGCTTCTGGCGACGTCATCTTCCTTTTAACTGAAAACGTCCCTTGCGGGACCACCTTCTGATTTCATCTTTGCTCACCTGGGAGGAGAGCTGTCTTTCGGATCGCTCTCTACCTTCTCCGAACCTTTACCCTGAGATAACTTACATCATTGTTCCCTCATCTGGGAGGAGAGCCGCCTTTCGGATCCTTCTCTACCTCCCTGAGTTTCAGAACAATGATTTGGGTGGTGGGGTGCCCTCTGCGAACCTCCCCAACCACCCTTTAACTTCTAATTTAACTGGTCTTACTAGGTCAATATTGGTATCTCACTCAAGGGGGAAAGAGTTCTTCTCCAACCCTCCTTTCCCATACTTAAGATTGTTAACACCCCTGACCTTTCAGTTTCATCTTGCCTGAACTCACTCGAGGGTGAGAAGGACTTTTCCTGATGCCTCAACTTGCCCAGGGGCTACATCTCCTCCTCCCCCGGATGCACTGAGGGCTTTCAACTTGCCTCAGTTTGCTCACGCAAAGAGGTCTTGTGATCTGTACTTGCCTATGCTCGCTCAGGGCGAGGAGGACTTTAAAATCTCTTTCTCGCCTTCGCTCGCTCAAGGCGAGGAGGTCTTTTAAATCTCTTTCTCGCCTTCACTCGCTCAAGGCGAGGAGGTCTTCTAAATCTCTTTCTCGCCTACACTCGCTCAAGGCGAGGAGGTCTTTTAAATCTCTTTCTCGCTTACACTCGCTCAAGGCGAGGAGGTCTTTTAATCTCTTTCTCGCCTACACTCGCTCAAGGCGAGGAGGTCTTTTAAATCTCTTTCTCGCCTACATTCGCTCAAGGCGAGGAGGTCTTTTAAATCTCTTCCTCGCCGGGAGGAAATCTAATACTTGTGCCTCCGATCGCCGGGCGGCGGTGAGGACTTAAAAAACTTTATTCTCGTGCCTCCGATCGCCATACGGCGATGAGGACTTAAAAAACTTTATTCCTGTGCCTCCGATCGCCATACGACGATGAGGACTTAAAAAACTTTATTCCTGTGCCTCCAATCGCCATACGGCGATGAGGACTTAAAAAACTTTATGTTTCGAAAATTTTGTACTGGATGCATGCGGTTTGGATTTACAATTTTTCTTTAAAACTACACAAGGGCGATAGAGTCTCTCCCTACAAACTTGGCAAACAGACAACATGCAAACTTAATAGCCGGGAAACTTTGATAAACTTCGAAACCTTCTTTACTGGGTGACCTCATTAAAACTCTCCTTAGGGAAAAAGAGGGAAAAATTGCTTAAACTGATACATCTTAAACTGTTGGAGTTAATTGCTACTTACAAGGGCTCAACTGTAGTAAAACTTGAGATGGGTGGCGTTCCAAGTGCGAGGAATTGCCCCTCCCTCCAGCGTCTCCAAGCGGTAGGCACCGTTCTCGAGTGCTTCAGTTATTCTGAACGGTCCTATCCACTTGGGTGACAATTTGTTTTCCATCTCGTACTGGTGGGCCTTCCTCATCACCAGGTCGCCATCTCTGAATTGCCTTGGCTTTATCTTGGAGTTGTACTTACGCTCAACTCTTCTATTTACTGCCTCAGCCTTCACCCGCGCTTCCTCCCTGACCTCGTCCAGCAAATCCAAGTTCATTCTCCTTTCTTCGTTCGAGTCTTCCGCCACGAAGTTCTGGAACCTCGGCGAGCTTTCCTGGATTTCAACTGGAATCATCGCGTCGCATCCATACATTAAGCTAAACGGGGTTTCGTGGGTTCCCGATTGCTCAGTGGTATGATATGCCCACACTATGCGGGGAACTTCCTCAGCCCAAGACCCCTTGGCCTTTTCCAGCCTCCTCTTCAATCCTCTCAACAGAACCCGGTTAGCGGACTCCACCTGCCCATTCGTTTGCGGGTGTTCCACGGAAGCAAACATCTGTTGTGTCCCGATGTCCTCGCACAGCTTCTTCAACAGGTGGCTTGCGAACTGAGTCCCATTGTCTGATACTAGACGCTTGGGCACACCAAAACGACACACAATATTCTTCCACACGAAACTCTGGATTTTGTGTGCGGTGATCTGGGCTACTGGTTCTGCCTCGATCCATTTTATGAAGTATTCGATCGCCACAACCAAATACTTCATTTGCCTGATCGCTAACGGGAAGGGCCCCAGAATGTCGATTCCCCACGTGTGGAACGGCCAGGGGCTGTAGATTGACCTTAACTCTTCTGGGGGCGCCTTGTGCCAGTCGGCGTGCTGCTGGCATTGCTTGCAGCCCTGGGAATATCTCTTGCAATCTTCCCTCATTGTGGGCCAGTAATAACCTGCACGGACAGTTCTTGTCGCTAGAGAACGGCCTCCAATGTGGCTCAGCCATAATTCTCGTGCACTTCTCTCTGTGTACACATACAAGGAGAGGGTGTGTAAATCCGAACCTGTACAACTCGCCATCAATGAGGGTAAACTTGCTGGAGCTTTTCTTCATCTTTCTGGCTTCTGTTGAATCCATTGGGAGCGCGCCATCTGCCAAGTAGCGCTGGTATGGCGTTATCCACGTATCAGGCTCGTGGATAGCGCAAACTTGCGTCGTGCTTACCTCTTTCGCTGGGTGCGCCCTGACCCTTGGCGTCCTCAAGGTCTCCTGCATTAGAGATCTATGGCCCCTTGCTGTCCTTTCCGTCGATTTACAAACGTAAAGGACCTGGTGATCTGCGACAAAAGCCCGAGGAGTCTTCAAAGTTTCTTGAATGACGGTCCTCTGCCTGCCCCCTTGCCCGAACTGGCAAGCTTGGCTAGCAAGTCAGCTCGGGCATTCTGCTCTCTCGGCACGTGTACCACTTCAAACAAAGCGAAAGATCTCCTTAGCTCTTGCACGTACTCCAGGTAGGCTGCCATCTGCGGGTCCGTGGCTTGGAACTCGCCAGTTACCTGTCCAGTGACCAACAGCGAATCGCTCTTGGCAATCAGCACCTTCACTCCCATTTCCTTTGCCAGCAAGATACCGGTGATCAAGGCCTCATACTCTGCTTGATTGTTGCTTGCTTTGAAAGCAAACCTTAGTGATTGCTCTATCAACACGTCGTTGGGTCCCTCCAAAATGACCCCAGCCCCGCTGCCTAGCTGGTTAGACGACCCGTCCACCGAAATTACCCAATGAAAGTCATCCTTGGCGTTTTGAGCTGTTTCAGAAGACAGCTCGACCACGAAATCAGCGAAGATTTGCCCCTTGATCGATCCCCGGGGCTCGTACTTGATGTCGAATTCCGACAGTTCCACCGCCCACTTCACCATTCTTCCAGCTACATCCGGTTTCTTCAAAACCTTCTGGATGGGCAAGTCAGTCATTACCAACACCGTAAAGCTCTGGAAGTAATGGCGCAGCCTCCTCGCCGAAAATACAACTGCTAACGCCACCTTTTCTAAGGCCTGATACCTCACTTTTGGGCCTTGCAGCACCTTGCTAACAAAATAGATGGGTTTTTGGACCCGATCTTGATCCTGGACGAGCACTGGCTTATTGCCCTTTCAGTTATGGCAAAATACAGCCTGAGTGGCGTTGCTGCTTGGGGTTTGCATAAAACTGGTGGGCTCGCCAAATATTCTTTGAGCTTTATGAAGGCCTCCTCACACTCCTTCGTCCAGACAAACCTGTGTTCCTCTTCAAGCATTGGAAGTATGGGTGGCCCTTCTCTCCACTGGCCGATACAAATCGAGACAGGGCGGCCATCCGCCCCGTGAGCTGCTGCATCTCCTTCACAGTGCCGGGGCTCCTCATCGCCAAAATGGCGGCACACTTCTCGGGATTAGCCTCGATTCCCCTCTCTGACAGGAGAAATCCCAGAAATTTCCCTGCTTCCACACCAAAGACACACGTCTCAGGATTTAGTTTCAGCTTGTACCTGGCGATGGTGACGAACAACTCTTCTAAATCGGCAACATGCTTGCTTTTTTCCAAGGACGTCACGACCATGTCGTCAACGTATGCTTGCACATTCCTCCCGAGCATAGGTGCGAGCACCTTGTCCATTAGCCTTTGGTATGTGGCTCCCGCATTGTTCAGCTCGAAGGGCATCTCCTTGTAGCAGTAGCATGACCTTTCCATCATGAAGGCAATCTTCTCTTCGTCCATGGGGTGCATTATGATTTGGTTGTACCCCGAGAAGGCATCCAGAAAACTGAGTAGCTTGCACCCTGATGCACTGTCTACCAGGGCGTCTATACTCGGCAAAGGATAAGAATCCTTTGGACAGGCCTTGTTCAGGTCTGTGAAGTCGACACACATCCGCCATTTTCCGCTACTCTTCTTGACCAGAACGACATTGGCGAGCCATTCTGGATATTGGATCTCCCTGATGTGGCCTGCTGCGAGGAGTTTTTGTGTTTCGTCTTTGATCGCCTGCCTTTTTTCCTCGTTGAACTTTCTCCTTCTTTGGCGGATGGGCCTGACTTGGGGATCCATTGCCAAACGATGGCACAAAAAGTCGGGGTCGATTCCCGGCATATCTGAAGCAGAGGACTTAGCCGCGCAACTGGTTACTACACAGAAATGACGCTCAAGTTACCTCAACCTAGATGACGACACGTGTAGGGTTGGATGCTACCTGTTATCCCAACCCAGATGATGACACGTGTAGGGCTGGATGCAATAGAGAAATGACGCTCAAGCCATCCTAGCTCAGATGATGACACGTGTAGGGCTGGGCGCTACTTGCTATCCCAGCCCAGATGGCGACACGTGCAGGGTTGGATGTGAGCCACGCGTCCAAAAGCATAACGGCCTGGAGAGAGAAGAAACCTAGCTATAAAGGTAAATTTAACAGAATGTGCAGAGGTACGTTTTCATTACGGCTCATTGCTAGGGTTGTGTGCCTTTAGTACGGTTCTACAGAGCATATTTTCTCTCAGTTTTTGGGTGTTCTTGTGACTGACTTGAGCGTCGGAGTGCCACCGGCCGCAGAGGCGCCACCTTGTGTTTTCAGGTTCTCAGAGAGGTTTTTTGTGGTGTGAACTTGAAGGCCACGTGGAGTCAAGCTGGTGAGGAGGTTCGTGACGAGGCAACGCTCTAACGCTAGGTCAACCGGCAGGATCACACTTGGTTGATGAAATGACTCCAAGATAAATGTTGGAATCCGCCACTTGAGAGCTCTCAAATTCTGACAACATAAGACTAAAGACTAAGAGGAACAAGTCTCACTAGCATCTCACACAAAATGTGTAGAGTAACTTTTCTCTATTATATTTAACTTGTAAAATACACTAGGTAGGCCTTCTATTTATAGGTGAAGGGGCCTTGGACAACAAGTTAAAGGGGTAGGATGGGAAAAGGGGGAAAATTGGCAGCCTTAGGGTTTGACTAAGTCAATCCCACATCTTGGGCTTGTCATTCTAGAAACTAGGTCAAAATGCCTTTAAATGGGCTAGGAACAAGCTAAAATGCTACCCACACCCCCTATTATGCTAAATGTACCTTATTCTAGCATATATTTGCTATTTGGACCCCCAAAGTGAGCCCAATTATTTACAACATATTTGTAATCATTTAAAAAGACCAGCAGGAAGAACTTTATATGCTCTAGTCTATGTCCCATTCTCCCTTTGGTGAGCTCTCCACTTTGAGATGACTTCTCATTGTGTAAATTAGCATCTTTGGGCATCTCCTTGTTGACTTCATTTGCATCACTTCTTCACAGATTTGGGGTCATCAAAGCCTCATGTTCAACAAAGGAAAGAAAGGAAAAGACTCTGAGGCTTAGAGAAGATCTCAAGGACGCGCAAGGTTGATTCTCATTTCTCTCGCATGTAAACTCAAGGTTCGTTCTCATTTCTCTTGCATATAAACTCATGTTTTGATTGATTTTGAGTTTTTGAATGTAGATATTTCGTACTGCAATATATTTCCTAAAATACTACTTGAAAGTGTCATAAAGATTATAAGTGTCGTAGCAATCGAAACTGCTGCATAGGATAGGGGAATTGTTAAGAGTTTATATTCTACATAGAGAAGAGGAACTGTTGCAGACATATTTCCTCCTTATACCCCATTTGGTGTAGCCTCATGCTCTATGGCCCTTGTTGTGATTATTTGAACCCGATGATATAATAATGAGTTATTGATATTGTAGAGAGCTAATAACTCTCAACTTATTGTCATACAATGCTTATTTTTTTTTGCTTTCTACATATAATAACATCATCAACAACTTCTTTTTGTTTTCTGCTTTTTAGGAGCCAAAAGCAAACACATTTTTATTTTGGTCAAATAGATTTTCAATTTCAAAATCTAAACTATGGTAGGGAACAAGCATGTGCAGACCTGCATAAGCAAGATTTTTCATCTATAGCACACTCTATGATCCTGTGTAGGCTTCTCTGTGTTGATCAAGGTTGATCGAGTGCTTTGATGTCTCCAAATCCATGAAGTTTGGTGGAAGGCTTAGTTGCTGCTTGTGTGGGTGTATTATGGAAGATTAAATTTGTAATCCACTTGTTGTTTGAATCTAAAACTGATTTGAATCAAAAGCCTTTTTGAAAAATATTTTTTTCTAAAGAAGTGGAAAACAACCTGTTGTTTTTTCAGTTCAATCGGTTGTTGGACATGTAGTGGTATTTGAAAAGGGTTTGAAGTTGTTTGACTTGGTTGACTGCTTTCAAACCAATTCAATCGGTTGTTTTGAGAATTCAACCGATTGTTTTTTTAAAAATCCATAATAGAATTCATTTAAGTTTGGTAAATCAGCTTTAAATGACTACTAATTGTTTTGGCTCCTGCTTTAAATGTTTTTTAACAAACCTTTGGAGTATATAAAGTTTATTTTATGCTCCTAAGGACAAGAGAACAGTTTAGATAATTCTGATTGAGAAAACAGATTTGAGTTTTCAAGATTTACTTCAAGCTTTTGGATTTTCACAAAGGAGTGGAATAGGATTGTTGTGTAATCTTTCATTTTGAGATTGATCAGGTGTAATCCTTTTTTTATCTCTTGTATTTCTGAATATTTGTGGTGTAAGCAGAATCAGAGGGTGTTCTGAATTTTGGGGTGTAGTTTGCCAACGATGTGTGTGACTTGGGTGTTCAAGGTCATTTCTTTGGTGTGGTTGTTTGTAATCTGGATTTTGATTGCATAGTAGATACCCAGTGATTTCTGGGGACTGGATGTAGCTCTTGGGATAAGAGTGAACCAATATAAATTTTTTGTGTGCTTATCTCTTTCCCTAAACTCCTTATATTCTGCTTTTAAGTTGTTTTAATGACTGCTGATAAAAACAACCGGTTGAATCGCAAGAACAACCGGTTGAGTTTCTGGAAATCAACTTAAACAATTTTGTTTTCTTGTTTCCTTTATTTCTTTCTCTGTGATTTTGCATTGGAGTTCATTATACTTTCAAAGTTTTCGAAAATCTTTTATAAACAATTCACCCCTCCATTTATTTAAGATCATATATTCTAACAATCTCTTCTCTTTCTCTCTTTCATAGACTAGAATTCAATAAAGTAGAAAACAATCATACCTAAAATCTGTGTAAATCATGGGTCTATCTTAATGCTTGAGTTAAACACAATCTCCTTCTACACTACAAAAACTGCAATCATGGGTTTCTAAATTGTGCTTTGGTGACTTAGGTAATGGGGTTTCACCTTAAAAACGTCTCAAGTTTTGAATCCAAAACAACTTGCACTGTTGTTCACGTCTTCCACAAATTTTTGCTTTCATTGTTTACTTACTTTAATTATATTTTAAATTACTTATTTTATTTATTAAATTTTGTAGTTTTGTAAATTTACTATTGAAATTTCAATTTTACGAATTTTTCTACTTGGTCTTTAATTTTGTGAATTTTACCTTTAAACTTTTAATTTCTTAAATTTTATAATAGAATTTTCAGTTTTGCCAAATTTTTTATTATTTTTTAGTGGATTATTAAATAACAAATAGTGTGATAATATATGATAAATATAACGAATAGTGTGATAATATATGATGAATATGAGGTTATACACACTGTATTTTAAATTACACATTTCACTAATAAATTTTTTGCAATTTTATTATTGAACCTTTAATTTCATGAATTATACTTAAAATTTTTATTTCTCAAATATTACTACTGAAATGTGAATTTCACTAATTTTCTAAGAGGTTTAATATCTTACACATGCTGACATCCTACCCTTAATCACTAACACCAACATAATATCTAGTAAAGTTCACATTTGCATATTTTCAATATGCTATGTTATTTTTCACACTTGCACTTTTTTTTAATTCACCTCCTTTTATATTAATTCCCACATTTTTTACTTTATAGGCAGGCATGTGTGGTGTTTGTATACATAATAGAGATTAGAAAGAGAACAAAAGATGACAAGTGTGATATGATAAAATAGTGTTACTTCAAGATTATATATTTATTTTTTAATGGTGAATGAATTCAAGTTTTGTGCTGAATGAAATTGTTTATATATGTGATGAAAGAAGGAGTACTGGTATCCTTCACCTATTAACGTATGTTATTGTTCCGGCTGGTTGACTTGGATCACCTTCGTGCGTATTTACGAACTGCGCTTCAAGAGCCTTTTCGCTTCTGTTCCAACATTCTCCTTCCTCCACCGTGAGCACCTGAAACAAAGAGACAAATGGCGTCCTTGTGGCCGTTTGCACTCCGACGATAAAGTTAGCTATTGGATAGGAAACACCAAACACTTCTCGTCGCAGAACACCATAAGATCAATGTCTAGAGAAATGTGTAACTGAATTCTCTCTAATGAGTTAACTGGTATGCGAATGTGTAAAACGTACCTTGTTTTGTTTACCATGAAACCTTATATACCTTCCTAGTGTTCCTGTCCACGTGTCAGCCTGAGACTTGCGTATTCTGTGGGCGCTCCTTTAGCTACACTGTTCCCAGTCTTAGGGTCTTCTCAGTGTGTAGGATTGCCCTGTCGAAGTGTAACTCGTGCGGAGGGGTGACTGCATGGATGCCAATTCATGCGCCCATTCCCTGAGTCACTCGTCCTGGGAGTACCCTGCCTTCCTTACGTGCCATGCATGTGGATTACCTTCTGGGACGTGACCTCCTCATGGGTCGTTTATGTCCTAGTGGCTTTCCAGCGGTGGTGCGTACCGTCACGTCCCTACACTTCATGCACAAATCCTTCGTGAGTTGGGTCTCTCCCTTCTAGTACGGGGCGTGTAGTTTGAGAACCACCTTTCTTTACCTATTATTACTGTTGGGGATACTGAGGCCCGAGGCATCCATGCCCCTACCGTGTCGCCTCCTACCGTGCCGCCTTCTATTGTGTCGTCTCCTATTGTGTCGCCTCCTCCACGGTTATCCTTGCCCGTGGGTATCAAAAGGGGACACTTCCCTGGCCTGCCAAACTTCCGGAGCGCCTTTATTATGCTGAGCCCGAGCGACGCCCGAGGCCGGTCAACGCTCGAGGCCGTGGACCTTAAAGAAACTCCTTCCTGTCCTGCAGTACTTAATAATAAATCCTTCTCTCGAGGTCCCACTATGTTGACTTTGGTCAACGCCCAAGGACCGTACGGTACATAAGCCCCTAAGTCTCGAGCTGGCAACTTGTTCAGCAAAGAGACTATGGCCTCGCCCTACCGTCTTACGTGGCATTCTGTGACAAGACAGGCACAGTGCGTTGAAGTGACGCCTTTCCATTCATATTGTAATCAACAAGCATGTGGCCCAATCGTGCGGCTAGGACTTAACGTCGCTTGCGCTTCTGAAGTTTACATTAAGTCTTTCAAAATTGCATTCTTCAGGCACTGTTCCATCACTTGCGCCTTTGCTTACACTCTTCATCTTCTTCCTCGAGCGTTCTCTGATTCTTCTTTGCAAAAACCAAGACTTTCGCTGATCAACCACAAAAGGTATGATTTTTATGCATTGATAGCTCTTTACTCTTGATTCCATGTATTGATAGACTGCCTGGGACTGTTTAGATTCTCGCATTTTCGTTTTTCTCCGCATTTCCTTGTTCCCCTGTTTTCTGGGTTTTTCGCGTGGGTGGGGTTTTCTGGGTTTCTCCTTAGTTTCACGCCATAGCCCCCATTTGCTGAACCTTTGCTTTTCTCTTCCCAGCTTCTTCGACCATGGCGAGAACAAAAGTCACTACCAATCCTCCACCTCCTAGCATTAATTACAGAGCCTCGTATTCTTGGACCTCCGATAGGCTCCTCGCAGAAACTTCTTCCCTCACCACCATCGCCGACTGGAGGGCTCACCTAGATAGCGCACCTCTAGGAAAGTCATTTGGGAGGGTACATGATGCCTATGTCTCCGTTCGCCCTTGTATAGCTGGTGAACCGGTATGCGTTGATAACCGCTCCAAACGGTGTTCAAACGCATTGGGCAACAACTCCCTTTTAACAGCTTCGAGAGGGAGCTACTTACAGAGCTCAACGTGGCCCCCACCCAGTTGCATCTCAACAGCTGGGCCTTCATCCGGGCCTTCTCCATTCTCTGTAGCTTTTTCGGCCATGTCCCCTCAGTGGACGTTTTTCTGCACTTCTTTGAAGCCAAAAGCCCTGGGAATAACTTGTGGGTAAGCCTGAGCGGGGTGACTGGTAGAGTCATCTTCACCTTATTTCAGCAATCCTACAAGGGATTTAAGGGTAAATTCTTTAGGGTATGTTGTTCAGATCAAGATCGCATAGCCCTAGACGACTTTCCTCTATACTGGGTGGAGAAACTCAAGTTCAAGAAGGCCAAGACCTTGGATGAGCTTTCCTTAGCTGATCGTGAGGTCTGTCAGGTCTTGGCTAGCCTGGGTGTGGTCTTCAACACTGCGGAACTCATCAAGCATGAGTGCAACCCCACCGCCCTCTTTAACTACTTGGGTATAGGAACCTTTCACTAACCTTCTTCATACATTACTCTGCTTATGCTTCTTCTGTTTTTTACTAACTCACACTCGTGCTTAGCTGATACTTGCTTTAACTGATGCTTATGCTTTAACTTGCTTATCTAGTTCTCAACTCTTTTTCTTTGAGGCAGGCATGGTGATGACTGAGGAAAGAAAGGCAAGACTCGTTGGGGTTTTGTCTGTTCGTGGCAATGCCACCACAAGCAAGGCATACCCTTCCACACACCCAGCCCCTTCTGCTTCTCCTATCGCTCCTCTCCCCTCTCCTGCACAGGCTACCCCAACGCTTGCTTCTCCACAAGTAACACCAAATCCTGCTTCCCCACACCCTGTTCCTGACCCCACTCCACCACACACAGCACCAACCCCTATTTCTCCAGCCCCAATTACAGCTATACCTTTGGCCACTCTTAGGGCTTCTCCTCTACCAACCCCCCTGGTACTCATTGCTTCTGATGAGGATGAGGATTCTGTAGACGACCCTGTCCTCAAGAGAAGGAGAACCGTTACAATAACCACCTCTCATTCCTCGTCTGACAGGCGTCCTGCCTCTCTTAGGGACAACCCTCCCAGCGCCTCCTCACCTCCACGATATTTGGCTCTTGAGGAGGGCGCCGAGACTATTCCAGAGCCCACCCCTGCACCTGCTCCCGAACTTCCCCGGGTCATTCAATGCATCCTGAGGGGCTATCTGCAAGAGGCCCCGAGGAATTTAGCTGATGAGATGCTGCCAGAGGATATGACCCTCAGCCTTGGTGGGTTGCTTGCTCGTGCCAACTCCTCTTCCCACCAGGCTGAGGTGAGGGCTAAGGAGCAGCAGGCCCTTGCTGATGAGCTGGATACAATGAAGGAGCAAATGGCTAGACAAGCTCAACACTTCTTTATCCAAGAAGCTGCCCTGACTGAGGAGATGAGCGTTCTTCGCAAGGCTGAGCTGGAGGCTAACAAGAGGCTTCACGATGGAGGTCAGAAGTACACCTCACTTCTGGCCAAAGTGTTGCCTCTTCGAGCTGAGATAGCTGAACTAAAAGCTGCTGCTGCTGCAAACCAAGTCAAAATGACCAACCTTGAGGAGTGCTCTGTCACCTGGGAGGTGCACCTGGGTAAGGTCGAAGCTGAACTTGCTGAGAAGGACGAAACCCCGGTGAAGGTCAAAGCGGAACTTGCTGAGTAGGCCGGACTCCTCAACAGGAGCCAAAAGGAGCTTGTAGAAAAAGCTGAAGCCCTTGCATGAGCAAAGAAGGAAAAGGCTGCTCAAACTGAAAGTTTCAAGAAGGCCGAGGCAAAACTCCTCGTCGACGCTGCGAAGGCATATGGCGCTGGGTTTGAAGATGCTTTAGCTCAGGTTGCTTGCAAGTACCCTGAGGTTGACGCTTCACTCTTCGTCACGACAAACTATGTCGTCGATGGGCAAATCGTGCCTCGGTGCCTTCCACCAAACGCCCCCTAGTTTATGTACTTAAAAGTTGAACCTTTGATACATTATGCACCATCGAATGTAATTCTGCACCTTTAACTTAAACGCTTTGCTCATTTCTGCTCGCGTCTTTTCTTTCTTTCATTACTAACCGTGTTTCGTATACTAACTTCATTCATTATTTTGGGTAACTTGCCTTTTCAAACCATAGGTAGCACGCTTTGTCATCTTTTAACTTTGCTGAAACAATCTGTAATATGACAAGCGTGCATGGACCTTCAATTGTCCTTAACTTTCTCTCTTACTTGAGCATGGGAGCTCCTTCACTTGGCACTTACTCGTACTTCGCGGTCTCGAGGCGTCCAGCCTTGAGAGCGTTACTGGCTTCATCGTCGCTCAAAGGTGAAGGAGGACTTATCTTGGCCGAAGCCTACTGTTTATGCTTGGTGCCCACACTCGAGGAGGCGCCCCCCGCCGCTCTCTCTCGAGGTGTCTAAACACCAGGTCGATAGGCTTGGTGCCCACGGTTGGGGAGGAGGCGTCCATAAGGAGCTGCCACCTTCCTCGACGTGTCTAAACAGCAAGTCGACTGGTGTACTTGGTGCCCACGCCCGGGGAGGAGGTGGCCCAGAGGGCGCTCCTACCCTCCCCGGGTTGTCTAAACACCATAGCAACCAGCTCACCACCGATCGGACCTTATTAGTTGCACTTGATGCCCACGCCTGAGGAGAGGTGTTTCAAAGGCAACACTGCTCGTCCTCAGTGTGTCTAAACATCAAGGCGATCAACGCACTTGGTGCCCACGCTCGGAGGAAGCGCCCTCCGCCGTTTTCTCTCTCGAGGTGTCTAAACACGAAGACAACCAGGGCGCTTGGTGCTCACGCCCTAGGAGGGGGTATCCCGAAGGATACCGCTACTCATGTCTGGAGTGTACACACACCAAGGTGTCTGGTCTATCACTGATTTAAACTTAGCTTTCGCACTTGATGCCCACGCTCGAAGGAGGCGCCCCTCGCCACTTCCTTTCGAGGTGTCTAAACATCAAGGCTACGGGTTCGTTTCTTACTGAACTGTGCCATCCTCGCTTGGTGCCCATGACCGGGGAGGTGTCTTCAAGAAGCTACCACCCCGCCTGAGGTGTCTAAACACCAACACACGAGGGCCGCTCCCTGCATTGTAAAGAAAACTTAAAGGTACATATGCTCGAAACGCAACTTTATTGGGTGACCTCATTAGAAAACCCCCGAGAGGGAAAAGGAGTGTCCCCTTAAACTATATACAATGCAGAGTTTTTAACTAAAATAAAACTTGAGATTTGCTGCATTCCATGTACGAGGGATGGCGCCTCCCTCCAGAGTGATGGAGATCAAGCTCAAGTGGACATGGAGGCCAATCAACAAGATCAAGAAGAGGTAGAGGCGCAAATGGAGGACGCCCATGGAGGTCAAAGCCCACCTCAAAGGCTTACAAGAAGCATGTCCAAAGCTTTAGGAGCTAGGGGACAATTATTTTCTCTTTTTGTAATTTCTTTGGTTGAAGGTGCTTAGAGGGAAACATTAGAAACCTCTATTGTTATAGCATCTTTTAGGCTTTAGTTAGGAGCTTTAGGAGGGGGGGTGCGTTAGTAGATTGGTGTAGGAGTAGAATAGGAGGTGCCAAAGTGAAGGAAGAGGTCACACCTTCCTCATGCATTGCCTTTGGCGCCAGTTCTAGAAGCTTTTTAGGAGGGAGTTTTTGAATTTGTGTAGCTTGCATTTCAGCACCTTAGGCTATAAATAGAGGTGCTCCCTTTGTAAAATGCAGATTGGAATTTAGAGTAAAGAAACTATACTCAAATTTTGAGTGAGCATTGGAGAGCTTTTGAGCCTTCTTCTCTAGTCTTATCTTGATGGATCCATGGTGTCCTCAAGTGGCGGCAGCACACTAATCTTGGAGCAGCCATACTCCAAGTGGCGTGATCAATCACCATCTCTTCCATCTCCATAAGTGTTATTTTCTCTAGCTTTGTGTCTTCTTCTTTTTCATGTCTAGTATGATTGTTCTTGCCTTTTTTTGGTTCGGCTATTTACATTTTCCAGCAAGCTTTTCTTCCTTTGTTTGATTTGGTTCGGTGTGTTTAATTTCCAGCACTTCTATTTCAGTTTGCTTATCTTTTGTTCCATTCTTTTCGGTTCAATTTGATCAAATTGGAACTTTCATATGAGTTTTGGATTTGGTGCTAGTTTTGGTGAGTTCTTGACTTAGAACATTGATCCAATTCTAAGAAAAGTGCCTAACTATTGTCCAACTCAAGTTGATTCCTAAGAAGATCAAGAATCTTTCTCTTCTATGCTATTGGAATCACATCACAGAGTCTCAAGCCTATACGCCCCATTCCCCAGGGCTTCGGTTACCCTAAAAGGGACCAGTCCACTTGGGGGACAACTTCTTCTCAAATTCGTACGGGTGAGCCTTTCGCATTACCAAATCAGCAACTTGAAACTACCGAGGCTTTATCTTGTGATAGCTGGAGCTCTTCATCTTTGCGTTTTTGATGTGGAATTAGCGGAAACATCCATGGATTGAGGTGGAATAAGGCTCTCCTAAGAGTTGTGTAAGCCTTAGAGGTGCATGAAGAGTGTGAAAGTGAGAGAGGTTCGGCCAACTCTCTTTGAGGTGCAGTTTTGGAAGATTAAGACCTAAATCCTAAGAGATTTTTAGGTAAGGAGTAAGAATGACACATTTTGGCAGCATTTCATTACTCAAAATAATCTTACAATTTCAGCACCCAAGCTCTCCTTATATAGGACTAGGAGGCCGGAAATGAAGAGTCAAATGAAAGGCAAATGTGCACAAAATGAAATGAAGTTGGCGCCTAAATGAGAGCACACATGTGGAGGTAGGTTCTAGAATCCTTCCATGTGTGGAAAGGCCTAGAACTTACACTCGATGATGTCTATGTGTGGGCTGGACTTTAGTTTAATTAGGAAATCCTAATCAAACTTAAGATTTAGCCTTTTAGGTGCCTCTTTGCATGTTTCAACACAATTACAAAAAGAAATTAAACTATACTACTTTAAAAACTATTCTACACTAGAGTTTATGACATGTAAAAATGTGTCCTCTTGGCCCCTCGTTGACCATAACTCTAGTGGTTGCCTTATCTTGATATTTAGGTGGCCTTTCAAAGGATTGGTGCAGGGGCCTCTTCCATCATCCCCTCCCTCTTGAAAAGGATTTGTCCTCAAATCCATTGCTTCTTCTTCTTCATGGCTAGGGGGATGGATGTGGCTGGATGGTGTCCATCATCTCCTCCTTCTTGAAAAGATCTATCCTCAGATCTACAGATTTGATCTCGGATAGCAACCTCTTGCTTTTTCAACTATGCTTGCCCTCCCGGATCAAACGTCCACCTATGGGAATCTTCAAACAAAGCAAATGAGTTAGTTGAAGCAATTGTATAAAAATCAATTTTATGAAGTTGCCATTCTTTTTGTTTTTCTATTGTTTTGGGCAACTTTTTACAATATTTCTCTTTTGATTGTTGTATTTGTTCTTTAATCCTCTTATGTATTTTAACATATTAGGTTTTTGTTACTTTTTCCTTAGGCAAAAATCTTTGTGGATTAGGAAATGGTAACAAATCAAAAAGAGGATTAAGTCCACATACAACTTCAAATGTAGAAATATTAGTAGTCTTGTGGACTACTCTTTTGTACACATGCTCATCTCTAGAGTTGTGTTTTCCTTTTATGATTACTCTAGGCATAGTAGAAAGAGCTATGTTTTCAATTTCATTTTGACCATTCTTTTGAGGATGATAAGAATTTGAAGAGTACAACTTAGTTCAAAGTTTTTCTAAAAGTATCCTCAAAAAATGGTTTTCAAATTTTGGAGCTCTTTTCAATACTATGCTTGGAGATAAACTATGAAGTCCTATTACTTCTCTAGAGAAGAGCTTATCCATAAAAATGGAATCAATACCTTTTGTTGTCCAAGGAAGCTCTAATATAAAATCTAGGCTTATATCTTCCCATGGAACATTTGCAAAAGGTGAAGGTGTGTAGAGTTCATGAGACATTGCCTTAGTTTTAGTTTTAAAACAAGAAATGCATCTAGGGTAATGTCTTTGAACATCGTTTCTCATGGGTGACCAAAAGAATTTTCCTTTTAAAAGCTCTAGAGTTTTATCAACTCTAAATTGGCCCATGAGTTCTCCTTCATGAAGAATTTCTTTTTTATGTGTGAAGGTAGTCTCGTTGGTACGACCATTGAGCATGGAAAATTTAACACTTTGCAATGGCCGTCTCAATAAGACATGACAAGTTTCTTTAGGCACTGCATCACATAAAACTTTATCTTTGTAGGTGCCTATAGATAACTCGACCTTCACTTGTTGGTTATTTTCTATTTTCATATTTTCTTTACTCTCACTAGTTTCTTTTTCTTGGCTACTTTTGTTATCTTTGTTCCTTAAGATCATAGATCTTTCATTGGAACAATGAGATGCTAGATGACCTTTACCAAGACATTCTAAACTTTGAACTTCTCTAGCTTGAGTGTGTGAGATATGCTCGGCTAGGTTTTGAGAAAGTTCTAGAGATGTCTCTTTTATATGTTCTTCCCCTCTTTGGATTTCATCCCTTTCATAAGATACAAAGTATGAACTTTGTTTTTGACTTGATTGTTTTCTCAAAATTTGTTTTTCAACTTTAATGCTAAGTTGAGACCACTTAAAAACCTAGCTATGGTGGTATGGTTGTCTTTGTTAATCCTTGCCCTTTTTATATATATTGCCATCTTTTGCCAATATTCTTCTACACTTAGATATTTTTGATGAAGTCCTTGGAGTTTGTCCATTGACTTCCTTTTGTAGGATGAGGGAATATGGCGACATCTCAAGGCTCCCCTAAGGTCATTCCAATATGTAATGGGAGGGTCCTTGTGGAGATGTCTCTCTCTTTCTAGGGCTATCCACCAATTCATAACATTTCCTTGAAAACTTAAGATGGCTAAGGGTACCTTTCTCTCCTCACTTACTCTATGGCAAGCAAACAATTGTTCTACCTTCATTTCCCAATCTAGATAGGTTTCTACATTTTCTTTCCCATGGAAATAAGGTAGATCTACCCTAACCTCCTTAGTGCTTTCTTGTTCTTTTCTTTCTCTTCTAGTTCTCCTAGAGGGTGGTTGGTAATATTCATTTATCCTAAGACTTTCTTCCCTAAAAGAATCATGATTGTGAGAACTAGATGCATGTGAACATATTTTTTTAGATTTTTGAGAGCTTTCATCCTTTTCTTTAGTCATTTTCAACTCTTTAATTTGTACCTCATGTTCCAATTGTCTATATGAGAATGATTGAAAGTCCTTGGATAATTGTTTTAAAAGGGATTTGATGGACTTTATATCACTTTCATTAGATTTAGAAGAGTGAGTTGACATGACTAAAGATTTGTGTTTAAAAGTGTTTTACTTCAAGAAAGAAGAGGAAAGTTAGTGAAGGTAGCTTTCCAGGTAAGAGAGGTGAGTCACTAGGACTTCTTAAGTACCAAGTCTTGCCTTAGCCAAAAACTATCCCTAAAAAACTTCACATAATTCTTTTTCTTAGTAAATTACTTAGAACACAATGAGGATTGAAAAATCAAATTTTATTCAAGGAAAACAATGCAAAGCTATTTAACAAACAAAACAATTAATCAAAGCTTAAGCAAGAGATTAACGTAAGCAATTTAAGCAAAGCTAAACAAGAAATTGACGTAAAACAAACTAGTTAAACACAATTAGAATTGCTAATCTACAAAGCTTTAAACTAGACGTTTCCTAGGTGAGGCTTCTTAGACACTTTGAGCCTTTGAAGACACACTCACCGTCTAAACGTGATTAATCCACTAATTAAACGAATGTGAATTTTAATTACAACTCAAAGAAATACAAAAAAATTGAATTGCACAAATTTAATTTCAGCTTGCTAAACTATGCACTCATGTGTGGCTTGTACTTGCTCTTCTTTGTTGTGCCCTTCAAAGTGTATGGTTTGTTTTTGGTATTTGTATTTGCTGCTGCTCCTTGCCTTTAACCTCTTATTATTTAAGCAATTAAATTCTCCAAAACAGTACCTACTAAGTAGAGCTAGACTCACCTCAAGTCAATTTCCACTTAACAAGCACCAATTGAAATTCATCCACCAACAATTTAGAGGTCAAGAAAAGAAAGCAAGAAACAAATTAAATTTTAAAAAACAGTACCACAAAAATTGGATTTAATTATATGACACAACTAGAAAGAGTTTAGAATGATATTGGACAAGCAAAATAAAAAATAGGCACTCAACAAATGTTGGCACACAAAAGGAACCTAAAGAAAGGTACTAGAATTGATTTGAAAAACAAAAACAGCACTACAGGAAAATTAAGGTTCAGAAAGCGTGACTTAAAATATTTATGTTGAGCTGGCTATTATGAATTTGCTTTTGAAAATTTAAAAACAAACGATTCAATCTCTTAGCAAACTTTTGGCGCTGGAATCACACCAAAAACATGCACCAATTAATTGTGATAAATGTTTCAAAATCACTGTCCAATTACCGTCAATTTTAGCGCCAGAATGCACACTTTTTTTGTGTGATTTATCTTTTTTTTCTATTTTTCCTTTTAAACTAATTCTTTTTTTCTTATTTTTATAACACATCAAACCACTGAAATCCAGAATCTCAGAATTTTCTTTCAACGTATTTAATTTTCAGAACACAAAACAGCCAGTAAAGAATTTGTAAAAACAGAGGAATCCTAATTCTGGAATTAAAAAAGAAAAAGAAACTTCAAAAATACAATGGAATGAATGTTATAGGAATTTGTATGGATCTATCATACAAATATGAACTCAAACTAAAAGGAAAAATGCACCAAAGGAACAAATGAAGTCAGAATTCAAATTAAACACTCAATTCAAAACAAGAAACAAATGAATCAAGAAAAGTACTACTAAGATTTGTTGACATTCTTGGAATTACATGACTAGACAAAACATATAGATTCAAAAAATAAAATGACTCAAGAACATCATATTGCACTGAACAAAAAATTCAAACAAGACTCAACTAACCTAAAATCAAAACAGCAACACAATTCACCATAGATTCCTACATAAAATGTGAAAATAGGAAGCTCAAGAACAATTTGAACAATTTGTACCGATTGAAATGCTTAAAATAGCATCTAAATCAATTTAAAAATGTAAAAACAGCAAGACAACATGAACAAGAGATGAACAACACGAAAATAAGAAGAACTCAAACAAAAAAATGAAAAGAGACACTTATCTCTTGAAGACCATAGCTCTGATACCAAATGATAGCTTGAGCTCTTCATCTTTGCGTTTTGATGTGGAATTAGCGGAAGCATCCATGGATTGAGGTGGAATAAGGCTCTCCTAAGAGTTGTATAAGACTTAGAGGTGCACGAAGAGTGTGAAAGTGAGAGAGGTTCGGCTAACTCTCTTTGAGGTGCAGTTTTCCAAGATTATGACCTAAATCCTAAGAGATTTTAGGCAAGGGAGTAAGAATGACACATTTTGGCAGCATTTCATTACTCTAATTAATCTTACAATTTCAAAACCCAAGCTCTCCTTATATAGGACTAGGAGGCCGGAAATGAAGAGTCAAATGAAAGGCAAATGTGCACAAAATGAAATGTAGTTGGCGCCTAAAAGAGAGCACACATGTGGATGTAGGTTCTAGAATCCTTCCTTGTGTGGAAAGGCCTAGAACTTACGCTCCATGATGGCTATGTGTGGGCTGGACTTTAGTATAATTAGGAAATCCTAATTAAACTTAAGATTTAGCCCTCTAGGTGCCTCTTTGCATGTTTCAACACAATTACAAAAAGAAATTAAACTATGCTACTTTAAAAACTATTTTACACTAGAGTTTATGACATGTAAAATGTGTCCTCTTGGCCCCTCTTTGACCATAACTCTAGTGGTTGCCTTGTTTTGATATTTAGGTGGCCTTTCAAAGGATTGGTGTTGGGGCCTCTTCCATCATCTTGGAATTGTACTGGTGCTCTACCCTTCTCTTCAACGCCTCGGCCTTGATCCTCACCTCCTCCCTGGCCTCGTCCAACAGATCTAGATTCACCTTCCTCTCCTCGTTGGACTCCTCGACCACAAAACTTTGAAAACGTGGCAAGCTCTTGTGGATCTCCACCAGGATCATCGCATCCGACTCATACACTAGGCTGGAGGGTATCTCCTTAGTGGAGGATTGAGGCGTGGTGTGGTAAGCCCACACTATCCTGGGAACCTCTTCCGCCCAGGTCCCCTTAGCTTTCTCGAGCATCCTCTTCAATCCTCTAAGCAAGATTTTGTTAGCGGACTCCACCTGTCCGTTCGTCTGGGGGTGCTCGACGGACGCGAACACCTGCTTTATGCTGACCTCTGTACACAGCTTGCCAAACTGCTGGCTTGCGAACTGTGTACCGCTGTCAGAGACAAGACGCCTTGGTACACCAAAGCGACACACGATATTCTTTCATACAAAATGTTGTACCTTGTGAGCCGTGATTTGCGCCACCGGCTCGGCTTCAATCCACTTCGTAAAGTATTCGATGGCCACTATCAAATACTTCATCTGCCTTATTGCCAACGGGAAGGGCCCCAGAATGTCGATTCCCCACGTATGGAAGGGCCACGGACTATAGATGGACCTTAACACTTCTGGTGGCGCCTTGTGCCAGTCGGCGTGCTGCTGGCACTGCTTGCACCGCTGGGCGTACCTTACGTAATCTTCTCTTACTGTTGGCCAGTAATACCCTGCGCGTACAACCTTCAACGCCAGAGATCTACCGCCAACATGGCTCCCACAAATTCCCTCGTGGAGCTCAGCCATTATCCTTTTGCACTGATCCTCGCTCACACACATTAAGATCGGGTGTGTGAACCCGTGCCTGAACAATGCTCCATCCATGAGGGTGTGCCTTGCGGAGTTTCTCTTCACTTTCTTGCCCTCCTCGGGCTCTACTAGGAGTATCCCATCGGCAAGGTAGCGCCTATAGGGCATCATCCACGTGCCCCCTCCTCCAGCACGCATACCTGCATAGGGTCCTTCCCTTCCGGTGAGACCGGATAAACACTTACTCTAGGTGTCCTCAGCGTTTCCTGAGTCAACCCGATGACTCCTCGCCCTTCCTTTAAACATACTGATCTAGAGGACGCTTACCCTGTTATCTGCAACAAACGTTCGTGGCATTTTGAAGGTCTCTTGTATGACTGTCCTTTGCCTTCCCCCCTTGCCCGAGCTGGCTAGCTTGGCGAGCATGTCAGCACGGGCATTCTGTTCCCTTGGGACGTGTACCAGCTTGAATGCCACGAATGCCCCCTTCAAAACTTGAACATAGCCCAAGTGTGCAGCCATTTGTGGATCTTTGGCTTGGTACTCCCCAGTTACTTGACCCGTAACTAACTGGGAATCGCTCTTCGCCAGCAAACTCTGTGTGCCCATCTCCTTGACCAAGAGCATTCCAGCTATTAGGGCCTCGTACTCCGCCTAAATATTACTCGCCTTGAAGGCGAACCTCAAGGCCTGTTCGATCAACAGCCCATTCGGCCCCTCCAAGATTACACCAGCTCCACTCCCCTGCTGATTGGAGGACCCATCAACTAAGAGTACCCACTTGAAACTAGCCTCTTTTTCCTGCTGTGCGCTCCCCGGGGAGAGCTCCGCCATGAAATCCGTGTAGACTTGGCCTTTGATGGGGCCTCGGGGCTCATATTGAACATCGAATTCCGACAGCTCCACTGCCCAACGTACCATTCTTCCCGCCACGTCTGGCTTCTGCAACACTTTCTGGATAGAGAGGTCCGCCATCACTACCGCCGTGAAGCTCTGGAAGTAATGACGGAGCCTCCTGGTCGAGAACACCACGACCAATGCTGCTTTCTCTAAAACTTGATACCTCGCCTCTGGCCCTTGTAGCACCTTGCTCACGAAGTATATTGGCTTTTACGTCTGATCCTACTCCTGAACAAGTACTGAGCTGATCGCCCGCTCGGTCGCCGCGAAATACAACCGGAGGGGAACGCCCATCTGTGGCTTGCACAGAACGGGGGAACGGCCAGGTACTCCTTCAGCTTGAGGAACGCCGCCTCACACTCCTCAGTCCACTCGAACCGACTGTTTCTTTTCAAACACTGGAAGTAGGGGTGGCCCTTGTCTCCTCCAGCGGATACGAATCTGGACAGGGCCACCATCCGCTCTGTCAGCTGTTGTACCTCTTTCAACGAGGCGGGGCTCCTCATGGCAAGGATCACCACACACTTGTCTGGGTTCGCCTCTATCCCACGCTCGGTGAGTAGGAACCCCAAGAATTTACCCGCCTCGACCCCGAATACACAATTTTCGGGGTTCAGCTTCAAACGATACTTGGCTATGGTAGCAAACAACTCTTCCAAATCAGCTATGTGTTGTTCCCTCTCCTGCGAGGTCACCACCATATCGTCTACGTAGGCCTACACGTTTCTTCCCAACACAGGTGCCAGGACCTTATCCATCAACCTTTGATATGTGGCACCTGCGTTTTTCAGGCCGAACGGCATCACTATGTAACAGTAACAGGATGTCTCGGTCATGAACGTCGTTTTGCACTCGTCACGGGGGTGCATTTTGATCTGGTTGTACCCAGAGAACACGTCCAAAAAGCTAAGCATCTTGCAGCCCGAGGCGCTGTCTACCAACGCATCGATGCTTGGCAATGGGTACGAGTCCTTTGGGCACGCCTTGTTGAGGTCGGTGAAGTCTGCGCACATCCTCCACTTCCCATTGGCCTTCTTAACCAAGAGCACATTGGCCAACCACTCAGGATATTGAATCTCCCTGATGTGGCCGACGTTCAACAACTTCCTCGTCTCTTCCTGCACGACCAGTCGTCTCTCTTTGTTAAACTTTCTTCTTCTCTGGCGCACTGGTCGAACCTTGGGGTCCATGGTGAGGCAGTGGCACAGAAAATCCGGGTCAATGCCTGGCATGTCCGAGGCGGACCATGCGAAGGCGTCTAGATGGCACAATATTACCTCTGCCACCTGGTTTTGCTCCTCTTGGTCTAACGATTTACCCAACTTGAACGTCTTACCACCAATCTACCTCTCCACCACATTCTAAGTTGGCTTGGGTCGCCTCTCCCAGGCGTTCTCTGCGCGAGATACGCCTACGCGGTCATCCTCCATGGGTATTGCCTCCACAGGCGCCTCCTCCATGGGTGGGCGTTCCACCATCATGAACACACCCTCTTCGTTTTAAGGCTATTCTTATAGCACTTCTTGGCTTCTTTCTGATCGGATTTGATCACGATCACGTTCCCACTGAGATCGGGCAGCTTCAACTTCATATGGCGTGTAGATGACACTCCCCCTTAGTCGATTCAAGGCTGGCCTTCCCAATAAGATGTTATACATCGAGTCGGTGTTTACCACTAGGTACCTTATGTTTTCTGTGCGAGATGCGGTGCCATCTGTAAAAGTCGTCCTCAGCTCCAAATAACCACGCACCTCCACTTGATCCCCCGCAAAACCATACAAACATCCCGTGTATGGCCTAGGCTGATTAGGACACAGCTGCAACTTATTAAACGTAGGCCAGAACATCACATCCACTGAGCTGCCTTGGTCTACCATCACTCGGTGTACTTTCCTTCCCGCAGTTACAACCGAAATCACCACGGGGTCATTATCGTGTGGGACGACGTCGCGAAGATCATCCTTCGTAAACGTGAGATCGACGTCAAGCGAGTCGTCCACCACCTACTCTGCTACTGACATTACTAAACGCACGTACCTCTTGCACTGAGAGGCAGTGTACCCTCCACCCGAGAATCCACTTGAGATGGTGTGGATTTCCCCGTGGATGGGCATCTCGTGGGCTTGGTCCTCTGCTGGTGCTGTCAAGGCCTCGGTCCTTGATGACCCCGCCAGGTAGTCATTAAGGAAACCGCTCTTCACAAGCTCATCCAGCTGATGGCCCAATGCCAAGCTGATGTTGATCAGATGACCAAACGCCTGATGGAACTCGCACCATGCGTCCTTGTGCGGTCCCAACACCTTATCCATCTTCACCGGCATCTTCAACCTATCCGCTTTGTTGGGCACAACAATCAGGTCTTTCAACTCTACCACAAAGTTGTGCCTCAACGGCTTATTTACCCCTGAGCGCCCCTTGGCCTGGGGCTTTCTGGCCTTGTAGGGCTACTTCCTTCCCTGAGTCTTCTTGCCCGCTGCAGCCTCATACACTCTCATGGGTTGCACACGCGGCAATGCACGAGGACGCGTGGGGACCACGCACGCGTGCTTTTCAACTACTTCTCCTTTTGTTGCGATGTGCGCCACTGCACGACACCTGATTTCAGCAAAAGTCTTGGGGCAACTTCTGATGAGTGATTCGCTGAACGGTCCAGGGCAAATTCCCTTCCTGAATCCCTTCCTGAACGCATGGACTATCATCGAATCATCAGTGGTGTTGACCCTCACCACCTGTGCCCCAAAGCGATTAACAAATTCTTTCAACGTTTCCCCCTGATACTGCCTCACATCAAAAAGATCATAAGAAACGGGTGGGGGAGCGCGGTTCGCGATATATTGTTCCCTGAACAATTGCGACAGCTGCGCAAACGAAGTCACGTGGCCATCTGGGAGACTGATGAACCAGTCCATCGCCATCCCCATCAACGTGCTCATAAACAACTTGCACCTCACGGCGTCAGAACCGCCAACCAGCATCATCTGCGTGTGAAACGCAGTGAGGTGCGCCTCTGGATCTTCCACTCCAGTGAACGTAGCCTTCGACCCTACAAACATGGATGGTATTACTGCATCCATGATTGCCTGCGAGAAGGGCATGGGGAACTCTCTGAGGCGTAAAGCATTCTTGATCCTCTGTTTCACGACTCCCAGGCTGGTTGCGCAACCCGCGACGTAACTTCTTGTTAGTGCGGTGTAACTCTTCGTTTCTTGCTTGCGAAGCCGCAAGATCTAGCTGGATGCGCTCCTGCTCCGCCCTCGACACCGCCATTGCCTCCTGAAGGCCCTGCATCATCCCCATCACTTGTTGCAGGGTCAAGGCCTCATTTCCTGCACGCGTTGTAGCACTTTGCCTGGTATTCCTCATTCTTGGATGTTTCTTGGAGAATCTTGAAGCTTTCTTTAGTTAATCTGAGCAAACTTTGAGGATTCTTGATGAACCTTTCAAGAATCTTGAAGAACCTTAACGAACTTCCATAACTCTCACTGAATCTTCTACTTCCTATGATGGGACAAATATTTTAGATCAGAAAGCCCCACGGTGGGCGCCAAATGTTCCGGCCGATTGACTTGGATCACCTTCTTGCGTATCTACGAACTGCGCTTCAAAAGCCTTTTCGCTTTTGTTCCAACGTTCTCCTTCCTCCGCCGTGAGCACCTAAAACAGAGAGACAAATGGCGCCCTCGCGGCCGTTTGCACTCCGACGATCAAGTCAGTTATTGGACAGGAAACACCAAACACTTCTCGTCGCAGAACACCCTAAGATCAATGTCTAGAGAAATGTGTAACTTAATTCTCTCCAATGAGTTAACTAGTATGCGAATGTGTAAAACGTACCTTGTTTTGTTTACCGTGAAACCTTATATACCTTCCCAGTGTTCCTGTCCATGTGTCAGCCTGAGACTTGCGTATTCTGTGGGCACTCCTTTAGCTACATTGTTCCCAGTCTTAGGGTCTTCTCAGTGTGTAGGATTGCCCTGTCGAAGTGTAACTCGTGCGGACGGGTGACTGCATGGATGCCAACTCATGTGCCCATTCTCTGAGTCACTCGTCCTAGGAGTACCCTGCCTTCCTTACATGCCATGCATGTGGATTACCTTCTAGGACGTGACCTCCTCATGGGTCGTTTCTGTCCTACTGGCTTTCCAGCGGTGGTGCGTACTGTCGCGTCCCTACGCCTCATGCACAGATCCTTCGTGAGTTGGGTCTCTCCCTTTTATTACTGGGGGTGTAGTTTGAGAACCACCTTTCTTTACCTATTATTACTGTCGGGGATGCCGAGGCCCGAGGCCTCCATGCCCCTACCGTGTCGCCTCCTACTGTGTCGCCTCCTCCACGGTTATCCTTACCCGTGGGTATCAGGAGGGAACACTTCCCTGGCCTGCCAAACTTCCCGAGCGCCTTTATTATGTTGAGCCCGGGCGACGCCCGAGGCCGTGGACCTTAAAGAAACTCTTTCCTTTCCTGCAGTACTAAATAATAAATCCTTCTCTCGAGGTCCCACTATGTTGACTTTGGTCAACGCCCGAGAACCGTATGGTACAGTTATAAAAATTAGAAATGGTGAAAATGGCTATCTGGCCCAATCATAAAATGAACTTCCAAGATCAGGGAGGAAGGTATATCAGGAGGCTATCCCTTTTGCATGAACAATTACTTAAGATTTACATGTAATTCATATATCCATTTTGTGTGGAATACCCGCGGCAATAACTGTTAGGAAGTACTATATTTTAACAGGATAACATATGTAAAGAGAATGTCTTTTGGTATTTTTAGTTAGATTAGTTTCATATGTACCAAGGTTAATCTGAAACTTTCCATGTATGTCTTTCCCATGCAATAGTTGTGTTGAAATCAGTAATATTGATCGCTACATTGTTTATACTTTCACCATAACATTCATTCTAAGTGCACTATTTCTATCTTGTCCCCAACATAAGAGACCTATCTTATAAATTCAAGTGTTTCAAAATTATGGAGGTCAACCAAATGAAAGTTTGCAATGCATATTTTCTTCTTATATCTATTCATTTATCTCCTCATATTAATTCACGTATTTTGAATATATTGAATAGTTTTATTTTTATTTAGAATCGGGTGAGATAAAGAAGATGTTATATTAATATAGAATTGTTTATTATTCGATATAAGAGGATATTAGTAATGTCTGTGTGAGGAAACAAGTTGTGATGACTTGCTAGGTTCTCATAATTTAATCAGGTACCATCATGAGTTAGGAGAAGGAATCCAAAATATGAATTCATTTGCTCAAGTGTTGTGTTAAGAATCAAGATTACAAACCCAAAGATATGAGATTACAAGAATTTTATAGAAAATAAGAAAAGGAAAGGAGTAAAATAACAAGAAAAGAGAGGAAACATTAGCTTATGATGTGGCTGGCAAGAGATGCCCCTTCATTTTTCCTTCATTAGTTAATTTTTCTTCTTCTGTCTCTTAATAATTTCATTAAATGAATATTTGACAATTAAGATTAAGTATAATTGTAGTATCTCACGTGTAAGATTTGAGTCATGCGTGCGATATGGTTAAACATTTCAGATATGGTCAAGACAGAAACACAATGTTTGTTCCATAACTAGGAAACTTTATGCAGTGAAATCTCAATCAAATAGAATTTCTCATGAATAACTTGTTGTATGATAGCATATTTCACTATGTATTTGGCAAAGCACCATTTTTCAAAATTGATTTCAGTGGTGCAAAAAGCTAGCCAATTGGGCTTCCATTAAAAGCAGAATGCATGTTTCTGATATAGATATGAACCATTGTCCAATATGCTTAAATATGCTTATAAATTTTTCTTATTCTATATGGCAAAGACTAAATGCAATGAGAACCTTCAAAGAAAAGTGAGTTCAAATCATTGAAATGGTTAACACTGTACATTGTTAACCCCAATAAACACAACTAGATGTACCCCGATAATTCTACACTATGGATTAAATGATTGCTGCAATATGGCTCAAACTTCACCTGAGTTCATAAAACTTGGAGGGTGTACAATGTGCATTATATAGGAAGGGAAATGCATTATTATTGGCATGGGATTGGATGAAGAAATGAAGACAGAAAAAAAAATGGAGAGGGCTTGTGTAGATTGTAGTAAAGGGATCAATGCCATATACTAAATGAGCAAAGGCATGCGAGGGCTAGAATTGGTGCCTATAAGGTTCAACTCCCACTACCTACTTTGAATCTCCCCTTTTCATATATTTTCACAAAGTATCATCAATTTAGGTGTACATTTATAATCTTTACATTTTTTTTAAGCAATTAATCTATGCATATAATTTTATTGATCATCATCTTAGGGACATGCTTATGAAATTCTTCTTCGGAAGCTTCAACCCTAAACTTGTTGAGTTGGAACCACAAATTCCTTTCTAATGAGGCTTCAATTTTTTAGCTTATATTAAATTCCTCATATTATATATATATATATATATATATATATATATATATTAAATGAAGATAAGCAAAATGTTATGCTACAAATTATTGAAGTTAGTTCAGAATAGATTCACCAAGCCGTATATACATAAATAATATAATATTCCTTATTATATATGTTCTTATATATTATTAATTATATATTGTAGGTATTTATAGGTGGTTACATGTAAGTGACAAAAGAAAGGGTGATTTGGAACATATCACTATTCTTTATTAGAGTTTATGAACATAAACTCCCTATTGTTTCTTTTTATTATGGAGTGGAAAATTGTAGCTACTTATATCTTTGTGTCTCTATTTTAAATTTATGTATAGTCAAGACTAGTATATTTGACAAATTATTCTCTGACCTTACCAAACTAATTTGATCTAAGCACTTATCATGAGGATTTACTATTAGTTTTATTTATGATGATGAAATTTGAATCATTGGTAGTTAATTATCTGAATAAGTATAAATTGTGTTAGCATTATTGTATATAACCCATCACTTTTAATATTATTCAATTTAATTAATTTAATTGATTTTGTGTTCTAAATTAGGTTTCTATATTCACATCACAAGTCAATTAAATGAATATAATGATTACTTTTTGTGTGCAAAACTATCCGGGAGAGTTGTCTCATGATTTTTCTATGTTTCATGCATTACTGGTAATATTTAAATCTTGATTAAATTAATACATATTTTATATTATAATTGGAATGCTACTAATTATAATTCTTTTTATATATTAGGCATTCAATAAAAGAAGTGTTCCTAACGATGAAACAAATTATCAATAGCCAAATAATGTTATTTAGTTTTTTTTATCATGTCTACTTTTATGATTAAGAAGAAATGGTACTTTTATTATTCACTTTTTGTGGTTTCATAGCTTTTAGTTATTTGTGTACACTATTTTGTATGGTGGACTTTTTTCTCATTGGAGTTATCCGCAATCCTACTACCTTTTAATGCATGGTCTTTTCAATTTTGTAGATGCAATAGAATATGAAAGAAACTCTATATTGCATTGACAATACATACATACTAGTTACAAACTACATGCAACATTATTTATTTTGAATTTCCATATTTTATATTCCTTTTTATTTTGCAATGCAAATTTAGAAAAATTATTATTATGTATTTTATATGTTAATTCCAAAATAGTCAAAAAAATTTGAAGGTGTCTACTTGCACTTTAAATCACTTCTCTACTTAATCACTACTATGATAGTAAAGTTCACACTTCTAATTGGAATGTTGTCTTAAATTTGTTTTATATATCACCTTATATTATAAAAAATGAATAAATCTTTGTCGATAAAAAAGAAAAATGAATAAATATAGAACAATTTAAGAATGTAAAGTGCTGGTGGTGATTTACTAATGAATTAGTGCATTCAGTGTGCTAGGGGAGTTTTATTAAAAGTCTTGGCACATTAATTTGGTTTAACATTTTTATTATTTGTTACCTACTTTTTTTTTTTATATATGCACCATGTTTAGAAAACCTCCGGAATTAATGATAGTTTGAAAATCTCCGGGAATAACGGGGGTTTGAGAATTGTCGGGAATAACGGGGTTTCAGAATCGTCGGTTTCAGAACCGTCAGGAATAACAGGGGTTTTCGAAGTGTCGGGAATAACAGGGGTTTCAAAATCGCCAAAAAGTAATTATTTTCCAAGGGTTCGTAAAAATCGCCAGTAATCCTTTAGCGGCGCTGGATCTTCTAGGGGAAAGATAAATCGTGGATAACGTACTTAACAGGGGTTAAAACCACCGGAAATGCCTAATATAACCCCGTTCAAAATAATTTTTCTTGTAGTGTAGTAACACTTGTTTGACTAATTCATGAATTGATTGACACTTGTTTGGTTAATTCGCTTATCTTTGGAAGTTGGATGAATGATGCATATGTCAATTGATGAAGGATTCAATGATGAATGAACTCGAGAATCAATCCATTTTTTAATTTACTTTAGTCTCATTTTTTTTAATTTTTTTCAAACAATCCCACTTTTTTAATTAACTATTCTTACTAACTCAAACTACATATAGACAATTTTTTAGCTGTTTTACTGAATTTTTAATTGTATTCACTAGGAGACGACTTGAGATTAAATAATTGTCCCGATCAGTCCTCGGTCATCGACCCAGAGACTGACCTCAGACATCGCGCGTCGATGCTTGGTGATGGAAGGGGGGCCACGAGGTGGACCCCAGACGTACCCACTAGGGGATTGATTAGTCTTTGGACATTGGTATTCTAAGCCCGATGTTGGAGATCGATATTGAACCTCACCAGTAGAGGGAGAAGATTGGACATTGGTCGTCAGGACATTGTAGAGAGCCACGTAAGGTGGGCCCTAGAGTTTTGTTAAGATAACAGTTAAATACAAGAGATATGTGGGAGGCTTAAGTCACGAGGGATCCATGTACGTGGTGTGTATGACGCATGAAGGCGTAACACGTGTGGAAAATCCTAGGAGGCGTTAAAGCCCATTAGGGTTAGGGTTTCCAGGGAAAGCTGCATGCTTGGCACGTGAATATTAGGGCACCCACGAAGCAAATGGCGCTGGAGATTAGGTGCACAAGTTGGTACCCAAGCGGCCTCTTTGTCATTCGTTGCACTCCAGTTAAGGGAAGTTCATGTGCCAGATATGCTAAGATTCTATGAATAGGGGCACAAGGACATTTGGAACCCTAGTCAAGGGCAACGCCGCAAAGGTAAACCCTAGTTTCAGCCTATATAAAGGGTACGCAATTTCTAAGACTGAAGCTGATATATACACTTGGTGTTTCTTTGCCCTAATACTGACTTGAGCGTCGGAGTGCAAACGGCCGCTAGGGCGCCCCTTTGTCTTTGTAGGTGAGAGGTTTCTTGATCAAGAAGGCACGATTCTCAGGCAAGATCGAAGGGCAAATGCCGTTCTCATGAGCGATCATGAATATGGCGTTACCAACAACGTCTTTAGGCCCGAAAGTCTCCTTCACCGGAGTAGAGGACCCAGAGGCCCATCTCACGACGTTCCACACCCAAATGATGCTCACAGGAGGATTTGATGTTGTGTACTGCAAGATGCTCATGAGCACGTTGTCAGGCGCGGTGTTGGAATGGTTTGTTAGCCTTCCCGACGGGCACATCACCAACTTTGACCAGTTTGCGACATTGTTCAGGGAGCAGTACCTTGTTAACAAGGCCTCCATCGGACTTTCTTATGATGTTTTCGATGTCAAACAGTACCAGGGGAAGAACTACCTGAACAGATTCGGGGCCTAAGTAGTAAGATTGAAACCCACTAATGAGGCCATGACGGTGCATGCCTTCGTCAAGGGAATGCTACCTGGACCTTTCAGTGAATCACGGTTAAGGTTCTACCCGAAGACATTCAAAGAGATTAGACGCCGAGCGTTAGCACACATCGCCGCAGATGATCGAGTGACGCAGAAGCAATGTCTCGTCGGTCTTGTCCGACCTCGAGCGGTTGCACGGCCTCAGCCTATGAGGGTGCACGAGGCGACCACAGAGAAGAAGGGGAGCAGGAAAACCCTATGAACGGGCCCAGGCCGGGACTCGCGCACGAAGGGACCCACCCCCAAAGCATAATTTCTGAGTGGAGCTCAAGGAGTTGATCGTTATTCCAAACATAGCGGCAAGACTGAAGGTACCGGTAAAGACCGATAGGAAGATGGGGTCCAACTAGAACGTTTGGTGTAAGTTCCACCAGGAAAATGGCCACTACATACGTAAGTGCTTGGCCTTGGCACACCAACTAGATGAGCTGGTGAAGAGCGATTTCTTAAAGGATTATCTTCAAGAGTTGCAGGACGACCAGGCGTTGGTAGCTGCAGGGGCGGATCAGGGGCACGAGGTGCCTATCCACAGTAGGTAAACACTATCTCGGGAGGGTTCTCAGGGGGAGGGTGCACTGCCTCCTAGCGAAAGAAGTATGCACGAGGCGTAATGGCGATGGAGGTACAACAGGTGGACTAATCCCTCGATGTCGACCTCGTCTTCACGAAGGCCGACCTCCAAAATGTCATACCCCATGACAATGATCCGATGGTAATTTCACTAGTCACAACAGGAAGGAAGGTACACCACGTCCTCGTGGACCAAGGAAGTTCAGCCGATGTGATGTTCTTGACGACCTTTAACAAGTTACAGCTATCCACGGACTAGTTAAGACCCTACACCGGATGTTTTTATGGTTTTGCAGGGGACCATATGGAGGTTCGTGGGCACATCGAGTTGAGAACGACGTTCATGGATGGCGCGACTTCACGCACTACCAACATCAGGTATCTCGTTGTTAATGCTCCCTCGGCCTACAATATACTGTTAGGAAGGCCAGCTTCAAACAAGTTGAGAGCAGTTGCCTCCACGAGGCATATGAAGATGAAGTTGCCTTCCCTTGAGCGCACGGTGATCACCATCAAAGTCGACCAAAAGGAGGAAAAGAGGTGCTATGAAAACAACCTCAAAACGAAGAGAGGGGTGTTTACTGTCACTACCAGACCCCCATGAGAAGACGGAGTGACCCGCGTAGAGATCGCTCAGGAGAATCGACCCGAGCCCGCAGGAGGTGTGGTGGAGAGAGAGATCGATGGAAAGACGTTCAAACATGGGCGGTCCTTAAGCCAAGAGTCGCAGGATCGGGTTGCTGAGTTCATAGCACGACACCTTGACGCATTCGCATGGACCGCTGCTGACATTCCTGGTATAAACCCTGACTTCCTGTGTCATCGTCCCACCATGGACCCCAAGGTCCGACCTATCCGCCAGAGAAGGCGAAAATTCAACGAAGAAAGGCGTCCGGTCGTACGAGAATAAACGGAAAAGCTATTGAAGGCTGGCCACATCAGGGAATTTAGTACCCCGAGTGGCTAGCCAATGTGGTACTAGTAAAGAAGGTCAGCAGAAAGTGGAGGATGTGTGTTGACTTCACGAACCTCAACAAGTGATATGATTCCAATAACATGATAGAGATATAATATAAACATGTTATAGATTCAACAAGAGTTGGAATAGGATTAGGCACTTTTTAAGAATTGGATCAATGTTCTAATCATTCAAGAACTCACCAAATCACAAGTAACCAAGCCAAACTCATATAGAAACCCATAATATGGCATATGAACCGATTAAAACAAGAGAGAACACAAATGAACCGATTAAAACTCAAGGAAACTCAATTAAAATCACAAGAACAGCAAACTAAAAGGAACTACCGAATAAAAACACAAAACAAGCAAGTTCTACCGATTGAAATGACTAGAAACATCAAAGACATGTTTTAAAGTTTGTTTTGGAATGGAAATGGATGAAGAAGATGAAAAGAACTAGGAAACTTATGTGGTTGGAGCTCTTGGAGATGTGCATGCCACTTGAAGGATGAAAGGCTTCAAGATAATTGTAGTTGCCGCCAGTTGAGAGTCCAAGAATGCACTCAAGATAAGACTAGAAGAAAAGAAGACACAAGTCTCTCTCAATTCACTCACCAATTTGGGAGAGGTTCTTTACTCACAAAATCAATTCTATTATTTCAAGGACCCAAGCCTTCCTTTTATAGGGAGGAGGATCGGTCATCTATTTACAAAAGAAGCTTGTAAGAGAAGCTTTACAAGGTAGCCTTCTAACTCTTCCAATTCTAGCGCCTAAATGGAGAGTGAAGAGGCACCTTCTAGATTTTTCCTAAAAAACTAACGCCTATAGATGCTATACAAAAGAGGTGTCTTAGGTTTTCCTCTTTAGCACCTTACCCGCTGTCCAGTATTGATGCTTTGGTGGACAGCCCCTCCGGATGCAGGTTACTCAGCTTCCTGGATGCCTTTTCTGGTTACAACCAGATCATGATGCACCCCATGGACGAGTGCAAGACAGCGTTCATGACGGAACTATCTTCTTATTGCTACAAGGTCATGCCCTTCGGGCTTAAGAATGCAGGGGCCACCTACCAGTGATTGATGGACGGGGTGCTAGCCCCCATGTTGGGGCAGAATGTCCAAGCATACGTAGATGACATGGTGGTCACCTCCTAGCAGAAGGAGCAACACGTAGCACACCTGGAAGAGCTGTTCACCACGATAATGAAGTACAGGCTAAAGCTAAACCCAGAGAAGTGCGTGTTCGGGGTTGAGGTAGGTAAGTTCTTGGGTTTCTTGCTCACTGGACGTGGGATAGAGGCGAATCCTAAGAAGTGCGCTGCTATAATAGCCATGAGAAGCTCGATCTCGGTGAAAGAAGTGCAACAGTTGACAGGGCGCATGGTCACTTTGTCCAGATTTGTATTGGCAGGAGGAGACAAGGGTCACCCTTATTTCCAGTGCCTGAAGAGAAACAGTAGGTTCGTATGGATCCGAGAGTGCGAAGAGGCATTTGTAAAGCTGAAGGAGTACCTGACCAGTCCACCGGTGTTATGCAAGCCAGAGTTAGATACCCCACTCCGCCTATACTTCGCAGTTATAGAGAAGGCGATCAGTTCGGTCCTATTGCAGGAGCAAGACCAGGTGCAGAGGCCAATCTACTTCGTCGGCAAGGTATTGCAGGGGCCAGAGGTGAGATACCAGACCTTAGAAAAAGCATCCCTGGTAGTAGTATTCTCAGTGAGAAGACTTCGCCACTACTTCTAGAGCTTCACCGTGATAGTAATGACAGACCTTCCAAATGTGGTAGGCAGAATGGTGCGGTGGGCGGTAGAACTATCTGGTATTGACGTACAGTATGAGCCTAGAGGGCCCATTAAGGGCCAAGTTTATGCTGACTTTGTGGTAGAACTCTCCTCAGCCTCCATGCACTAAGAAGTAGCAGGTTTCAGATGGGTACTTTCTGTGGACAGTTCCTCGAACCAACAAGGTAGTGGGGTTGGCGTCATCTTGGAAGGACTAGATGGGTTGCTGATCGAGCAGGCCCTACAGTTTGCTTCCAAGGCCAGCAACAACCAGGCAGAATATGAGGCCCTTGTCGCTGGGATGTTGTTGGCTAAGGAGATGGGAGCAAAGGGGTTGTTGGCAAAGAGTGACTCTTTGCTAGTTACAGGCCAAGTCACAGGGGAGTACCAAGCTACAGACCCTCAGATGGCCGCATACCTAGAATATGTCCAGGTCTTGAAGGAGTCGTTCGAGTTAGTCCACGTACCCAGATAACAGAATGCCCGAGCTGACTTGCTTGCAAAGCTCGCCAGTTCAGGCAAGGGGGCAGGCAGAGGACGGTGATTCAGGAGACCCTGAAGACACCTCGAACCACCACGAATAATGTGACAGAAATTCAACAAGTTAGCACATCGGAAGGGACGAGGAGGAGTCATCGGTCGTTAACGCAAGAGACGGTGAAAACACCCATAATAAGCAGGTACCCATTTGCTTGGGAAATAGTGCCGCAAGTTTACCAGGTCGAATTAGAAGAAACTTGGATGGTGGCCTGCCAGTGCTACTTAGCCGATGAGGTACTCCCGTTAGAACCCACAAAAGCTCGAAAAATCAAGAAAAATTCGAGCAAGTACACCCTGATCGATGGGAAGTTGTTCAGGCATGGATTCACCCATCCTATCCTAGTATGTGTAGACGGTGAACAATGCACGCGCATCATGGCATAGCTACACGAAGGGATATGTGGTAGCCACATCAGTGGTCGATCTCTCTTGTCAAAGGCCATTCGTGCAGGGTATTACTGGCCAACCATGAGAGAAGATTGCACGAGGTATGCCCAGCGCTGTAAGCAGTGCCAACAACATGCTGATTGGCACAAGACGCCCCCAGAGGAGTTGAGATCGATCTACAACCTATGGCCATTTCATACCTGGGGGATCGATATTCTGGGACCTTTCCCTTTGGCAGTACGACAAATGAAGTACCTCGTGGTTGCCATCACGAAGTGGATCGAGGCTGAGCCAGTGGCACAGATCACAACCCATAAAATCCAGCACTTCGTGTGGAAAAACATAGTGTGCCGCTTCGGAATACCGAAGAGATTGATATTTGATAACGGTACCCAGTTTGCAAGCCAAAAATTGGGCAAGCTATGTACAGAGCTGGGAGTGAAACAGGTGTTCGCATCAGTAGAACACCCCCAGACGAACGGACAGGTCGAGTCAGCCAACCGAGTCCTGCTTAGGGGTCTGAAGAGAAGGCTAGACAAGGCCAAGGGGACTTAGGCGAAAGAAGTTCCTAGAATCGTGTGGGCATACCACACTACCCCTCCATCCACAACCAGGGAAACACCATTCAGCTTGGTATATGGTTCGAACGCTATGATTCCGGTAGAAATCTAGGAAAACTCATCGCGTTTCCAGAACTTCGTGGTCGAGGAGTCCAACGAAGAGAGAAAGGTGAACTTGGACCTACTAGATGAAGTGAGTGAGGAAGCAAGGATTAAGGCTGAAGCCTTGAAAAGGAGGGTGGAGTACAAGTACAGCTCCAAGCTGAGACCTCGACAGTTCCAGGTCGCCGACCTGGTGATGCGGAAGGCCCACCCGTACCAGTTGGAAAACAAGTTATCTCCCAATTGGACTGGCCCTTCCAGAGTAACGGAGGTCCTCGGGAATGGAGCATATAGGCTCGAAAAGTTAGAGGGTGACGCGATCCCTCGTACTTGGAATGTGTTCCGTCCGGTTGACCTGGGACGTCTTCGTGCGCGACCTCAACCATCAGCTAGGGACTCCTTCCCACTGGTTACTTGTGAATTCCTGCAAAGAAGGACAAAAGGGCGCCCTAGCGGCCGTTTGCACTCCGACGCTCAAGTCAGCCAGCAAGAAACACCAAAAACTATGCACCTCCGTATCGGAGCACCGTGTGCGGCACTCTGAAGGTGGTAAAAAGGAATGTGTCTAGTGTGTATTTTCTCGTTCTGGCAAAGATCTTTCCCTAGTCCCTTGTGCATAACCTCCAGGCTCGAGCAAGCAACTAGAGAGTTTCTGGAAAATTTGCCAAAAGTTCGAACCCCGTTTCCAACATTCAAAGCGCTATTTAAGCTACCCCCGCATTCAAAGCGCCTTAAAGCGCATTTAATTATAAAACGTAGCACATTTAAGACGTTTAAACCGCTGGGGAGCATTTATAGTACCTTAAACGCTCGAAACGGAAATTGTATTAAATAACCTTAATTACCTTGTACCTGACAAAATGGCATATCTAATCTGACTTGGCTGCTGTACACGTGGAGGGCCTCACAGCACCGTGACCCCATCTGGGGGCATTTCTTCGTGTGAGTCCTCCTACCTGGGAGTGCATCTGCGCTAGAGGTGACTTTTTGGGTGCTAACTCGTGCCCCCAAACATCTAGTCACTCACCTTGAGAGCGTATCTGCCTTCCTCTCATGCCCTGCACCTGGCTACCCTGGGCGTGACCCTCCTCTTGAGTCGTATCTATCCCAATGGCGTCTCTGGGGCAGCAGGGACACTTCACGAGTTAGGCTGCCCTACACTGGCGCTATCACTATGGCCTTGAAGCCACCTTTCTCTTCTCTTTATTACTACCCCGGATTGTCGGGATTTGAGGCCTTCACACGGCGTCGCTCCCTCCATGGTCTTTCCTACCTATGGGTATCGGGGAGCCACACTGTGATCGCCTTGCCTTTGTGGCATTTGACCTTGGCGACGCCCTAGTTGGGCAACGCCATAACCGGGCGATGCCTTAACTAGGCGACGCCTTGACCTTGGCGACGCTTCCTCTTGGCGACGCTGGCACTTGGCGTCTCTTCACCTAGGCGACGCCTTATGTGGACTTTGACCCCCAACGTTGACTTTGACCTTGACTTTGTCAACGCCCGGGTACGGGACGGTACACAAGCCCCCCAGTCTTAAGCTGAAGACTTGTCTTCAGCGCAAAGACTAAGGCCTCGCCCACGCCGTCCATGTGTCACCCTGGTGACGTGTCATTCCCTGCTGACTCAACACTTCTTGAACTGTTGACGTGACACTCTCTGAACCATGGGGGTGCCCTTAATGGCTGATTGGACATTCTCTGAAGCGGGGAAAGTAACACCTTTTGGGGCCACGCTTAATTGCGTGCCACGTGGCTCATCACACGGCCAGCCTCTAGAGTCCCTTGCGCTTCCCTTGAGCGCTTAATCCTTTGACACGCGGCACGATCACACGGCTCCCAATTAGCGCCTCTTGGGTTGCAAATGTAACATTCAAGTTACCCAAAACCCCGCGCTCACACCACTGTTTCATCCATTCTCTCTGCATTTCTGTACTGTTCATCGCCTTCGAGCCCTTTCTCTGCAACTTCTGCTCTTTCCTTCGCGCTTTCCTTCCTCCCATACTTCGACATCAAAGGTATGATTTTTCCGCCTTCATTGCTCTTCTCCTTCGTTGCATTGCATCGCTGCGTATTGAACTGCCTGGGACTGTTTATGTTTATGCGTTTCTGTGCTCTTCCGCTCCTCCGTTCTTCTCCGTTCTCTTCCCCTCCTTTCTGGGTTTCCTCGCGTGGGTGGCATGTTTCTAGGGGTTTGTTCCCTTTTCTGCCTTGGCATCGCTGGTTAAAACCCTTTTCTTTTCTTCTTTCTTCAGCTATTTATCCGCATCATGGTGCGCCCGGAATCAAAGTCCAGTTCTTCCCCAAGGACCAACTATAAAGCCTTCTACACATGGGCTCCTGACGAGCTTTTAAACGAATGCACCACTTTGACGACCATGAAGGACTTGGAGAACCATCGCGGTGATCCCCACCTGTACAATTTTAACGCCTTCTGCCGCACCCATGATGCACATATTTCCGTCCATCCCGGCAGGCCTGGGGAACCTGTTTGCGTGGATGACAGACCCTGGAAGGGGAACCCTTTCTTTTTCATGTATCAAACGGTATTTAAACGCATCGGGGTGCGCCTTCCGTTCACGCCCTTCGAAAGGGAACTTCTTACAGAGATCAACACAGCCCCGGCCCAGCTACACCCCAACAGCTGGGCATTCGTTCGGGCCTTCCAAATTCTTTGCGGATATCTAGGCATCCTTCCCTCTGTGGATGTCTTCTTACATTTCTTCGAGGTGAAGAAACAGGGGAAAAGCTTTTGGGTGAGCTTCTCCGGGATCGCGGGTAGGATCCTCCTTTCTCTCTTCCAGAACTCGTACAAGGGCTGGAAGGGAAAATTCTTCAGGGTATGCTGCGCCAAGCATGACCTTACAGCCTTGGATGGCTTTCCCCTGTACTGGACAGAACACCCCAAGTTGCTTAAGGCCAAGGCCCTGGACGAGCTATCCCCTGCTGATAGGGAGGTATGCAAGGCCTTGGCTGGCCTGGGGATTGTCTTCGACACGCTGAAGCTCATCGCAAGCGAGTACAATGCCCACTCCTTGACCACCTACTTTGGTAGGGAGACTCCTCTCTTATTGTCTTCTGTTATTTGTATTTTACTGCTTCATGCTTGCTCTATTGGCCTCTTCCACCTGTTTTCCTTCGCGCTAAGTGCCTTATGTCTCATTCATCTACGCGTTTTGTGGGTTTGTATAACTGCGTTGGTCTTAACTTCTGCTATTTGGTTTACCTGAACGTAGGATCGGTGATGGATGCCTCCAAGAGGATGGTTTTGGCGAAAGCGATGAAGGCCGCTCGTGCCGCCAAGGCTGGCGCCTCCTCCGCCCCTGCTGCTGACCCCAACCCCTCATTAACCCTGCCTTTACCACCACCAACCACTACCGAAGCCCCCCTAGGCTCATCTTCACCATCTCCACGTAACCCCCAACCACTTCACACATCCGGCTCTTCCCCGCCCATTGCTGCCGTCCTGCTGGCTGTGGCTTCATCACCTGCTCCAACCCCCCTTGACAAAGGAAAAAGGGTGTTGGAGATTATCTCCGATGACGAAGACTCTGACGGTGGGCTAGTCTTCAAGAGGAGAAAGGCTGCTAGGGTTCCCATTCTTCCAGCGGCGTCGCCCCAGGGAGGGAATTCCTCCAGGGACAACCCTCCAAGTGCTACCTCTCTTCCTCCCACAATGGTCCAAGAGGAAACAGGCGAAGGGGCCGAATCTGCTCCACCCCGCCACCGGCAGAGGTCTCTGCTTCTCCCGCTTCTGTCGCCGCCGCCCCCGATCTTATTGCCATCCCTCCTCCAATTATGCATCTGATGAGGGGCTTCAGCGGGGGATCAATGCTAGAAGGCTCCGACAGGAGGGAGGGAATGCCCTTCTACTTGGGAGCCTTCTTGGTCGTGGCCCTCGACTGGCGTGCCCAAGCTAGAAATGCTGTTTTGCAAACACAAACCCTCCAGGCCCTTGAAGCAAGGGTAGCCGCCCTGGAGGAGGAAAAGAAAACTTTGGGATGCCAAAACGAGGCCTACCAAACCACTCTGAAGCTGGCGCAAGAGGCCAAGGAAGAGGCTGAAAAACAACTGGCAGAGGCGGTGGAGTTTCAGGCTGACTTCTACACTCTGGAAGTCACTCTCCAAGTCCAAGTAACAGGCCTCCAGGGCATGGTCGAAGCTTACGAGGAAGTTCAAGAGGACTTGAAGAGCCGATGCTGTGAGCAAGCTGACAAACTGGAGCGGATGGAGGGGGAGATGGCTACTCAGGCTAAAGCTATGGGCCTTCTCCAGGTTGACTACGACAAACTACAGATCGAGGTCAGCCGGCTCCGTGTGGAGAAGGAGGCTTTGGAGAAACAGGTAGCTTCTGGGGACGCCATCATCGAGGAGTTAGAGAAGGACAAGAAGACCCTTATCAACGACATGGCGGGTACCTTCGAGGAGGGGTTCAAAGAGGCTCTAGGCCAGGCCGTCTGTGAGAACCCGGGAATCGACGTTTTCAACTGCGATTCCACTCATCACATCGTTGACGGGAAGGTCGTGCCCTTGGAGCTGGATGATTGAACCGCCGCCCTCGACCACCACCTTATTCCATTGCGCTTTGTCTTGTTTTTGACCCTCTTTGATAAACTTGTAATTCTTCGAACTATTTGCACTTTCGTCACAACTGTGGGTTTTGCGTGACAATTTTTGTACCTTTGAGTTATCGAATTCCGCCTGTATGATTTTACCCTCATTTTTTCGCCTTCATGTGCTTCGATTGCTTTGCCTTTACTCTACCCGTTTCTTTCGCTGCGTTGGGCGACCCTGTATGCCCGGCGCCTATGCTTCGTGAAGGCGTCAGTGGCTTTACCATTGCCGCAACGCGAAAGTTGAGACCTACTCTGGGTCCTAAACACTTGGGATAAGGTCACGCGTCGATGCCCACGCCCATGGAGAGGCTTGCCTAACGGAGCCGTATCGTCCATGGGGTGTCTCAAACACCAAAGCGATATGTCCCTTGATTCTTGGTGCCCGGCGCCCACGCCTAAGGAGAGGTCTGCTACAGCAGCACCGTATCGTCCCAGGGTGTCTAAAAACACCGAGTGCTGGGAAAGCTCGGAGCCCTCCAGGGGGTCGTTCCCTCCATGGTCTTTCCTTCCCATGGGTGTCGGGGAACAACCCTGCCAGCGGTTCACTGGCGTTTGGCGATCTCGTCTCCCTCCACAGTCTTTCCTACCTGTGGGTATCGGGGAGTTGACACTGCTGATACTTGGATTGGCGACGCCCACAACGTCTCATGCTGGCGTCACCTTCTGCGCCTTTCCTGGCGTCGCCTTTTGCGCCTTTCCTGGCGACGCCTTGGGCGTTAACTTTACCTTGGCATTGACTTTAACCTTGGTCCTGGTCGACACCTGGGATAGCGAAGAGCTCAAGCTTTCGCCTGTGCTATCCACGTGGCGCTTCTCGTATGGCTGATGGGACGTTCAGCCACTTGACTTGGTCCTGACATTTTCTATGCCTCTGACCCGCTCTCGACGGCGTATCGTACCCTCGGGCATTCTGTCGATACGACGTTTTCTGAGTGTTAACCAGTGGTGCCAGGGTCATCCTCCCATCCTCTGCCACGTGGCTCGATCGTGCGGTGCATTCATTTGCGTCGTTTGGCGCTCTAACCGCAATACTTAATTCTTCCAAATCTTGAACCTGTCCTCATCATTTCTGCGCCCTTCGTAACCTACTTGCACCCTTTCTCTTCTCGCGAAGAGTTCTTCCAGTGTTCGTTCCAACCATCGTTTTACCCTTGCGTTACCAGCAGGCCGTTCTCCTCCAAACCTCCCAGATTCTGTTCAAGCATGTCTTCTCGTGTTCCTCCCCCCAGGGTTAACCCCAAGGACTTGTATACTTGGGCCTCGAGCGAGCTCCTTGACGAGTGCTCGTGCTTGCTTTCTACCCGGGCCATACGGGAACACAAAGGGGATTCATGCTCCTATGATCACCGTGCCTTCGCGAAGAGGCACGACGACGATATTGCTGTGCTCCCTTGCACTTTAGGGGAGCCAGTATGCGGAGACGAACGGGCCAACGACGGGGTCCCCTTCTTTTATTTCTATCAGGTGGTTTTCAAGACCATCGACGTGCGCCTGCCCTTCTCCAGGTTTGAGAGGGAACTGCTGACAGAGATCAATGCTGCTCCGGCCCAGTTATATCCTAATAGCTGGGCTTTCGTCAAGGCCTTTGACATCCTTTTTGGTTTTCTGGGTTGTGCACCCTCGGTTGATATCTTTCTTCACTTCTTTGAGGTGAAGAGGCAAAGGAGTAACCTTTGGGTGACCCTCAGTAACGTTCCTGGCAGGGTTCTCCTGACCCCTTTCCAAAACTCCTTCACTGGGTGGAAGGGCAGGTTCTTCAAAATCTGTTGCTCTGATTTCGTTCCCTCCGCCCTAGATGGTTTTCCACTGTACTGGGTGAGGGAGACGAGGGCCCTCAAATCCAAACCCTTCAAGAAGCTAGCCCCGAATGACCAGGTGGTTTGCCGGATCCTTGCTGAGGCGGGAGGTTTCAACTCCGCCACCTTGATTAGTTTGGAGTTCAACGCCGGAACCCTAGAGAAGTATATATGTATGCGTTACTGCCCTAGAAACTTCCGCCTTTGGTGCTTTCTAACTGTGTGTGTTTTGCTTCATGGTGTCTCTGACACGTTCATCTCCCTTGGTGCAGGTTCGAAGATAAACCAAGAGCGGAGGTCACAACTTACCCGGGCTTTGCGGACTGAGAGCGGGGCTTCGTCTTCCTCCCGTGCCGACTCCGGCGGCCACTGAAGAGTGGTTCGTTTGTGTTTTTTGTATGAGCACAGGGCTTGTAATGTTTGCCCTATTCGCATTACTCTCATTTATCTCGAACATTACTTGTAAATTTAACTCTACAATACTGATCCTGCCTGTTGACCAAAACGCTGGAGCTTTGCCTCGTCAAACTTGGATCGACGTATGCGCCGTGTTTGCCTCCGTCCTTCGCCGCGATCCACCTCAAGAACCTGCAAAAGACGAAACGGCGCCGCTGCGGCCGATCGCACTCCAACGCCCAAGTCAGCGACTGAACCACCAATTACTAAGAGTAACACTCAAGAACTCTAAGTAACCGTGAACCAGTTCTCTCTCAGTATACTCAAGAACTCGCAAGCGTAAAGAAGACAATCTGAACGTGCGTACCTCAGAAGTTCGTTGGAAACTCTTATATACCTGGACACTTTCTCTCTCCTGGCAGTTACACATCTGGACACGTGGCTCGCATCCAGCTGTACACGTGCCATCATCTGGAGCATCCTTGACTTGGGCGCTACTTCTGACTTCTCCTCTAGCTAAGTTACTTATGCATGATACTACTCAGTGCATAGTTGTCTTGGAGCGCGATCTCTTCTGGATTGGCAAGTTAGGGTGCCTTCGTACACACCTTCCCTGTGCTCTCGCCGGCCGCCTTCATGATCTGCACCACCTGTTTCACCGTGTATGCTCAAGCAAGCTGTCCCTCGACCTCATCCTCTGGCCAGCTGGGAAATGTCTATCTGCCTTCATCTTCGGCGATGTCCTTGTTTCGGCGATCTCTAATCACTTGGTCGCCTGGGTTTACATCGGGCGACTTCATCTTTAACCCGGTGACCGCCGGTTCTGGTGTGCTGGAGATCGGAGCACGCCAACTTAATAACTGGCGACTACACGAGCCCCCCGACTTCCTTCCCTTCTGCCAGCCAGGCGTCCCATCAACACGCCTATACAATAGCTTGATGCCACGTCATCACTTCCGACTACCAGGGCGGTACACAAGCCCCCCAGTCTTAAGCGAAGACTTGTCCAGCGAAAAGACTAAAGGAGTCATGTCAATACCGATCTACGTGGCGCTGGCGCAGAATTCCAAGCGGTTGTACTTTCTGCTTTCCTGACACTCCACCAAACACTCCTCCAATCGCTCGACACGTGGCTTCATCAACGGTTACCTTTAATTGTCGTTTGCGCTTCCAAAACCCATTTGAAAAACCCTTAAACCCATTTCACTCCACTGTTCCATCACTTTCTTGCTTTCTCAAACGCTTCAAGCTTCTTCTGCAAAAGCTCACGACGCTCTTCACCCTCCTGAATCCTCAACTTCCTTCGTCGCTCTTCCGATCATAAAAAGGTACTCCCTTTACTTCTTCTGCTGATTTTTCCTGCATTTTAACCGATTCGCATCATCCATTAACTGTCTGGTGCATACGTTGTGGGCTGTTTCTTCTATTTCTCCTTTCTCGTAACTTAGGGCTTCGTCTTCGTTACAACGAACCTTCGTTCGTTCGTTTTTCACCCTTCTTTCACGATCGAGTCAGCCTCTGCGAACCCTGATCACCTTTTCTTTTCTTTTTCCTTTGCAGTTTCCGCGATGGCTCGCTCTAAGATCACCCCAAATCCTCCTCCCTCGTCACGAAACCCTTCATCTCAAGCTCACAACCCACCGCGAGCACTTGGTGCTTCTTCTTCCCAGGCTGAGAGGCTTGCAACCTCCCACCCTAACCTGGCTCAGGCTACTCCACTTGTCGCCGGAGGAGCCTCCGTTCCTTCCCCAGACTTCAAAAAATTATACTCATGGGCCACCCCGACCTTGTTGAAGGAAACCTCCTCAGTAAACTCTGCTGGGGCAGTTCTTCGATTGAAGAAAGGGGACGAGCCTCACCTGTCGTTCCACAAGGAGCATGACGACAAGATGATGGTGCTACCTTGCCCCCCCGACATGCCAGTGTGCGCCGACGACAAAGGGAACAACGACGGGTTGTTCTGCTTCGTATACACCACCCTGTTCAAGAAGGTGAAACTTAGGTTTCCCTTCACTCGTTTTGAAAGGGAGCTACTTACCGAGCTCGACATCGCCGCCGCCCAGCTCCATCCCAACAGCTGGGCATTCGTGCGGGCGTTCCAAATCATGTGCGCACATTTGGGACTGCCAGCGTCGGTGGACGTTTTTCTCTTCTTCTTTGAAGCTAAACACCCGGGAGATCGCCTGTGGGTGAGTCTGAACGGGATTGCTGGAAGGTCGATCTTCTCTATCTTCCAGCAATCCTACAAGGATTGGAAAGGCAAGTTTGTTCAGGTGCGCCCAAACGACAAGGACGCCTCGCTGCTCGACGGCTTCCCCTTGTATTGGGTAAACAAGGGGAATAAAGAGTCCAAGGGAAGCTTCAGGAGGCCAAGGAGCCTCGACAACATGGGAGCCTTGGACAAAGATCTGTGCCTCTTCTGGAAGAGCGTGGCAGATCTCAACATCACTTTCCTTACCACTACGCTCATCTCCTTCGAGTTCTTCGAAGATCAACTCGAGACTCGCATAGGTTAGTGCCTCAACGTTTAAGTCTTTGCCTTGTGCCATTCCTCTGTTAACTGTTGCTGGGCGTCTTGTCTGCCGTGCACAAGACTTTGGTTTTATTTTCTGCACCACTTATCTACTTTTCTTGCATACTGACTTATGCGTTTTTCTTTCTCTCTAAGCTGACCCATGTTCCTTTGCATTATGCAGACCTCATGTTGGGCAAGGGAAAGCTGGCTGAGTTGAGGGCACTCGCCCGAACCCATGGGTTGGCGTCGTGTTCCCAAACCGTGCCAAACTCAGTTGTGGAGATTGCCGCTGCACAGGGCAGATCGCCCCCCAAAGGCCCAGCTCCTTCCGAGGCCCAGCCCGCCAATCAGCGCAAAAAGCTCATCCTCAGGAAGCCAAAGAGGAAAACCCCTCAGGTGGTCCAAGAGGATGACGAAGAAGACGATGAGGCGACTGAAGATGGCCTTATCACCAAGAGGAAGAGGGTGGCGCCTTCTTCACCATCTGCTCCACCTCCTCTTCCAACATCAACACCACCTTCCACACCAGCTCCACCTCCAACACTGCTTCCTGCCCTTGCTCCCACCTCGCCAGTCCAAGCAGTTCCTCTGGCGTCTGCACTTCCTGTGGTTGAGGCTGCCGAGCCCAACTTTATGGAGAACCCCCCGAGCGCCTCCACACCCTATGTATCAGCTGGAGGGGGTCCTCCTTCAAACGCCTCAACTGCAAATGCTGCACCAGTCGGGGATGAGGGTGCTCACAATTCGCCTATCCTCATCACTGAATCCCCGACGTCGCCACCATGCCAAGAAGCACCCATTCCACAACCAACTCAAGAAGGTGGCGGCGAGAACCAACAACAAGCCCCCCCGTTGCCTCCACAAGCAAACCTCTTTCTTGAGGTCAAAAGGGTGTGGGAGCCCTTCTCAGCAAAACTGAAGATGATGGCGGAGGATTTCCCCTCCATCATATCCAAAGCTGTGGAGAGTTCCACCAAGAAGCTCCAGGATGACATCTTCACACTCCGAGCGGAGAATCGCACCATAAGGATTGAGGCGGAGAGGTTATCCTGCAATCTAACGCTCGCCGAGATCGATCACTCTCGAGTGGAAGATGTTATGAGCACTGAGCTCCGGGTGGCACGCAAGGAGGCCACCGATCTATGCCATAAGGTGCAGCTCTTGGCTCAAGAGAAGATCGAGCTGGAGAGCAAGCTGGTACCCTATCGCGTCAAAGTGGCTGACCTGGAGGCGTTGATCAAAGCAGACGCCGCCAAGGTAAAGAACCTCGAGAAAAGGTCAGCCGATCGGGATGTCTTTTTGGGCAAAGTGGAGAAGGAGAGAGACGACACCATGGCCAAGCTCGCCGAAGCCAACGAAAAGAACGAGAAGATCGCCGCAGAGCTAGCCCAGGTGCAGGCGGAATCCAAGAAGGTTACTGAAGACCTTCTACAAGCTCGGGAAACAATTGAAGAACTCAAGAAACAAACTGAAGAGCTGAAGCAGCAGAATGAGGGGCTAAAGAAACAGATTGAAGAACTTGAGCTGAGCTCTGCCCAGATTCTCGCTGCTGGATTCGAGGCTGCCCGGGAACAGTTCGCCTGCCTGTACCCCGACTCGGATCTTTCCATGGTGTCTCTCAACAACGAGGTGGTGGACGGGAAGGTTGTTCCTTCTGAAGACTGATTGCTTCCCTCCATCCACGATTCTTATGCTTTCTCCTTTAGATATACCTGCCTTGTAATAAACTTTCTCTTTTCTTGTACATGTATCTCGAACTGATTATACCTTATGATAAAGTCTTTGTACTTCTTCTTATAACTTCTCTGTCTGCTTTATCTCTCTTTGTATAATTTACTTCAAAGAAATTAACTTAGTAACTTCGTAAGCGCAATTGTATACTTTAACTGCTTCGAACCACCGACTTTCGAACAAAACACTCTAACAACTTGTAACCTCAAGGTAATGAACCTTAGCGTGAAATCGCTCTTCAAATAACGAACTTCAACTCAACTAATGGCTTAAGACACCGCTCATCTGATCTGCCTTATCAAAACGGGTCTTGACTTTCTCGCTATTGCTTGAATTTCCCCTGGTCGCCAAAGACTCTTGGCGATATCAGCTTCCTCCTGCCTTCACAACTTGGCCATTGTTCCTTTATCTGGGGGTAGAGGTGCCTTTCGGATCCTTCTCTACCTCCCTGAGCTTCAGAACAAAAGACCGGGTGGCTAGGCGTTCTCTTCGAACCTACCTTAGCCACCCTCCAAACTTCTTCCACCCTTTACACCATACCTGAACTCGTTCGAGACGAGAAGGATTTTATCTTGCCTGAACTCGCTCATTGGCGAGAAGGTTTTTAACTCGCCTGAACTCGCTCGTCGGCGAGAAGGTCTTTAACTCGCCTGAACTCGCTCGTCGGCGAGAAGGTCTTTATCTCGTGCCTCTACATTGCCCCAGGGGTTACATCTTCTCTCCCCCAGAAACACTGAGGACTTTTTTGCTGGTGCCTCTACATTGCCCCAGGGGTTACATCTTCTCTCCCCCAGAAACACTGAGGACTTTTTTGCTGGTGCCTCTACATTGCCCCAGGGGTTACATCTTCTCTCCCCCAGAAGCACTGAGGACTTTTCACTGGTGCCTCTACATTGCCCCAGAGGCTACATCTTCTCTCCTCTGGAAGCACTGAGGACTTTTTACTCTTCCTCGCCTGCACTTGCTCGACGGCGAGGAGGTCTTTATCTCGCCTCAGGACGCGCGAGGGCGTTGAGGTCTTTTTCCGAAAAACGATGAGGACTTTAACTTTAACTGGTGCCTCCGATCGCCGAAAGACGATGAGGACTTTGAAACTTTTTAGAAAGCATGCAACATAACTTCAACTTGCCTTAAATCACATATAAGTGACAAGGTCTTTCTTCAAAACCTTTCGAAAAACAACACGCATGCAATCTAAAACACTTTAAACTTTGAAAACTCTTCTTTATTGGGTGGCCTCATTAAAAACCCTCCTTAGGGAAAAAAGAGTGCCCCCTCCAAACTGTTTTAACAGAAACATTGTAATATAACTTCGTGTTTGTCTTTACTTACAAAGTTCTTAACTGTAATATAACTTGAGGTGCGTGGCGTTCCAAGTGCGAGGGATCGCCCCTCCTTCCAACGTCTCTAAGCGGTAGGCGCCGTTCCCGAGCACCTCGGTTATTCTGAACGGTCCCGTCCACTTAGGCAACAGCTTACTCTCCATCTCGTACTGGTGGGCCTTTCTCATCACCAGGTCGCCCTCTCTGAACTGTCTTGGCATCATCTTCGAGTTATATCTTTGTTCAATCCTTCTCTTCACCGCCTCAGCTTTCAATCTCGCGTCCTCCCTGACCTCATCCAGCAAGTCCAGATTCAGCCTTCTTTCCTCATTCGAGTCTTCCGCTACAAAGTTCTGGAATCTCGGCGAGCTCTCTTGGATTTCTACTGGAATCATTGCGTCGCATCCATAGACCAGGCTGAACGGGGTCTCATGGGTTCCTGACTGCTCGGTGGTGTGGTACGCCCAAACTATACGGGGTACCTCCTCAGCCCAACTTCCTTTGGCTTTCTCTAGCCTTCTCTTCAACCCTCTCAGCAGCACCCGATTGGCTGACTCTACTTGGCCATTCGTCTGAGGGTGCTCGACGGATGCAAATACTTGTTGAATTCCCACCCCTTCGCACAGCTTCTTCAACAGGTGACTTGCAAACTGAGTCCCATTGTCCGACAGCAGGCGCTTGGGCACACCAAACCGGCACACAATGTTCTTCCACACAAACCCTCGATCTTGTGTGCGGTGATCTGGGCCACTGGTTCTGCTTCGATCCACTTGGTGAAATATTCAATCGCCACCACCAAGTACTTCATCTGCCTGATCGCCAGCGGGAATGGTCCCAGGATGTCGATTCCCTATGTGTGAAACGGCCAAGGACTGTAAATCGACTTCAACTCCTCAGGAGGCGCCTTGTGCCAATCGGCGTGCTACTGGCATTGTTTGCAGCACTGCGCATACCTCTTGCAATCTTCTCTCATTGTTGGCCAATAGTAACCTGCACGGAGAGTCCTTGCGGCCAGAGCTCGACCCCCGACGTGGCTTCCGCACATCCCTTCATGGAGCTCTGCCATAATTCTTGTGCATTTTTCCCCGTGCACACATTCCAGGAGTGGGTGAGTGAACCCAAACCTGTACAACTCGCCGTCAATCATTGTGAACTTGCTAGAATTCTTCTTTATCTTCCTAGCCTCCGTCGGATCCAGCGGGAGAAGGCCATCCGCCAGGCACCGCTTGTATTGTGTTACCCAGGTGTCTGGCTCATGGGTCGTGCAGACCTGCGTCATGTTCACCTTCTCTCCCCGACATGCTCTTATCCTTGGCGACCTCAAAGTCTCTTGAGTCAGGGATCTGTGACTCCTCGCCGCTTTCTTCGTCGACTTGCTTATCTGAAGAACCAGGTGATCTGCTACAAATGCTCTCGGCGTCTTCAGAGTTTCTTGAATCACCGTCCTCTGCCTACCCCCCTTGCCTGAACTGGCGAGCTTAGCTAGCAAGTCAGCTCGGGCATTCTGCTCTCTGGGCACATGCACCACTTCAAAGGAGGCAAAGGAACTCTTCAATTCCTGTACATACTCCAGGTAAGCCGCCATTTGTGGATCTTTAGCCTGGAACTCGCCTGTTACTTGCCCCGTGACTAACAGTGAGTCACTCTTAGCCATCAGCACCCTAGCTCCCACCTCCTTGGCCAGCAGGATACCGGCGATCAGCGCCTCATATTCTGCTTGATTGTTGCTGGCTTTGAAGGCAAACCTCAGGGATTGTTCGATCAGCACGTCGTTGGGTCCCTCCAAGATGACCCCAGCACCGCTACCCTGCTGGTTCGACGATCCATCCACTGAAAGCACCCAACGAAAGTCATCCCCCTCAACTCATGTCGCATCAGATGAGAGCTCGACCACGAAATCTGCGAAGATCTGCCCCTTAATCGGACCTCGAGGCTCATACTTAATATCAAACTCCGACAGCTCCACTGCCCACTTCACCATCCTCCCAGCAACGTCAGGCTTCTTCAAAACCTTCTGGATGGGCAACTCGGTCATCACTAGTATCGTGAAGCTATGGAAATAGTGGCGTAACCTCCTCGTCGAAAAGACTACTGCCAGTGCAGCCTTTTCCAGGGCCTGATACCTCGTTTCGGGGCCCTGCAGTACCTTACTAACAAAATAAATAGGCTTTTGAGCCTGATCTTGGTCCTGGGCGAGCACCGCACTCACCGCCCTCTCAGTTACAGCAAAATACAACCTGAGAGGGGTTCCCACCAGCGGTTTGCACAAAACCGGCGGGCTCGCCAGATACTCCTTAAGCTTGACGAAGGCTTCCTCACACTCCTTCGTCCATGCAAATTTGTTATTCCGCCTTAAGCACTGGAAATACGGATGGCCCTTCTCTCCACTAGCTGACACGAAACGAGACAGGGCGGCCATCCGACCGGTAAGCTGCTGTACTTCCTTCACGGTAGCCGGGCTCCTCATCGCCAAGATGGCGGCGCACTTATCAGGGTTGGCTTCTATTCCTCTCTCAGTTAAGAGGAAACCCAAGAACTTTCCAGCCTCCACGCCAAAGATGCACTTCTAAGGATTCAGCTTCAACCTAAACTTGGCGATCGTCACCCCCTCCATAGACGGCAACTTCACCTTCATGTGCCGGGTCGACGGTATAGCGCCTATTCTGTTGAGCGTGGGTCTTCCCAGCAGAATGTTGTATGCTGAAGGGGCGTTTACGACAAGGTATTTGATTTTCTTTGTTCTCGAACCCGCCTCATTTGTAAACGTAGTCCTCAACTCGATGTACCCCCTGACCTCCACCTGGTCACCAGCGAAACCATACAAACACCCCCCATAGGGGCTCAGCTGGTCAAGGGGTAACTCCAACTGCGTGAAAGTCGGCCAGAACATTACGTCTGCCGAGCTTCCTTGGTCCACTAGAACCTTGTGGACCTTCCTTCCTGCTGTGATCAGCGAGATGACTATGGGGTCGTTGTCATGAGGCACAACGTCCCGAAGATCTTGCTTTGTGAACGTAATGTCCACATCCGGCGAGTGGTCTTCAAACATGTCCACCGTCATCACAGACCTCGCGTACTTCTTCCTTTGTGACGCGGTACATCCACGACCCGAGAAACCCCCTGCAATGGTGTGGATTTCCCCGTGTGTAGGCATCTCGTGCTGCTGAGCCTCTCCACCTGCTGGTTGGGAGCTCGACGCGCCCCCCGTCCTTCTGTCCAGCAAGTAGTCGTTTAGGAACCCGCTCTTGACCAGATCGTCGAGCTGGTATCCTAAAGCCAAGCACGAATCCACGGTGTGGCCAAAGCCCTGGTGAAACTCACACCAGGCGTCTGGCTTTGGTCCCAGCACCTTGTCGCCCACCTTCTCGGGCGCTTTCAACCTAGCTGCTATATTGGGAATGGCGATCAGGTCCGCCAATCCCATGACAAACTTGTGCTTAGGCGGGCGATTGTACTCCCGGCGTGCTGGTTGAGGGCGCCCTTGGCCCCTGCCCTTGTTCTTCCTTGGATCATAAGGATAGCGAGCCCTCTGATCCCTCCTGGCCGCTGCTGTCTCCAGCACCCTCTGTGGCTGGATCCTGGTCTGGGCACGTGGCCTAGCGGGAGCCACGCTGCCCCTCTTCTCGGCGACCTCACTTTCATCGGCGATGTGGGCCACCGCAAGTCGCCTGACCTCAGCAAACGTGGCAGGGTGAGCCCTGATCAATGCCTTGCAGAATGGTCCCAGCAGCACGCCCTTCTTGAATGCGTAGACCAGCATCTCTTCATCTTTTACTGGTGAGCGGACCATCTGCGCCCCAAAACGATTCAGGTAGTCCCTGAGGGACTCTCCCTGATACTGCCTTATGTCGAACAGATCGTAAGACACCCTGGGCGGTGCCTTGTTCACTATGTACTGCTCGACGAAGATCTTTGAAAACTGTTGGAAGTTGGTTATGTGACCCGTAGGCAGGCTCACAAACCATTCCAATGCCGTTCCCTGGAGTGTGCTCACAAACATCTTGCAGTACACGGCGTCTGATCCTCCTGACAGCATCATCTGCGTATGGAACGTGGTGAGATGTGCCTCAGGATCCTCCACGCCGGTAAAAACAGCCTTCATAGGTACCACAGTCGCGGGGATGGGCGTGTCGATAATCGCCTGAGCGAAAGGCATAAGAAAAACGCGAGGCGGCGTCGACGGCGCGACCTCTTCAGCGACTGGGCGCCCTCGCTGCTCCTGAAGAGCTTGACGCAGTTCTTCAGTCACTCTGCTAAGCTCATCATTCCTGGCCCGAGAGGCGACCAGGTCCTCGTGCATTCTCACCTGCTCTATGCGCGAGGCTTCCACATTCGCCTGCAGCGAACGCATGATTTCCACCATCTGCGCCATAGTCATGGCGCCTTCAGCAGCAACGGGCGCAACTGGACTTGAACGGTTGCTTCTCATTTTTCTCATGAAAACTTGACGAATCACAGAGTGCAATGAACAACACCTCCTTCAGCGACGATCGATTCCGCGATCAATCGGTCAGAACTTCGCGAAACTTCGAAAGAAACCTCAAGAACACAGGAAACCTCCACAGAAAACCGCGACTCCACCAAAAACCAGCACTTCTTCCACGAAAATCCAAACGAGCCAAAGAACTCAGATCTCACCGAACAAATCTCGCGTAAGTAGCAGAAAACTTCACTTCACCGAACAAAAACCCAAACGAACGGTGGAAAACGCGAAATTACCGAACAAACCCTAGATGAACAGCGGACAATGGTTGCACCAGCACACAACCACACAGAAAACTGCAAAAACTTCCAAGAACTCACGCTGTGGATGGGAACAGGTTTTACACGGCCCCACGGTGGGCGCCTGATGATCCTGCCTGTTGACCAAAACGCTGGAGCTTTGCCTCGTCAAACTTGGATCGACGTATGCGCCGTGTTTGCCTCCGTCCTTCGCCGCGATCCACCTCAAGAACCTGCAAAAGACGAAACGGCGCCGCTGCGGCCGATCGCACTCCAACGCCCAAGTGAGCGACTGAACCACCAATTACTAAGAGTAACACTCAAGAACTCTAAGGAACCGTGAACCAGTTCTCTCTCAGTATACTCAAGAACTCGCAAGCGTAAAGAAGACAATCTGAACGTGCGTACCTCAGAAGTTCGTTGGAAACTCTTATATACCTGGACACTTTCTCTCTCCTGGCAGTTACACATCTGGACACGTGGCTCGCATCCAGCTGTACACGTGCCATCATCTGGAGCATCCTTGGCTTGGGCGCTACTTCTAACTTCTCCTCTGGCTAAGTTACTTATACATGATACTACTCAGTGCATAGTTGTCTTGGAGCGCGATCTCTTCTGGATTGGCGAGTTAGGGTGCCTTTGTACACACCTTCCCTGTGGTCTCGCCGGCCGCCTTCATGATCTGCACCACCTGTTTCACCGTGTATGCTCAAGCAAGCTGTCCCCCGACCTCATCCTCTGGCCAGCTGGGAAATGTCTATCTGCCTTCATCTTCGGCGATGTCCTTGTTTCGGCGATCTCTAATCACTTGGTCGCCTGGGTTTACATCTGGCGACTTCATCTTTAACCCGGTGACCGCCGGTTCTGGTCTGCTGGAGATCGGAGCACGCCAACTTAATAACTGGCGACTACACGAGCCCCCCGACTTCCTTCCCTTCTGCCAGCCAGGCGTCCCAACAACACGCCTATACAATAGCTTGATGCCACGTCATCACTTCCGACTACCAGGGCGGTACATATACCATGCTTGGTTTCCGTAACGCCGCTTTACTTTTGCACACACCTCATATATTGCGCGTTTTTCCTCCGTCACGTTTCTTGGCGGTGCCTGCGCTTAGGCGACGCCTTCTCTTGGCGACGCCTTCTTCTTGGCGACGCCTTCTTCTTGGCGACGCCTGTCGCCGCTTCGAACGGAAAAAGGATAAAGACTAAAAACCAAGGCAAGGTTTTTCTCGAATCTTCTTTTTTGCTTTTATTCGGGTGACCTCATTAAAAAGCCCCGAAAGGGAAAAAGAGTGTCCCCTTCAATAAGATCGTTACATGGTTGCTTACATAAGTCAACTAAAATAAAACTTCAAGTTGGCTGCATTCCAGCTACGCGGGATGGGACCCCCCTCTAAGGTCTCTAGGTTGTATGAACCGTTGCCTTTAGCCTCAGTGATTCTGAAGGGCCCGGTCCACTTGGGAGACAGCTTATTCTCCAGCTCGTATGGATGAGCCTTCCTCATAACTAGGTCGCCAATCTGAAACTGTCGTGGCTTCACCTTAGAGCTGTATAGTCGCTCCACTCTTCTCTTTACTGCTTCAGCCTTTATTTGGCCTCCTCTCTGGCTTCTTCTAGTAGGTCCAGGTTCACCCGCCTTTCTTCGTTGGATTCCTCCACCACAAAGTTTTGGAAACGTGGCGAGCTTTCGTGTATTTCTACCGGGATCATCGCATCTGACCCATACACTAAGCTGAAAGGCGTCTCCGTGGTAGAAGATTGGGGCGTGGTGTGGTATGCCCACACGATCCTTGGTACTTCCTCCGCCCACGCCCCTTTGGCCTTCTCTAGCCTTCTCTTTAGCCCCCTCAGCAAAACTCTGTTTGCTGACTCTACTTGCCCGTTAGTCTGGGGGTGCTCGACTGATGCGAACACTTGCTTGATTCCTACCTCAGCACACAGGTTTCTCAATTGTTGGCTGGCGAATTGGGTTCCATTATCGGATATCAGCCGCCTGGGTACGCCAAAACGAAACACAATGTTCTTCCACACAAAGTGTTGCACCTTGTGCGCCGTGATCTGGGCCACGGGCTCCGCCTCTATCCACTTGGTGAAGTACTCGATGGCGACGATCAAGTACTTCATCTGCCTTATCGCCAGTGGGAACGGACCTAGGATGTCAATCCCCCAGGTATGAAAAGGCCACGGGCTGTATATGGATCGCAGCTCTTCTGGCGGCGCCTTATGCCAGTCGGCGTGTTTTTGACATTGCTTACAACGCTGGGCGTGTCGTACGCAATCTTCCTTCACTGTTGGCCAATAAAAACCTGCGCGTACCACCTTAGAGGCTAAGGATCTTCCCCCTACGTGGCTCCCACAAATGCCTTCGTGGAGCTCCGCCATTATTCGCGTACACTCGTCGCCGCTCACGCACGTCAAGATACGGTGAGTGAACCCGTGCCTGAACAACACTCCGTCCACCAGAGTGTTCCTTGCGGCATTTCTCTTAACCTTCTTACCCTCTTCAGGCTCCACTGGGAGAGCCCCATCCGCCAGGTATCGTCTGTATGGCGTCATCCAGGTGTCTCCTTCGGCTAAGGCACATATCTGCAACTGCCTTCCTTCTTCGGGCGTGTCCGCGTATGCGCTGATGCGTGGCATCTTCAGCGTATCTTGGGTCAAAGAACGATGACTCCTTGGCCTCCCTCTTGCTGTGCAAATCTGGAGGACATCCACCCTGTTATCTTCCACAAACTTACGCGGAGCTTTGAGCGTCTCTTGGATCACTGTCCTCTGTCTACCCCCCTTGCCTGAGCTGGCCAGCTTGGCATGCAGGTCAACTCTGGAATTCTGTTCCCTTGGGACATGTACTAGCTCAAGAGCGTTGAATGCTCCCCTCAACAGTTGAACGTATTGCAGATATGCCGCCATCTGTGGGTCTTTCGCCTGAAACTCACCCGACACTTGCCTTGTAATCAGTTGGGAATCACTTTTTACCAAGAGGTTCTGCGCGCCCATTTCTTTAGCTATGAGCATTCCTGCAATCAGGGCTTCGTATTCAGCCTGATTATTACTTGCCCTGAAGGCGAAGCGCAGAGCTTGCTCGATCAACACGCCATTGGGTCCCTCCAAGACTATTCCCGCACGTCAAGATACGGTGAGTGAACCCGTGCCTGAACAACATTCCGTCCACCAGAGTGTTCCTTGCGGCATTTCTCTTAACCTTCTTACCCTCTTCAGGCTCCACTGGGAGAGCCCCATCCGCCAGGTATCGTCTGTATGGCGTCATCCAGGTGTCTCCTTCGGCTAAGGCACATATCTGCAACTGCCTTCCTTCTTCGGGCGTGTCCGCGTATGCGCTGATGCGTGGCATCTTCAGCGTATCTTGGGTCAAAGAACGATGACTCCTTGGCCTCCCTCTTGCTGTGCAAATCTGGAGGACATCCACCCTGTTATCTTCCACAAACTTACGCGGAGCTTTGAGCGTCTCTTGGATCACTGTCCTCTGTCTACCCCCCTTGCCTGAGCTGGCCAGCTTGGCAAGCAGGTCAGCTTTGGCATTCTGTTCCCTTGGGACATGTACTAGCTCAAGAGCGCTGAATGCTCCCCTCAACAGTTGAACGTATTGTAGATATGCCGCCATCTGTGGGTCTTTCGCCTGAAACTCACCCGACACTTGCCTTGTAATCAGTTGGGAATCACTTTTTACCAAGAGGTTCTGCGCGCCCATTTCTTTAGCTATGAGCATTCCTGCAATCAGGGCTTCGTATTCAGCCTGATTATTACTTGCCCTGAAGGCGAAGCGCAGAGCTTGCTCGATCAACACGCCATTGGGTCCCTCCAAGACTATTCCCGCACGTCAAGATACGGTGAGTGAACCCGTGCCTGAACAACATTCCGTCCACCAGAGTGTTCCTTGCGGCATTTCTCTTAACCTTCTTACCCTCTTCAGGCTCCACTGGGAGAGCCCCATCCGCCAGGTATCGTCTGTATGGCGTCATCCAGGTGTCTCCTTCGGCTAAGGCACATATCTGCAACTGCCTTCCTTCTTCGGGCGTGTCCGCGTATGCGCTGATGCGTGGCATCTTCAGCGTATCTTGGGTCAAAGAACGATGACTCCTTGGCCTCCCTCTTGCTGTGCAAATCTGGAGGACATCCACCCTGTTATCTTCCACAAACTTACGCGGAGCTTTGAGCGTCTCTTGGATCACTGTCCTCTGTCTACCCCCCTTGCCTGAGCTGGCCAGCTTGGCATGCAGGTCAGCTCTGGCATTCTGTTCCCTTGGGACATGTACTAGCTCAAGAGCGCTGAATGCTCCCCTCAACAGTTGAACGTATTGCAGATATGCCGCCATCTGTGGGTCTTTCGCCTGAAACTCACCCGACACTTGCCTTGTAATCAGTTGGGAATCACTTTTTACCAAGAGGTTCTGCGCGCCCATTTCTTTAGCTATGAGCATTCCTGCAATCAGGGCTTCGTATTCAGCCTGATTATTACTTGCCCTGAAGGCGAAGCGCAGAGCTTGCTCGATCAACACGCCATTGGGTCCCTCCAAGACTATTCCCGCACGTCAAGATACGGTGAGTGAACCCGTGCCTGAACAACATTCCGTCCACCAGAGTGTTCCTTGCGGCATTTCTCTTAACCTTCTTACCCTCTTCAGGCTCCACTGGGAGAGCCCCATCCGCCAGGTATCGTCTGTATGGCGTCATCCAGGTGTCTCCTTCGGCTAAGGCACATATCTGCAACTGCCTTCCTTCTTCGGGCGTGTCCGCGTATGCGCTGATGCGTGGCATCTTCAGCGTATCTTGGGTCAAAGAACGATGACTCCTTGGCCTCCCTCTTGCTGTGCAAATCTGGAGGACATCCACCCTGTTATCTTCCACAAACTTACGCGGAGCTTTGAGCGTCTCTTGGATCACTGTCCTCTGTCTACCCCCCTTGCCTGAGCTGGCCAGCTTGGCAAGCAGGTCAGCTCTGGCATTCTGTTCCCTTGGGACATGTACTAGCTCAAGAGCGCTGAATGCTCCCCTCAACAGTTGAACGTATTGTAGATATGCCGCCATCTGTGGGTCTTTCGCCTGAAACTCACCCGACACTTGCCTTGTAATCAGTTGGGAATCACTTTTTACCAAGAGGTTCTGCGCGCCCATTTCTTTAGCTATGAGCATTCCTGCAATCAGGGCTTCGTATTCAGCCTGATTATTACTTGCCCTGAAGGCGAAGCGCAGAGCTTGCTCGATCAACACGCCATTGGGTCCCTCCAAGACTATTCCCGCACCACTTCCCTGCTGATTGGAGGAGCCGTCCACGAGAGTAACCACCGCGAGCCCGCCTCCACCTCTTGTTCACCTCCGGGCGAGAGTTCTGCCACAAAATCCGCGTATACTTGCCCCTTGATGGATCCTCTGGGCTCATACTGGATGTCGAATTCTGATAACTCCACCGCCCAGCGCACCATCCTTCCAGCTACGTCAGGCTTCTGCAGCACCTTCTGTATAGGGAGGTTCGTCATCACTACCACCGTAAAGCTGTGGAAGTAATGACGGAGCCTCCTGGCTGAAAACACCACCGCCAATGCTGCCTTCTCCAACGCCTGGTATCTCATTAATCACTAGACCAGACAAGTTCTTTGGTCATATTACCATTTTTATTATACTTATTATTATTAATACAATTTATACATATTATTATTATTACAATTTATACATATTATTACTAATATAATTTATACATATTAGTAATATAATTTGATCTTGCCTGTTGACCAGAACACTGGAGCTTTGCCTCGTCAAACTTGGATCGACGTATGCGCCGCGTTTGCCTCCGTCCTTCGCCGCGATCCACCTCAAGAACCTGCAAAAAGAACAGAGCGGCGCCGCTGCGGCCGATCGCACTCCAACGCCCAAGTCAGTGACCGAACCACCAATTACTAAGAGTAACACTCAAAACTCTCAAGGAACCGTGAACCAGTTCTCTCTTAGTATACTCAAGAACTCGCAAGCGTAAAGAAGACAATCTGAACGTGCGTACCTCAGAAGTTCGTTGGGAAACTCTTATATACCTGGACACTTTCTCTCTCCTGGCAGTTACAGACCTGGACACGTGACTCGCATCCAGCTGTACATGTGCCATCATCTGGAGCCTCCTTGACTTGGGCGCTGCTTCTGACTCTCTTTTGGCTAAGTTACTTATGCATGATACTACTCAGTGCATAGTTGTCTTGGAGCGTGATCTCTACTGGGATTGGCGAGTCAGGGTGCCTTCGTATACACCTTCCCTGTGGTCTCGCCGGCCGCCTTCATGATCTGCACCGCCTGTTTCACCGTGTATGCTCAAGCAAGCTGTCCCCCGACCTCATCCTCTGGCCAGCAGGGAAATGTCTATCTCCCCTCATCTCCGGCGATGTCCTTGTTTCGGCGATCTCTAATCACTTGGTCGCCTGGATTCATATCTGGCGACTTCATCTTCAACTTGGTGACCGCCGGCTCTGGTGCGCTGGAGATCGGAGCACGCCAACTTAATAACTGGCGACTACACGAGCCCCCCCCGACCTCCTTCCCTTCTGCCAACCTGGCGTCTCATCACACGCCTATACAGTAGCTTGATACCACGTCATCACTTCCGACTACCAGGGCGGTACACAAGCCCCCCAGTCTTAAGCGAAGACTTGTCCAGCGAAAAGACTAAAGGAGTCACGTCAATACCGATCTACGTGGCGCTGGCGCAGAATTCCAAGCGGTTGTACTTTCTGCTTTCCTGACGCTCCACCAACCACTCCTCCAATCGCTCGACACGTGGCTTCATCAACGGTTACCTTTAATTGCCGTTTGCGCTTCTCAAACCCATTCGAAAAACCCTTAAACCCATTTCACTTCACTGTTCCATCACTTCTTCGTTCTCTCAGACGCTTCAACTTTCTTCTGCAAAAACTTACGACGTTCTTCAACCTCCTGAATCACCAACTTCCTTCATCATTCTTCCGATCATAAAAAGGTACTCCCTTTACTTCTTCTGCTGGTTTTTCCTGCATTTTCACCGATTCGCATCATCCATTAACTGTCTGATGCATACGCTGTGGGCTGTTTTTTCTATTTCTCCTTTCTCGTAACTTAGGGCTTCGTCTTCGTTACAACGAACCTTCGTTCGTTCGTTTTTCACCCTTCTTTCACGATCGAGTCAGCCTCTGCGAACCCTGATCACCTTTTCTTTCCTTTTTCCTCTGCAGCTTCCGCAATGACTCGCTCAAAGATCACCCCAAATCCTCCTCCCTTGTCACGAAACCCATCAACTCAAGCACACAACCCACCGCGAGCACGTGGTGCTTCTTCTTCTCAGGCTGAGAGGCCTGCACCCTCCCGCCCCAACTTGGCTCAGGCTACTCCGCCTGTCGCCGGAGGAGCCTCCGTTCCTTCCTCAGATTTCAAAAAATTATACCCATGGGCCACCCCGACCTTGCTGAAGGAAACCTCCTCAGTAAACTCTGCTGGGGCGGTTCTTCGATTGACGAAAGGGGATGAGCCTCACCTGTCGTTCCACAAGGAGCACGACGAAAAGATGATGGTGCTACCTTGCCCCCCCGACCTGCCAGTGTGCACCGACGACAAGGGGAACAACGGCGGGTTGTTCTGCTTCGTCTACACCACTCTGTTCAAGAAGGTGAAACTTAGGTTTCCCTTCACTCGTTTTGAAAGGGAGCTTCTCACCGAGCTCAACATCGCCGCCGCCCAGCTCCATCCCAACAGCTGGGCGTTCGTGCGGGCGTTCCAGATCATGTGCGACCATCTGGGGTTGCCAGTGTCAGTGGACGACTTTCTCTTCCTTTTTGAAGCCAAGCACCCAGGAGATCGCCTATGGGTGAGCCTTAACGGGATTGCTGGGAGGTCAATCCTCTCTATCTTCCAGCAATCTTACAAATACTGGAAGGGCAAGTTCGTCCAGGTGCGCCCAAATGACAAGGACGCCTCACTGCTCGACGGCTTCCCCTTGTATTGGGTAAACAAGGGGAATAAAGAGTCCAAAGGAAGCTTCAGGAGGCCAAGGAGTCCTGACAGCATGGGTGCTTTGGACAAGGATCTCTGCTTCTTCTGGAAAAGCGTAGCAGACACCAATATTACCTTCCTCACCACCACGCTCATCTCCTACGAGTTTTTCGAAGATCAACTCGAAGTTCGCATAGGTTAGAACTCACCTCAACGTCTAAGTCTTCACTTTGACATTACCTCCACTAACTGTTTCTGGGCGTCTTGTGTGTTGTGCACAAGACTTTGGTTTTATTTTCCGCACCACTTATCTGCTTTTGCTGCATACTACCTTATCTGTTTACCTTCTTTTCTGAACTAACCCATGCACCTTTGCATTATGCAGATCGCATGTTGGGCCAAGGGAAATTAGCTGAACTGAGGGCGCTCGCCCGAGCCCACGGGTTGGCATCGGGTTCTCAAACCGTGCCAAACTCGGTGGTGGAGATCGCCGCCACACAGGGCAGATCGCCAGCCAAAGGCCCAACTCCTCCCGAGGCCCAGCCCGCCAATCAGCGCAAAAAGCTTATCCTCAGGAAACCAAAGAGGAAAGCCCCCCAAGTAGTCCATGAGGAAGAAGAAGACGATGAGGTGACTGAAGATGGCCTCATCACCAAGAGGAAGAGGGTGGCGCCTTCTTCACCATCCGCTCCACCTCCTCTTCCAACATCAACACCACCTTCCACACCCGCTCCGCCTCCATCGTCGCTTCCTCCACCAACTCCCACCTCGCCAGTCCAAGCGGTTCCACTGGCGTCCGCACTTCCTGTGGTTGAGGCCCCCGAGCCTAACTTCATAGAGAACCCCCCGAGCGCCTCCACGCCTTATGTATCAGCTGGAGGGGGTCCTCCTTCAAACGCCTCAACCGCAAACGCTGCACCAGTCGGGGATGAAGGTGCTCACCACTCTCCAATCCTTATTACTGAATCCCCGACGTCGCCACCACGCCAAAAAGCACCCAAAGAACAGCGAACTCAAGAAGGTGGCGGCGAAAACCAACAACAAGCCCACCCGGTGTCTCCACAAGCAAACCTCTCTCTTGAGGTTAAGAGGATGTGGGAGCCCTTCTCAGCAAAACTGAAGATGATGGCGGAGGATTTCCCCTCCATCATATCTAAAGCTGTGGAGAGTTCCACCAGGAAGCTCCAGGATGACCTCTTCGCACTCCGAACTGAAAATAGCACCATAAGGATTGAGGCGGAGAGGTTATCCTGCAATCTAACACTCGCCGAGATCGAACACTCCCGAGTTGAAGATGCTATGAGCACCGAGCTCCGGGTGGCACGCAAGGAGGCCACCGATCTACACCATAAGGTGCAGCTCTTGGCTCAAGAGAAGATTGAGCTGGAGAGCAAGCTGGTACCTTATCGCGTCAAAGTGGCTGACCTGGAGACGTTGATCAAAGCTGACGCCGCCAAGGTAAAGAAGCTCGAACAAAGGTCAGCCGATCGGGAGGTCTTCATGGGGAAGGTGGAAAAGGAGAGAGACGACACCATGGCCAAGCTCGCTGAAGCCAACGAAGAAAACGGGAAGATCGCCGTCGAACTGGCCCAGGTGCAGGCAGAATCCAAGAAGGTTGCTGAAGACCTTCTTCAAGCTCAGGAAACCATTGAAGAACTTAAGAAACAAGCTGAAGAGCTGAAGCAGCAGAATGAGGGGCTAAAGAAACAGATCGAAGAACTTGAGCTGAGCTCTGCCCAGATTCTTGCTGCTGGATTCGAGGCCACCCGGGAACAGTTCGCCTGCCTGTATCCCGATTTAGATCTTACCATGGTGTCCCTCAACAACGTGGTGGTGGATGGGAAGGTTGTTCCTTCTGAAGATTGATTGGCTTCCCTCCATCTATTATTCCTTTGTCTTTCTCTTATACTTGTAATAAACTCTCTCTTTATTTGTACATGTACTCTGAACTGGTGTTTACTTTATTGCAAAGCTTCTGTACTTCTTCTTTTAACTTCTCTGTCTGCTTTGTCTCTTCTTGTGTAACTCACTTCAACGAAATTAACTTAGTGACTTTCGTAAGCGCAAACATATACTTAACTGCTTCGAACCGCCGACTTTCGAACAATAACACTCTAACAACTCGCAACTCCAAGGTAACGAACCTTAGGATAAAATCGCTCTTCAAATAACGAACTTCAACTCAACTAATGGCTTAAGACACAGCTCACCCGATCTGCTTCATCAAAACGAGTCTTTGACTTTCTCGCCGTTGCTTGAATTTCTCCTGGTCGCCAAAGACTCTTGGCGATTCCAGCTTCCTCTTGCCTTCTCAACTTGGCCATTGTTCCCTTGTCTGGGGTAGAGGCGCCTTTCGGATCCTTCTCTACCTTTCTGAGCTTCAGAACAAAAGACCAGGTGGCTAGGCGTTCTCTTCGAACCTGCCTTAGCCACCCAACAAACTTCTTCCACCCTTTACACCATACCTGAACTCCTTCAAGACGAGAGGGATTTTCTCTTGCCTGAACTCGCTCGTCGGCGAGAAGGTCTTTAACTCGCCTGAACTCGCTCCTCGGCGAGAAGGTCTTTAACTCGTGCCTCTACATTACCCCAGGGGTTACATCTTCTCTCCCCTAGAAGCACTGAGGACTTTTCGCTGGTGCCTCTACATTGCCCCAGAGGCTACATCTTCTCTCCTCTGGAAACACTGAGGACTTTTTACTGGTGCCTCTACATTGCCCCAGAGGCTACATCTTCTCTCCTCTGGAAACACTGAGGACTTTTTACTGGTGCCTCTACATTGCCCCAGAGGCTACATCTTCTCTCCTCTGGAAACACTGAGGACTTTTTACTGGTGCCTCTACATTGCCCCAGGGGCTACATCTCCTCTCCCCCAGAAACACTGAGGACTTTTTGCTGGTGCCTCTACATTGCCCCAGGGGTTACATCTCCTCTCCCCCAGAAACACTGAGGACTTTTTGCTCTTCCTCGCCTGCACTCGCTCGACGGCGAGGAGGTCTTTATCTCGCCTCAGGACGCGCGAGGGCGTTGAGGTCTTTTAACTGGTGCCTCCGATCCCCGAAAGACGATGAGGACTTTAACTTTAACTGATGCCGCCAATCGCCGAAGGACGATGGGGACTTAGAAACTTTCTAGAAAGCATGCAATATATCTTTGACTTGCCTTAAATCAGATATAAGTGACAAGGTCTTTCTTCAAAACTTTCGAAAAACAACAAGCATGCAATCTAAAACAACTTTAAGCTTCAAAACTCTTCTTTATTGGCTCTGGTGCGCTGGAGATCGGAGCACGCCAACTTAATAACAGGCGACTACACGAGCCCCCCCCGACCTCCTTCCCTTCTGCCAACCTGGCGTCTCATCACACGCCTATACAGTAGCTTGATACCACGTCATCACTTCCGACTACCAGGGCGGTACATAATTTATACATATTATTATTAATATAATTTATACATATTATTATTAATATAATTTAAACTTATTATTACTAATATAATTTATACATATTATTATTAATATAATTTAAACTTATTATTAATCATATAATTTATACATTTTATTATTAATATAATTTATAATAATAATATAAATTATATTCATATTTGTTCCGTCCGGTTGACCTGGGATGTCTTCGTGCGCGACCTCGACCGTCTGCTAGGGACTCCTTCCCACTGATCACCTGTGGATTCCTGCAAAGAAGGACAAAAAGGGCGCCCTAGAGGCCGTTTGCACTCCGACGCTCAAGTCAGCCAGCAAGAAACACCAAAAACTATGCACCTCCATATCGGAGCACCGCGTATGGCACTCTGAAGGTGGTAAAAAGGAAACTGTGTCTAGTGTATATTTTCTCGTTCTGGCAAAAATCCTTCCCTAGTCCCTTGTGCGTAACCTCAAGGCTCGAGCAAGCAACTAGAGTGGTTCTGGAAAATTAGCCAAAAGTTCGAACCCTGTTTCCAACATTCTCGACGCTATTTAAACTACCCAAACATTTAAAGCGCCTTAAAGCGCTTTTAATCATAAAACGTAACCCACTTAATTAACGCGTCTAATTAGAAAACGTAGCGCATTTAAGACGTTGAAACGCTTGGGAGCCTTTATAGTACCTTAAACGCTCGAAACAGAAACTGTATTAAATGAATTTAATTACCTGGTACCTGACTAAATGGTGTTTCTATTCTGACCTGGCTGTCGTACACGTGGAGGGCCTCACAACGCCCTGACCCCATCTGGGACGTTTCTTCGTGTGAGTTAAAGAGTATACAGTTAAAGAGTAGGTTAATAAAATAGTGGAGAGCGGTAATTAAAAGTTACATATGGTAAAGAGAATGAATGAAAGAAAGTGGGAAGTAGGTACCTATATAGGAGAGAGAAAGTGGGAAGTAGGAGTCGTGGGTTATGTGTAGTGGAGAATCATAAAATCTGTTTCTTAAATCAATTTCAAAATTATACAATTTTAATAAAAAATAATATCAGTTTAAATCAGAAAAGTAACGTACCAAATCTCCACTCTCCTGCTAAAGTGGCCCACAAAATATTACAAATATCTTTAATTTTTTATTTAATAGAGAAGAAGATCTTTAAAACAGAAAAGTAACTAATCAATCTCTCCACTCTCTCCACTCTCCATTAAATAATAACAAATAAAATAAATTTTAAAATTAAAAAAATTATTTTATTAATTTTTGAAATTATAAAATGTCCAAATAACCAAAATAAATTAATACAATAAATTATTAAGTAAAGATAAAATGAAAAATAAAAATTAAGAGCAGTTAAGAGGAGAATAAGAAATGACACAATGACCTTAATACAATAATAAAATTAAATATTAATATAAGGATAAAATAGGAAAAACAATTAAGAGCAGTTAAGAGGGGAATCCCCTTTGTATATAGGTATAGATTTATTTATTTTTTTATCAGCAAAGAATAAATAAACTTAAAGGGGATACTTCAGGGGTATCCCAACCCATATACAGTAACCAAAAGTGGACTTCCTATATCATCCACAAGCGAAACTCTCCTTTATGGTTGGAGCAGAACAACCTTAAAGTGAGAAAACCCTACCCAAAAAATAACCAACATTGGCGACCACCGATTACACATGTGGTGAAAGCCGCTTCACCGATCGGCGATCATGTTGACCAATGGAGAATGCCACTTCATCAACCGGCGATCATGTTGATCTTTTCATACCTACGGCGACCACCGACTACGCGCATGGAGATCGTCGTTTCGTCGACCGGCGATCATGTTGTCCTTGTATAACTTCAGCAACCTCCGACTACACACATATGGAGAACACCGCTTCTTCGATCGGCGATCATGTTCACAGAACGCCGCTTCATCAACCGGCGATCATGTTGACCTTTGCATACCTTCGGCGACCACCGACTGCGCACACATGGAGATCGCAGGCGATCATGTTGACCTTTACATTCGACGACAACCGACTACGTACGCATGGAGATCGTCGTTCCATCGTCCGACGATCATGTTAACCTTGTATATCTTCGACGACCACCAACTACACACATATAGGGAACGCCGTTTCATCGATCGGCGATCATGTTGACCTTTCCATACCTTCGTCGACCACCGACTACGCACACATGGAGATCGCCGTTTCATGAACCGGCGATCTCCAAAACCTGCGAACAGGGATTCAACTGTCAGATAACTGCGGAGAGACAGTGATTGGGATTCAGGAGCCAATCTGAGAACGCATATGTGAAACCATTTGTCTTGTGTTTTAACCACAACCAAGACCATAGCTGAGCATTTTGAAAAACTTCGTCTGCATCGGGGATCCCTCCTCTAAAGACTACCTGATTACGCTATTCCCAAATGCTTCTAACAATTGCCGCCCATTATCCTCTCCATACCTGGTTTTGTGTACTGGATAGGTAGACTAAAGAGAAGTTTACGAAGTGACTCCTTATGTCCTTGTTATTGGCCCCCAAAATGCCGATCCAACGATAGCAACAGGACCATACTCGTTGTGCCTGTGCACACTCAAGGAAAACATGTTGAGATGATTCGTCTGACAAACCACACAGAGCATATAATGGCGAATTCACCTGTATCCCTCTCCTTATAAGGTTATCATTGGTAGGTAGTCTGTCAAGAAGGATTCTCCAAGCAGTAACAAGTATTTTTGGCGTGGCCTTCGACTACCATAAGAGGCCAAAAACATTATCCGTAGCTTCATGAGTTTGATGCTGAACTAGAAGGGAGTATGCTGATTTCACCGAGAACATTCCTTTTAGATCTTCCTTCCAGAGAAGATAATCTTGGGCATCCTGGTATAATCTTCCCAAAGACAGCGATGAGATTAGCTCCTTCTCCATATTCCCTTCCCATTCAAATCTGTCCCTCCTCCAACTTAACCTCCATCGCCACCTATTATCCTCCCATCCTCCTAGCTCCCCCACCGTCTTACCTTGGTCCAGCGACAAAGTGTATAGTCTTGGATATAGGGATTTAAGGTTGTTGTCCTGTAGCCACACGTCTTCCCAGAATCTGGCTTTACCCCCGTCTCCTACTTTCCATCTAACAGCTTTCTGGAACCACCCTTCCTCCTCACCTTCACCACACACTTTGGCTAAGTACCTCCACCACCAGGATTGATATTTCAGACCAACTTGTCTACCGCCTGGTTCTAAAGAATATTTGGACTTAAGGATGTCTTTCCATTTTCCTTCCCCGTGATTCACAAGTTGCCATTTCCATTTTGCCAATAAGCTGAGTTAAACCTCCTAATTTCTTTGATCCCCAACCCGCCTTCTACAGGAGGCTTGCAGATGTTGTCCCAGCTTACCCAGGAGATGGGTTTATTCTCTCTCCCCCAGCCCCAGAGGAATCTTCTTTGTATACTTGTAATTCTGTTACAAACTGCTACTGGCGCTTTATAAATGGATAGATAGAAGAGCGGAACGGTGGTGAATACCGATTTCAGCAAGCAAATGCGGCCTGCCATAGATAAGGATCTGCCTTTCCAGGAACTGATTCTAACTTCTAATTTTTTCACCACCGGCTCCGAAAACTGTTTCTTCCTTGGATTACCACCAACTTCTACCCCCAAGTATTGAAAAGGAAGTTGCATAGTATGACAATTAAGCGTTTTCGCATAGGTGTTCAGGACATAGTTGTCCATACTTATTCCAACCAGCTTTGATTTGTGAAAGTTGACTTTCAAACCTGAAGCAATTTCAAAGCAACGGAGAATGGCCTTAATAGCGAAGATATTATTGAAGGAGTCTTGGCAGAGAAAGAGTGTGTCATCTGCAAACTGTAGTAAACAACACTCAGTGTTGTTCCTTCCTACCTTTATCCCCGTGAGCTCCCTCATACTCAACGCTTTGCGCACAATCCCAGCTAGCCCTTCCGCCACCACTAGAAACAGAAAAGGGGCTAGAGGGTCTCCCTGTCTTAAACCCCTAGATGGTTTAAACTCCTCTATAGGACTTCCGTTAACCAAAACAGACACTGAAGACGAGACCAGGCACCCTTTAACCCACATAATCCACTTTTCATGGAATCCCAACCTTCGTAACATGTCAAACAAGAAGCTCCACCTGACAGAATCATACGCCTTTTCGAAGTCCACCTTAAAACATACACCTCTCCTCCGGGTCCTCCTACACTCCTCAAGAACTTCATTAGCCATAACCACACTATCCAAGAGACCTCTGTCGCTAAGGAAGGCAGATTGGCTATCATCAATGACCGTAGACATACTTCCTTCATCCAAATTGACAGGACCTTTGTAATAATCTTGTATATGGCTCCAACAAGAGATATGGGTCTAAAATGTTCAAGCGACGATGGGTCTCTTACCTTAGGGACAAGGGCAATGAAGGATGCATTACAACCCTTGGGAAAAGACCCCGTAGCCTGAAAAAATCTCACAGCTTCCATAAGATCCATTTTTAAGATGTCCCAACATTTCTTGATGAAATTAAAGTTGAATCCGTCCGGACGCGGACTCTTAGAACCTCCACATTGCCATACAGCATCCCTTACCTCTTCCTCAGTGAAGTCAGAAATCATTTTCCTACTAACCTCCAAAGACAAGGACTTGAACTCCACCGATCCTAAGGTAACACCATAGTCTTTTGTGGCCTTAAATCTGTTTTCAAACAAAAGTTTTGCTTCCCTGCGAACGACCTCCGGCTCCTCACACCACTGCGAGTCAATCACAACGCCTTTAACCTCGTTTTTTAATCTTCTCCATCTAATTGCAGAGTGAAAAAACTTTGAGTTGGTGTCCCCATATTTGGACCAGTTCACTCTTGCTTTTTGTCTATATATAGAGTCCAGCTGCTTGTCAACCAACCCCAGCTGGCTAACCAGTTCCATCCTCCTCAAATTGCCAATCCCGTCCAAGGCATCATTGTCATCCTTGGCATCAAGCTCCTCAATTGCCAAAACAATTCGTTTCTTACTAGTTTCCAAGCAGCCAAAGGTATTTCTGTTCCACACTTTGAGGTCAGCTTTCAGTAACTTCATTTTGTCTTTGAGAATGGACATACTATCACCTTGCACGTGATATGAATCCTGTTCTGTCCGGTTGACCGGGACGTCTTCGTGCGCGACCTCAACCGTCAGCTAGGGACTCCTTTCCACTGGTTGCCTATGGATTCCTGCAAAAAAGAGGACAAAGAGGCGTCCTAGCGACCGTGTGCACTCCGACGCTAAAGTCAGCCAGCAAGAAACACCAAAACTATTCACCTCCGTCTCTGAGCACCGCGTATAGCACTCTGAAGGTGGCAAAAAATAACTGTGTATTTGTGTGTGTGTTGTCTCTTTCAGGCAAAAATATTTCCCAGTCACTTATACGTAACCTTGATGCACGAGCAAGCAACTAGGGAGATCTCTCGTAGATTTGCCCAAAAGTTCCCACCCTTTTTCCAACATTCTCCGCGCTATTTAAACTACCCAAGCATTTAAAGCGCCTTAAAGCGCTTTTAATCACAAACGTAACGCACTCATTAAAGCGTTTAATTAGAAAACGTAGCGCATTTAAGACGTTGAAACGCTTGGGAGCCATTATAGTACCTGAATGCTCGAAAGGGAATCTGTATTGAATGACTTTTAATTACCTGGCCGATCCGGTTCCCCCACCGACTCTGTCACCGCCACCTCCAGTCACTGCTGAAGCTCCCTCTAGCCCATCTCCGTCATCTCCACCTGGCCCCGAAGCGCTTCCAACTCCCAACTCTCCTCTGCCTATCGCCGCCGTTCCCCTAGCCGCGGCCTCGTCACCGGCTCCAACCCCCCTTGACAAAGGGAAACGGGTTTTGGAGATTTTATCAGATGATGAGGATTCAGAAGGCGTGGCCCCCTTCAGAAGAAGAAAATCTGCGCGGGTTCCTCTTTCGGTAGAGGCGTCGCCCCAGGGAGGGAACCCCTTCATGGACAACCCCCCGAGTGCAACCTCACTCCCTCCCATGTCGCTCCAAGAGGAAAGGGGCGAAGGCGCCGAGTCTGCCCCGCCTCCGCCGCCGACAGAAACCATTGCTTCCCCTGCTTCCGTCGCTGCCGCCCCTGATTTCATCGCCATCCCTCCCCCGATTATGCATCTAATGAGGGGTTTCAGTGGCGGAACTCTGCCAGAGGGCACCGACAGGAAGGAAGGCATGCCCTTCTACTTGGGGGCCTTCTTGGCGGTGGCTCTTGAATGGCGCGCCCAGGCCAGAAACGCGGTCATGCAGGCTCAAACTCTCCAGGCCTTAGAAACAAAGGCTACTACTCTGGAGGAGGAAATGAGGACCCTGGGGCGCCAGAACGAAACCTACCAAACCTCTCTGAAGCAAGTGCAAGAGTCCAAAGCAGAAACTGAGAGGCAACTGGCAGAGGCATTGGAGCTCCAGGCTGGCCTTTATACTCGTGAAGTCGCCCTCCAAGTCCAGGTGACGGGCCTTCAGGAATTGCTTAAAGCTGATGCAGAAATTCAGAAGGACCTGAAGGACCGTTGCCGTGAGCAGGCTGACAAGACGGAGCGGTTGGAGGGGGAGATGGCCACCCAGGCCAAAGCGATGTACCTTCTTCGGGCTGACTACGACAAACTACAGGTCGAAGTCAGTCGGCTTCGCGTGGAGAAAGAGGCTCTGGAGAAGCAGGTGACCTCTGGGGATGCCGCCATTGAGGAGCTAGAGAAGGAGAAAAAGTCTCTTATCCAGGAGATGGCGGGCACTTTCGAGGAAGGGTTCCAAGAGGCTCTGACCCAGGCGTCCTGCGAGAACCCTGGCATCAATATTTCGAACTGCGACCCCATGAACCATGTCGTCGACGGGAAGGTCGTGCCCATGGACGTGGATGACTGAACCGCTGTCTCTCAACCGCCACCTTCACTTTCAAGCTTAATTCCTTTATTCTTTACGCTTGCTTTTGACTTTCTTTGTTCAAACTTGTAATTCTTTGAACTATCCGTACTCTTGCTACAAATTTGGGCGTTCATATGATTGCTTTTGTGTTTTTGCCATATACGATTCTGCTTGTGCGATCTCATTCTCATATTTCGCCTTCTTATGCTTCGGTTGTTTCGTTTGTGTTATACTTGCTTCTTTCGCTTCGTTGGGCGGCTTTGTATGACCAAGAAAAGTCGTGTGCCAACCCCCACGCCCATGGAGAGGCTCACTTAGTGACGCCGTATCGTCCACGGGGTGTTTCTAATACCAAAAGGTCCTTTCCTTGATCCTTAACGCCCGGCGCCCACGCCTAGGGAGAGGCCTGCTACAGCAGCACCGTATTGTCCTCGGGTGTCTAAAACGCCGAATGCTCCGGGGGGGGTCTGTTCCCTCCATGGTCTTTCCTTCCCACAGGTATCGGGGAACGCCCTGCCAGCGATTCGCTGGCGTTTAGCGGTCTTATCTCCCTCCACAGTCTTTCCTACCTGTGGGTATCGGGGAGGCGACGCCAGTTGGTATTTGGGTTGGCGACGCCCGTGGCGTCTCACGCTGGCGTCGCCCTTCACGTCCTTCCGAGCGACGCCTCGGGTGTTACCTTTACATCGACATTGACTTTGATTCTTGTCTTGGTCGACTCCTGATGACAGCGAAGAGCTCAAGGTTTTGTCTGTGCCATCCACGTGGCGCTTCTTGTATAGCTGATGGGACGTTCCGTCATTCGACTTGATCCACGTGGCGCTGTTTGTATGGTTGATGGGGCATTCAGTCATTCCATTAAGTTCTAACTCCTGCTGTACCCCTGACTCACTTTCGACGACGCATCGTACCACTGGATATTCTGCTGATGCGACGTTTTCTAATTTAAACCAGTGGTGCCAGCGTCATCCTTTCATCTTCTGCCACGTGTATCAATCGTGCGGTGCACCCATTCGCGTCGTTTGGCGCTCTAACCGCTTTATTTAACTCTTCAAACTCTGGGACTATCTTCATCATTTTCTCACTCTTCATAACCTACTTGCGTTCTTTCTTCTTGCACCCTTCCTTCTTGCACCCTTTCTTCTCTGACGAAGGGTTGTTCCAGCCTTCGCTCCCCTCGCTCAACTCTTGCATTTCTGGCAGTCCTGACCTTGTTAAAGAATGTCGTCTCACGCTGCTCCCTCCAGGGTCCGTCCCAAAGACTTGTATCCTTGGGCTTCGAATGAACTTCTTGACGAGTGTTCATGCTTACTCTCTACCAGGGCCATAAGGGAGCACAAAGGGGATTCGTGTTCCTATGACCACCGGGCCTTCGCGAGGAGGCATGACGACGACATCGCTGTGCTCCCTTGCACTCTAGGGGAGCCAGTATGTGGAGACGAACGGGCCAACGACGGGGTCCCTTTCTTTTACTTTTACCAGGTGGTGTTCAAGACCATCGGAGTGCGCTTACCCTTTTCTTGGTTCGAGAAGGAACTGCTGACGGAGATCAACGTGGCTCCGGCCCAGTTGTATCCCAAGAGCTGGGCCTTTGTCAAAGCCTTCGACATTCTCTTCGGGTTTCTGGGTTGTGCACCCTCGGTTGACCTCTTTCTTCACTTCTTTGAGGTGAAGAGGCAGAGACACAACCTCTGGGTAACTCTCAGCAATGTACCCGGGAGAGTTCTCTTCACACCCTTCCAGAGCTCGTTCACCTGGTGGAAAGGCCGGTTCTTCAAGATCTGCCGTACTGATCTTGTTCCCGACGCTCTGGATGGGTTTCCGCTGTACTGGGTGAGAGAGGAGAAGGTCCTCAAAGCCAAACCCCTCAAGAATCTGGCTCCAAGTGATCAAATAGCTTGCCGGATTCTTGCTGAGGCAAGAGGTTTTGACTCTGCTACGGTGATCAGCCTGGAGTTCAACGCTGGAACTCTTGAGAAGTACATATGTAAGAACTACTGCCTTAGGACACTCGGCCTTCGTTACTTTCTAACTGTGCCTGTCTTTCTTCATGGTGCCTCTAACACGTCTTTTCCCCTGGTGCAGGTTCGAAAATAAACCACGAAAAGAGGACACGACTTACTCGAGCGCTGCGGGCTGGAAAAGGGGCTTCGCCTTCCTCCAGTGATGACTCTGATGAGCGCTGAGAAAATGGCTTGTTCGTGTTTTTGCATGATTTGTAGCGTTTGCTCCGTTTGTACTGCTCCCATTGTATTGAACATTGCTTGTAACAACAACTTTTCAATGTCATACTTGATTTTTTGTAACGCCACTTCACTTTGCATATGCTTCATGTACTGCGCGCTTTCCTTTCGTCCTGTTCTTCCAGCGGTGCATGCCTTCACTTGGGCGACGCCTGCTCATGAGCGACGCCCTTATCTAGGTGGCGCCTTCTTTCTGGGCGACGCCATGACCTAGGCGACGCCTTCTTTCTTGGCGACGCCATGGCCTAGGCGGCGTATCACATTACTTCAAACAAGGAAAGATAAAGGCTGAAAACCAAAGCACTTCTTTTTCTCAAACTGGTTTTTCCTTTTATTAGGGTGACCTCATTAAAAAACCCCCGAGAGGGAAAAAGAGCGTCCCCTTCAACTAAATTGTTACATACTGCTTACATAAGTCAACTGAAATAAAATTTTAAGTTGGCTGCATTCCAACTGCGCGGGATGGGGCCTCCATCTAAAGTCTCCAGGTTGTTCCCGCACCGCTCCCTTGGACAAAACACATACCTGCATCTGCTCCTCCTCAGGTACACCCGCGTACATGCTGATGCGGGGCGCCCTCTGCGTATCTTGGGTCAAAGAGGAATGACTCCTCGGCCTTCCCCTTGATGTATAAATCTGGAGGACATCCACCCTGTTGTCTTCCACGAATCGACGCGGAGCTTTGAGAGTCTCCTGGATCACTCTCCTCTGTCTACCCCCCTTGCCTGAGCTGGCCAGCTTTGCGAGCAGGTCAGCTCTGGCATTCTGCTCCCTCGGGACATGTATCAGCTCAAGAGCGTTGAACGCCCCCTTCAATAACTGGACGTATCTCAGATACGCCGCCATCTGTGGGTCCTTCGCCTGGAACTCACCCGACACCTGCCCCGTAATCAACTGAGAATCGCTCTTCACCAGGAGATTTTGTGCGTCCATCTCCTTGGCCAAGAGCATTCCTGCTATCAGGGCTTCATATTCTGCCTGATTGTTACTTGCCTTGAAGGCAAAACGCAAGGCCTGCTCTATCAGTATGCCGTCGGGCTCCTCCAAGACTATTCCCGCACCGCTCCCTTGTCTGTTTGAAGAGCCATCAACCGAGAGCAGCCACTGCGAACTCGCTTCCACCTCTTGCTCACCTCCGGGCGAAAGTTCTGCTACAAAATCTGCGTACACCTGCCCTTTGATAGATCCTCTAGGCTCGTACTGGATGTCGAATTCTGACAGCTCCACCGCCCAGCGTACCATTCTTCCTGCCACATCAGGTTTCTGCAGCACTTTCTGTATAGGGAGATTGGTCATCACCACCACCGTAAAGCTGTGGAAGTAATGACGGAGCCTCCTAGCCGAGAACACTACCGCCAGCGCTGCCTTCTCTAGTGCTTGGTACCTCGTCTCAGCCCCCTGTAAGGCCTTGCTTACGAAGTAGATGGGCTTCTGACTCTGGTCCTGCTCTTGGACCAACACAGAACTGATGACCCGCTCCGTTACAGTAAAATACAACCGGAGGGGCACACCCGTTACCGGCTTGCAGAGGACCGGTGGCGTCGCCAGGTACTCCTTCAGCTTAATGAAAGCCGCTTCGCATTCATCAGTCCATGCAAAGCGACTGTTTCTCTTGAGGCACTGGAAGTACGGGTGCCCCGATAATAGCCGCACATTTGTCGGGGTTCGCCTCTATCCCCCTCTCGGTGAGCAAAAAACCCAAGAACTTACCGGCCTCTACCCCGAAAACACACTTATCGGGGTTCAACTTGAGGCGTTACTTGGATATTGTGTTGAATAACTCCTCCAGGTCTGCCATGTGCTGCACCCTATTCTGCGACGCCACCACCATGTCGTCTACATAGGCGTACACATTCCTCCCAAGCATTGGCGCCAAGACCTAGTCCATTAGCCTCTGGTACGTGGCGCCCGCATTTTTTAGCCCGAAGGGCATCACCTTATAGCAGTAACTGCATGTCTCAGTCATGAATGCAGTCTTGCTCTCGTCTCTTGGGTGCATCTTGATTTGGTTGTACCCTGAAAAGGCGTCAAGGAAACTTAGCACCTTGCTGCCGGACGCACTGTCTACCAAGGCGTCGATGCTGGGCAGCGGATACGAGTCCTTTGGGCATGCCTTGTTCAGGTCCGTGAAGTCAACACACATCCTCCACTTTCCGTTCGCCTTTTTCACCAAGACGACGTTGGCGAGCCACTCAGGGTACTGAATCTCCCTGATGTGGCCAGCACTTAGCAGCTTCTGGGTTTCGCCTTTCACCACCTGTTGTCGTTCCTCATTGAACTTTCTCCTTCTCTGACGCACGGGGCGAACCGTGGCGTCCATGCTGAGGTGGTGACACAGGAAATCGGGGTCGATGCCTGGCATGTCCGAGGCGGACCATGCGAAGGCATCCAGGTGGCGTGAAATCACTTTTGCCACCCCTTCCTGTTCTTCTGGGCTTAGCGAACTTCCTAACTTGAAAGTCTTGCCGCCAATCTCCCTTTCTACGGCGTTAGCCGCAGGCTGCTCCCTGCTATCATCTTCGACGGGCGCCGCCTCTTCTACGGGCGCCGCCTCTTCGACGGGCGCCTCCTCTTCTACGGGCGCCGCTTCGTCAGGGCCTTCCTCCATTGGCACATCTGCTTCGGGCATCACCCTCTCCGCTATGGCCTCTTCAGGCGTTAGCTCAGCGGGCGTCGCCTCAATCATCGTCGCGTCCTCGCTCGGCGGACGTTCATACACCATGAATATGCCTCTCTTCGTTTTCAGGCTGTTTTCCATAGCATTTCCTCGCCTCCTCCTGGTCTGACCTGATGACTATCACCCGGCCACTGAGGTCCGGCAGCTTCATCTTCATGTGACGGGTGGAGGACACCGCGCTCAGACGATTTAACGCCGGTCTGCCCAGCAAAATATTGTAGGCAGAATTAGCGTTCACGACGAGGTACCGGATGCTCTCGGTACGGGAGGCCTCTCCGTCTGTGAACGTGGTCCTCAACTCCAGGTACCCCCGGACTTCTACCTGGTTATCCCCGAACCCATACAAGCACCCAGTATAGGGACTCAACAGATCAGGGGACAGCCGTAACTTATTAAAGGTCGACAAAAACATGACATCTGCCGAACTTCCTTGGTCTACCAGCACTCTATGCACCTTCCTTCCGGCTATGACAATTGAGATGACAACGGGGTCGTTGTCGTGGGGTACCACATCTCGGAGGTCTCTTCTTGTGAACACAATATCTGACTCCCATGGCTCCCCCGAGAGCCTCTCCTCGATTGAATTCACCCCCCTCGCGTATTTCTTCCGCTGGGAGGCGGTGGGTCCTCCGCCGGAAAAACCTCCAGCAATGGTGTGGACCTCGCCAAGCACAGGCATCTCGTGTGCTGGTTCATCTGCCGGCGGCGGCAAGGTGGCGGTCGTTGTGGGATCTACGACATAGTCCTTCAAAAACCAAGTCCTCACCAGCTCATCTAGCTGGTAGCCCAACGACAGGCAATTATCGATGTGGTGCCCGAAAGCCTCGTGGAATTCGCACCAAGAGTCTTTACGGGGCCCTAACACCTTGTCGGTCTTCGCCGGTCGCCTCAGCCTTTCGGCTATGTTAGGCACGGCGATTAAATCCTTCAACTCAACCACGAAGTTGTACCTCGCCGGTCTCGCTCTTTCTCTGGCGGGGCGTTCGCCTCCTGCTGGACCCCGGGGCTGGGGCTTTCTAGCCTCGTAGGGGCGTCTCGCCTCTGGCTTCTTTCTCCCCGTCGTGGTCTCATTGACCCTGACGGGTTGAGCTCGCGCCGGTCCCCTCGGGCGTAAGGGTACGGCGCTGGTGCGCTTCACACATACCTCCCCTTCAGAAGCAATATGCTCTACCGCCCTACGCCGTAGTTCAGCGAAAGTCCTAGGACGGTTGCGGATAATGGACTCTCCAAAGGGGCCGGGGCATACGCCTTTCACAAATGCGTACACGATCATAGGCTCCTCCGTTGTACCAACCTTCACAACCTGGGCCCCGAAGCGATTGATATACTCCTTCAGGGTCTCCCCCTGGTACTGCTTCACATCAAACAGATCGTAGGAGACCGGCGGCGGGGCCTTGTTGGCTAAGTACTGTTCTCTGAATAACCGCGACAATTGGTGGAAAGATGTGATATGACCCTCTGGGAGGCTAATGAACCAATCCATAGCCATCCCGGTCAGGGTGCTCATGAAGAGCTTGCACTTGGCAGCATCAGAACCGCCTATCAGGACCATCTGTGTGTGGAATGCAGCAAGGTGCGTCTCTGGGTCCTCCATCCCGGTGAAGATCACCTTGGGTCCCGTGAATGTGTTCGGGATCGCTGCGTCTAGGATCTCCTGCGAGAAAGGAGTGGAAAACTCCCTTGGTGGGGAATGGTTCTCCATCTCGTCCTGTCCAGGCCGCCTCCGATCGTTTCTCAGGCCCTGGCGCAACTCCTCATTCACACGGTGGAGCTCTTCGTTCCGCTCATGCGAGGCGTCAAGGTCTGCCTGCATGCGTTCCTGCTCCATCTTTGAATCCGCCATGTCCTGTTGCAGCCCCCTCATTATCTCCAGGACCTGCTGCATGGATAGTTCTGCTGGGGCTGCGCGTGCTGTGCGTCGTCTGGTGGGGGCCATTGTCACTCCAGATGGTGACACATGTACAGCTGGATGCGAGCCACGTGTCCAGATGTGTAACTGTTAGGAGAGAGAAAGTGCACAGGTATATAAGAGATTCTAACGAACTTCTGAGGTACACGCGTTTTAGAACACTTCTTTTATGCTTGCGAGAACTTGAGTACGCTGAGAGAGAATTTTGTACGGTTCCTGTTCTTAGTTTTGTCTTAGTATTTTGGTGGTTCAGTCGCTGACTTGGGCGTCGGAGCGTGATCGGCCGCGGCGGCGCCGTTCTGTCTTTTGCAGGTTCTTGAGGTGAATCAAGGCGAAGGACCGAAGCTAACACGGCGCAGAGTCGATCCAGATTTGATGAGGCAAGGTTCTTGCGTCTTGGTCAACAGGCAGGATCATCAGACGCCCACCGTGGGGCCGTGTAAAACCTGTTCCCATCCACAGCGTGAGTTCTTGGAGTTTCTGCGGTTTCTGTGTGGTTTTGTGCTGGTGCAACCATTTTCCGCTGTTCATTCAAGCTTTGTTCGGTAGTTTCGCATTTTTCACCGTTCGTTCGAGGTTTTGTTCGGAGAATTGAGGTTTTTCCCCGTTCGTGTAAGTTCTTGATCGGTGAGGTGAGGTTTTTCGCTGTTTACGCGAGTTTGAATCGGTGAGGTCGAAGCTTCGACGTTCGTTCGGATTTTCGACCGGTGAATCAGAGGTTTTGGTGGAGAAGCAGTGGTCTGTGGTGAAGCTGTGAGTCTCTGCGAAGGTTTTGTTGTTGAGGTTGTGTTCTTGAAGTTCTTTGGAGTTTGCGAAGTTCTGACCGATTGATTGCTGGATCGATCGTTGCTGAAGGAGGTTTTGTTCGTCGCTCGTTGTGATCTGTTAAGTTTTCATGAGAAAGATAAGAAGCAACCGTTCAAGTCCAGTCGTGCCAGTTGCTGCTGAAGGCGCCATGACGATGGTGGAGATCATGCGTGCGCTGCAGGTGAATGTGGAAGCCTCGCGCATAGAGCAGGCAAGGATGCATGAGGACCTAGTCGCCTCTCAGGCCAGGAATGAAGAGCTCAGCAAAGTAACTGAGGAATTGCGCCAAGCTCTTCAGGAGCAGAGAGGGCGCCCAGTCGCTGAAGAGGTCGCACCGTCGTCGCCACCTCGCGTTTTCCCCATGCCTTTTGCTCAGGCGATCACAGACACGCCCATTCCTGCGAATGTGGTACCCGTGAAGGCTACTTTCACCGGCGTGGAGGATCCTGAGGCGCATCTCACCACGTTGCACACGTAGATGAGGCTGTCAGGAGGATCGGATGCTGTGTATTGCAAGATGTTTATGAGCACGCTCCAGGGAACAGCGCTGGAATGGTTTGTGAGCCTGCCTACAGGTCACATAACCAATTTCCAGCAGTTTTCGAAGCTTTTCGTCGAGCAGTACATCGTGAACAAGGCGCCGCCTAGGGTGTCTTATGATCTGTTCGACATAAGGCAGTACCAGGGAGAGTCCCTCAGGGACTACTTGAATCGCTTTGGAGCGCAGATGGTCCGCTCGCCGGCCAAGGACGAAGAGATGTTGGTCTACGCCTTCAAAAAGGGCGTGTTGCCGGGACCTTTTTGCGAGGCACTGATCAGGGCTCACCCGCCACGTTTGCTGAGGTTAGGCGACTTGCGGTGGCCCACATCGCCGATGAAAGTGAGGTCGCCAAGAAGAGAGGGAGCGTGGCCCCCGCCAGGCCACGTGCCCAGACCAGGATCCAGCCACAGAGGGTGCTGGATCCAGCCACAGAGAGTCCAGATCAAAGGACCCGCCATCCTTATGATCCAAGGAAAAACAAGGGCAGGGGCCCAGGGCGCCTCAGGGAATACAATCGCCCGCCAAAGCATAAGTTTGTCATGGGACTGGCGGACCTGATCGCCATTCTCAATATAGCAGCCAGGCTCAAGGCACCCGAGAAGGTGGGCGACAACGTGTTGGGACCAAAGCCAGACGCCTGGTGCGAATTCCACCAGGGTTTTGGCCACACCGTGGACTCATGTTTGGCATTAGGATACCAGCTCGACGACCTGGTTAATAGCGGGTTCCTAAATGATTACCTGTTGGACAGAAGGACGGGGGGCGCGTCGAGCTCCCAACCGGCGGGTGGTGAGGCTCAGCAGCACGAAATGCCCACTCACGGAGAGATCCACACCATCGCGGGAGGTTTCTCGGGTGGTGGATGCACCGTGTTGCAGAGGAAGAAGTATGCGAGGTCTGTGATGACAGTGGACATGTTCGAGGACCACTCGCCAGATCTGGACATCACGTTCACAAGGGAAGATCTCAGGGACGTTGTGCCTCATGACAACGACCCAATAGTCATCTCGCTTGTTACGGCGGGAAGGAAGGTCCACAGGGTTCTGGTGGACCAAGGAAGCTCGGCAGATGTGATGTTCTGGCCGACTTTCACACAGTTGCAGTTGCCCTTTGACCAGCTGAGGCCCTATGGAGGGTGCTTGTATGGTTTCGCTGGCGATCAGGTGGAGGTCAAGGGGTATATAGAGTTAGGAACTACATTCACGGATGAGGCGGGCTCGAGGACGGAGAAAATCAAGTACCTCGTCGTGAATGCTCCCTCAGCATACAACATTCTGTTGGGAAGACCAACGCTCAATAGAATAGGAGCTGTGCCTTCAACCAGGCACATGAAGGTGAAGTTGCCATCGATGGAAGGGGTGGTGATCACCATCAAATCTGACCAGAAGGAGGCGAAGAAATGCTATGAGAATAGCCTCAAGAATAAGAGGTCAGTGAGTTACATCACAACGACGCCGCCTCCCGGTGTGAAGCCCAAGCCAACAGAGTGGCGAGTTTTTGGTGCAGCGATGGAGGTGGCCGCCGGAGGCGACGTCGCCATGATGGATGCTGAGGCTGAGGGAGAGAACGCCGAGCGGGAAGAAGAGGCGAGGAACCGCCCAGAGGAAGCGAGGGAGCTGGGAATCGCCAGGGCGGTGATCGCCAAGGAAGCTAGACCCAAACCCGTCGAGGAGTGGCTCGAAAGGGAGATCGGGGGAAAGGTATTCATGTTGGGAAGATCCTTGGAGGCTGAGCTCCAAGACCAGATTGCCAAGGTGATAGAGCGGCATCTGGATGCTTTTGCATGGTCTGCTTCAGACATGCCGGGAATCGACCCTGACTTCTTGTGCCACCATCTAGCCATGGACAACCAGGTCAGACCAGTGCGGCAGAGAAGAAGGAAGATCAACGAGGAGAGAAGGCAGGCGATCAGGGATGAAACACAGAAGCTCCTCGCCGCAGGCCATATCAGGGAAGTCCAGTACCCTGTGTGGCTGGCCAATGTCGTACTGGTGAAGAAAAGCAATGGGAAGTGGCGCATGTGCGTCGATTTCACTGACCTGAACAAGGCTTGCCCAAAGGATTCGTATCCTTTGCCAAGCATAGACGCCCTGGTCGACAGTGCTGCAGGGTGCAAGCTGCTGAGTTTCCTGGACACCTTCTCGGGGTACAACCAGATAAAGATGCATCCCATGGATGAAGAGAAGACCGTCTTCATGACCGAAAGATCGTGCTACTGCTACAAAGTGATGCCCTTTGGGCTGAAGAACGCGGGGGCCAGGTACCAGAGGTTGATGGATAGGGTCCTTGCACCGATGCTGAGGAGGAATGTGCAAGCGTACGTGGATGATATGGTCGTGACCTCGCCGGAGAAGAGCAAGCACGTTGCGGACTTGGAGGAGTTGTTCACTACAATCGCCAAGTTCAGGTTAAAGCTGAACCCCGAGAAGTGCATTTTTGGCGTGGAGGCACGGAAGTTCTTGTGATTCCTCTTGACTGAAAGAGGAATAGAGGCCAATCCTGCTACCATCTTGGCGATGAGGAGCCCGGCTACCGTGAAGGAGGTGCAGCAACTTACAGGTCGGATGGCCGCCCTGTCTCGTTTCGTATCAGCTAGCGGAGAGAAGGGCCATCCGTACTTTCAGTGTTTAAGGCGGAACAACAAGTTTGCCTGGACGAAGGAGTGTGAAGAGGCCTTCGTCAAGCTTAAAGAGTACCTGGCGAGCCCGCCGGTTTTGTGCAAACCGTTGGTGGGGACCCCTCTTAGGTTGTATTTTGCTGTGACTGAGAGGGCGGTGAGTGCGGTGCTCGCCCAAGACCAGGACCAGGCTCAGAAGCCTATTTATTTCGTCAGTAAGGTGCTGCAGGGCCCGGAGGTGAGGTATCAGGCCTTGGAGAAAGCCGCGCAGGCTGTGGTATTTTCGGCGAGGAGGTTGCGCCACTATTTTCACAGTTTTACAATACTGGTGATGACCGACTTACCCATCCAGAAGGTTCTGAAGAAGCCTGATGTAGCTGGGAGGATGGTGAAATGGGCGGTGGAGCTGTCGGAGTTCGATATGAAGTATGAGCCCGAAGGTCCGATCAAGGGGCAGATTTTCGCTGATTTCGTGGTCGAGCTCTCGTCAGAAGCAGTGCGAGTTTAGTGGGACGATTTCCGTTGGGTGCTCTCGGTGGACGGATCGTCGAACCAGCAGGGTAGCGGTGCTGGAGTCATTCTGGAAGGGCCCAACGGTGTGCTGATTGAGCAGTCCCTGAGGTTTGCCTTCAAAGCCAGCAACAATCAAGCAGAATATGAGGCGCTGATCGCCGGAATCTTGCTGGCCAAGGAGATGGGAGCTAGGGTGTTGATGTCTAAGAGTGACTCGTTGTTGGTCACGGGACAAGTAACAGGCGAGTTCCAGGCCAAGGATCCACAAATGGCGGCTTACCTGGAGTATGTGCAGGAGCTGAAGAGTTCCTTTGTCTCCTTTGAAGTGATACATGTGCCCAGAGAGCAGAATGTCCGAGCTGACTTGCTAGTTAAGCTCGCCAGTTCAGGCAAGGGGGGTAGGCAGAGGACGGTGATCCAAGAAACTCTGAAGACACCTAGAGCATTTGTGGCAGATCACCTGGTTCTTCAGTTAAGCAAGTCGACGGAGAAAGCGGCGAGGAGTCACAGGTCTTTGACTCAGGAGACCTTGAGATCGTCGAGAATAAGAGCATGTCGGGGAGAGACGGTGAACATGACGCAGGTCTGTGCTACGCATGAGCCAGACACGTGGATGACGCAGTACCAGCGATGCCTGGTAGATGGCCTTCTCCCGCTGGATCTGACGGAGGCTAGGAAGATAAAGAAGAATTCTAGCAAGTTCACAATGATTGATGGCAAGTTGTATAGGTTTGGGTTCACACACCCACTCCTGGAATGTGTGCACGGAGAGAAATGTACAAGAATCATGGTCGAGCTCCATAAAGGGATATGCGGAAGTCACGTCGGGGGTCGAGCTCTGGCCGCAAGAACCCTCCGTGCAGGTTACTACTGGCCAACAATGAGGGAGGACTGCAAGAAGTATGCACAGTGTTGCAAGCAATGTCAGCAGCACGCCGATTGGCACAAAGCGCCTCCCGAAGAGTTGAAGTCAATTTACAGCCCTTGGCCGTTTCACACGTGGGGGATCGACATTCTGGGACCTTTCCCATTGGCGATCAGGCAGATGAAGTACTTGGTGGTGGCGATTGAATATTTCACCAAGTGGATCGAAGCAGAACCAGTGGCCCAGATCACCGCACACAAGATCGAAAGCTTTGTATGAAAGAACATCGTGTGCCGGTTTGGTGTGCCTAAGCGCCTGGTGTCGGACAACGGGACTCAGTTTGCAAGTCACCTGTTGAAGAAGCTGTGCGAAGGGGTGGGAATTCAACAAGTATTTGCATCCGTCGAGCACCCTCAGACAAATGGCCAAGTAGAGTCAGCCAATCGGGTATTGCTATGAGGCTTGAAGAGAAGACTAGAGAAAGCTAAGGGATCGTGGGCTGAGGAGGTACCCCGTATAGTTTGGGCGTACCACACCACCGAGCAGTCAGGAACCCATGAGACCCCGTTTAACTTGGTCTATGGATGCGACGCAATGATTCCAGTGGAAATCCAGGAGAGCTCGCCGAGATTCCAGAACTTTGTAGCAGAAGACTCGAATGAGGAAAGAAGGCTGAATCTGGATTTGCTGGATGAGGTCAGGGAGGAGGCGAGAGTAAAAGCTGAGGCAGTGAAAAGAAGGATTGAACGAAGGTATAACTCGAAGGTGATGCCAAGGCAGTTTAAAGAAGGCGACTTGGTGATGAGGAAGGCCCACCAGTACGAGATGGAGAACAAGTTGTCGCCTAAGTGGAAGGGACCGTTCAGAATAACCGAGGCGCTCGGGAACGGCGCCTACCGCTTAGAAACATTGGAAGGAGGGGCGATTCCTCGCACTTGGAACGCCACGCACCTCAAGTTATATTACAGTTAAAAGCTTTGTAAGTAAAAACAAACACGAAGAGTTTGCAAGCTTTCTGTTAAAACAGTTTGAAGGGGGCACTCTTTTTTCCCTAAGGAGGGTTTTTAATGAGGCCACCCAATAAAGAAGAGTTTTTCAAAGTTTAAAGTGTTTTAGATTGCATGCTTGTTGTTATTACGAAAGTTTTGAAAAAAACCTTGTCACTCGTATGTGATTTAAGGCGAGTTTGAAGTTATGTTGCATGCTTTCTAAAAGTTTTAAGTCCCCATCGCTTTTCGGCGATTGGCGGCATCAGTTAAAGTTAAAAGACCCCATCGCTTTTCGGCGATTGGCGGCATCAGTTAAAGTTAAAAGTCCTCATCGTCTTTCAGCGATCGGAGGCACCAGCAACGTTTAAAAGACCTCAACACCCTCGCGCGTCCTGAGGCGAGAAAGAGATAAAGACCTCCTCGCCGACGAGCGAGTGCAGGCGAGAAAGAGATAAAGTCCTCAGTGCATCCAGGGGGGAGGAGATGTATGCCCTGGGCAAGTTGAGGCACCGATTAAAGTCCTCCTCGACTTTGTGCGAGTGCAGGCGAGAGCAAGTTAAAAATCCCCAGTGCATCCAGGGAAGAGGAGATGTAATCCCTGGGCAAAGTAGAGGCATCAGATAAAGACCTTCTCGCCGTCGAGCGAGTTCAGGCGAGATAAAGTCCTTCTCGCCGTCGAGCGAGTTCAGGAAAGATAAAGTCCTTCTCGCCGTCGAGCGAGTTCAGGCAAGATAAAGTCCTTCTCGCCGTCGAGCGAGTTCAGGCAAGATAAAGACCTTCTCGCCGTCGAGCGAGTTCAGGCAAGATAAAATCCTTCTCGTCTTGAACGAGTTCAGGTACGGTGTGGAGGGTGGAAGAAGTTTAAAGGATAGCTAAGGTAGGTTCGAAGAGAACGCCTAGCTATCCGGCTTATTGTTCTAAAACTCAGGGAGGTAGAGAAGGATCCGAAAGGCGCCTCTACCCCCAGATGAGGGAACAATAGCCAAGTTATGAAGGCAAAAGGAGGCTTACATCGCCGGGACCCGATGGTGATTAGAGGAAATTCAGGCGATGACAAGAGTAAGGGCCCGTTTCGATGGAGCAGATAAGGTGAACTATGTCTTAAACTACCAGTTGGATTGAAACTTGTTGTTTAGTAAGTAGTTTCACGCTGAAGCTCGTTGCCTTAAGTTCACAAGTTATTAGAATGCTATCGTTCGAAAGTTGATAGTCTGATCGAGTTCGAAGCAGTAAGTAAACAGTTGCGCCCGCAGAATCGCTAAGTTAAATTCGTTTAAGCGGTTTTTACAAGGAGAAGCAAAGCAAACAGGGAGACCACATGTGGAAGCAGAAAGATTTATAATAAGGTGGTATCAGTTTGAAATACATAAGAAGAAAGGAAAAGTTATTACAAAGTTTGTGCAAAGAAAATGGGCAAATGAGTGATGGAGGGAAGCAGCTAATCTTCAGAAGGAACGATCTTCCCATCCACCACTTCATTACATATTGACACCATGGAGAGGTCGAGCTCGGGATACTGGTAGGCGACTTGCTCTAGGGCGGCGTCGAACCCAGCGGCGAGGACTTGGGCGGAGCTCAGCTCAAGCTCTTCGTTTTGTTGCTTGAGCCCCTCGGTTTGCTGCTTCAGCTCGTCAGCTCGTTTCTTCAGTTCTTCAGTTTCCCTACGAGTCTGAGCGAGGTCATCAGCAACCTTCTTGCTTTCCTCCCGCGCCTGGGCCAGCTCTACAGCAATCTTTTCATTCTCCTCTCTGGCTTCGGCGAGCTTAGCCACGGCGTCATCCATCTCCTTTTCAACTTTTCCTAGAAGAACCTCCCGATCAACCGACCTTTTCTCAAGGTTCTCTACCTTGGCTGCATCTGCTTTTATTGATGCCTCCAAGTCAGCCACCTTGAGCCGGTAGGGAACCAGCTTACTCTCTAGCTCGATCTTCTCTTGAGCTAGGAGGTGCAGTTTCTGGCGTAGATCGGAGGTCTCCTTGCGTGCGACACGCAGTTCAGCACTCATGGCATCCTCCACCCTTGAGTGGTCGATCTCTGCCATCATGAGGTTGCAGGACAGCTTCTCCGCCTCGATTCTTATCAGGCGATTCTCCTCCTCGAGTGTGGAGATATCATCCCGAAGTTTCTTGTTGGAGCTCTCCACAGCTTTTGTTATGATAGAGGGGAGGTCCTCTGCCATCATTTTGAGCTTAGCCGTGAAGGGCCCCCAGATTCCTTTGACCGCGAGGGGAAGGCTTGCAACCGCTGTTGGTGGAGGTGCTGAAGGAGCCTGGTGTTGGCTCAAACCACCACCCTCTTGGATTGGTTGATGAGGTTGGGCTTCCTGGCGTGGTGGTGATGTGGGGGACTCGGTAATGAGTATTGGCGAGTGATGAGCGCCTTCATCCCCACCTGCTGCAGCTTCAGCGATTGAGGTAGTTGAAGGAGGACCCTCTCCAACAGATACGAATGGCGTGGAGGCGCTCGGAGGGTTCTCCATGAAGCTGGGCTCGTTGCCCTCAATCACAGGAAGTGCAGCTGCTAAGGGTACTGCTTGGACTGGCGGTGTTGGAGCTGGGGGAGAAGGTGGTGTTGGTGTTGGAAGAGCAGGTGGTGAAGAAGGTGCCACCCTTCTCCTTTTGGTAATGAGGCCGTCCTCAGTCGCCTCATCGTCCTCTTCTTCATCTTCTTGGACCACTTAAGGAGTTTTCCTCTTTGGTTTCCTCAAGATGAGCTTCTTTCGTTGAGGAGCGGGCAGTGCCTCTGGAGGAGCTGGGCCTTGAGGGGGCGATCTGCCCTGGGCAGCGGCGATCTCCACCACCGAGTTTGGCACGGTTTGAGAACCCGATGCCAATTTGTGGGTTCGGGCGAGCGCCCTCAATTCAGCTAACTTGCCTTTGCCCAGCATGAGATCTGCACAATGCAAAAATACACAAGTAAGCGCAAAGGCAAAGGTAAAATATATGAGTACATGTGCAAATGAGACAAACAAATGGTGCAGGAAATGAAAACCAGGTCTAGTGCGCAACAAGCAGGACGCCCAATAATAGATAACAGAGATGCAGCACAAGACGAAAGCTAAATGTCGAGGTAAGTGCTAACCTATGTGAGCCTCGAGTTGGCCCTCGAGGAACTCGAAGGTGATTATTGCAGAGGTGGGAAAGGTGATGTTAGCGGCTGCCACGCTTTTCCAGAAGAGGCATAGATCCTTGTCCAACTCGCCCATGTTGTCAGGACTTCTTGGCCTTCTGAAGCTTTCCTTGGAGTCCTTATTTCCCTTGTTTACCCAGTACAAGGGAAAGCCGTCGAGCAGCGAAGGGTCTCGATCATTTTGACGCACTTGGACGAACTTTCCCTTCCAATCCTTGTAAGATTGCTGGAAGATAGAGAGGATCGATCTCCCAGCAATTCCGTTTAGGCTCACCCAGGGGCGATCTCCAGGGTTCTTGGCCTCGAACAGGAAAAGGAAAACGTCTACCGAGGCCGGTAGTCCCAAATGCGCGCACATAATTTGGAACGCCCGCACGAATGCCCAGTTGTTGGGATGGAGCTGGGCGGCGGCGATGTTGAGCTCGGTTAATAATTCCCGTTCAAAACGGGTGAAGGGAAGCCTGAGTTTCACCTTCTTGAAGAGGGTAGTGTACACGAAGCAGAACAACTCGCCGTTGTTCCCCTTGTCATCCGCGCAGATCGGCACGTCAGGAGGGCAAGGCAGCACCATCAGTTTGTCATCGTGCTCCTTGTGGAACGAGAGGTTGGGTTCGTCCCCTTTCTTCAACCGTAGCACCGCCAGTGCAGAGTTTACTGAAGAAGTCTCCTTCAGCAAAGTTGAGGTGGCCCATGGGTAAAGCTTCTTGTAGTCTATAGTGGGGATGGAGGCTCCTCCGGCGACTGGTGGAATTGCCTGAGCAAGGTTGGGGCGAGAGGTTGCAGGCCTCTCAGCTTGGGAAGAGGGAGCACCAGATGCTCGCGGTAGGTTAGGCGCTTGGGATGGAGGGTTTCATGATGAAGGAGGAGGATTCGCGGTGGTCTTTGTACGAGCCATCGCGGGAACTGCAAAGGAAAAAGAAAAAGAAAGGTGAACGAAGGTTGTAGAGATCGACTCAATTGTGGATGACGAGTGAAAAACGAATGAACGAGAGTTCGTTGTGATGAAAGCAATGGAGGACGAAGCCCTAAGTTACGAAATGGGAGAAGAAGAAGAAACAACCCACAACGTATGCACCAGGCAGATAATGGATGATGCGAATCGGTTAAAATGCAGCAAATATCAACAGAGGAAGTAAAAGAGGTACCTTTCAATGATCAGATAAGCGTTGAAGGGAGGTGGGGATTGAGAGAGTCGAAGAGCGTCGTAGGTTTGCAGAGAAGACTCAGAGCGTTTTGAGAAGGCAGAAAGATGATGAAACAGTAAAAATGAAAAGGGTTTAAGGGTTTTTCAAACGTTTTTGGAAGCGCAAACGACAACTAAAGATGATCGTTGATGAAGCCACGTGTCGAGCGATTGGAAAGGTGTTTGGTGGAGCGTCAGAAAAGCAGAAGGTACGAACGTTTGGAATTCTGCGCCTGCGCCATGTAGATCGGTAGTGACGTGACCACTTAGTCTTTTCGCTGAACAAGTCTTCGCTTAAGACTGGGGGGCTTGTGTACCGCCCAGGTAGTCGGAAGTGATAACGTGGCAGCAAGCTATTATGTAGGCGTGTTGAGCAGGGCTCATGGCTGGCAGAAGGGAGGGAAGTCGGGGGGCTCGTGTAGTCGCCAGTTATTAAGTTGGCGTGCTCCGATCTCTAGCATACCTAAACCGGCGGTCACCAGGTTTGTGATGAAGTCGCCGGATGCGAACCCAGACGACCAAGTGATCAGAGATCGCCGAAAGGAGAACATTTCCAAAGGATCAGGGAGGTTTGTTCCATGCTTTCGAAATAGAGGATGAAGTCGTCAGGTGGTCATTCCCTAGCTAGCCAGAGGTTGAGGTCGGGGAACAGCTTACCTGAACATGCACGATGAAGCAAGTGAAGTAGATCATGAAGGTGGCCGGCGAGACCACAGGGAAGGTGTGTATGAAGGCACCCGTACTCGCCACGCAGAAGAGATCACGCTCCAAGGCAGCTATGCGCTGAGTTGTTTCATGCATAAGTAACTTAGCCAAGAGCCTGAAGAGTAAGAAGTGGCGCCCAAGTCAAGGATGCTCTAGATGGTGACACGTGTACAGCTGGATGCGAGCCACGTGTCCAGATGTGTAACTGTCAGGAGAGAGAAAGTGCACAGGTATATAACAGATTCTAACGAACTTCTGAGGTACGCGCGTTTTAGAACACTTCTTTTACGCTTGCGAGAACTTGAGTACGCTGAGAGAGAATTTTGCACGGTTCCTGTTCTTAGTTTTCTCTTAGTATTTTGGTGGTTCAGTCGCTGACTTGGGCGTCGGAGCGTGATCGGCCGTGGCGGCGCCGTTCTGTCTTTTGCAGGTTCTTGAGGTGAATCAAGGCGAAGGTCCGAAGCTAACACGGCGCAGAGTCGATCCAGATTTGACGAGGCAAGCTTCTTGCGTCCTGGTCAACAGGCAGGATCAATTATTAATATTATTAGTATTATAAAATATTATTAGTATTTGTTCTCGCCGGTTGACCGGGATCGTCTTTGCGCGTGGCTTGTCCTCGCGAGTTAGGGCACCTTCGTTTTGCTCCGTCTGTGAGTACCTGAAAAGAAGTGACAAAGGGGCGCCCTCGCGGCCGTTTGCACTCCGACGATCAAGTTAGCTAGCGAGAAACATCAAAGGAGACGCACCTCTGTATCAGAACACCGTAAACGAATGCTCTGAAGGTGGTCAGAAATAACTGAGTGACTAAAACTGTGTTGCCCTAATTGCCTTGTGCTCATAGTGGGTGCGCAGCAAAAACAACTAGGGTTTGTGCTCTGTGTAAAACTGCGAGAATTCGGTCAAAACTTGGTACCCTTTTCAAACGACCCAAGGCCCCTTTATATATACCTTCTGCTTTGAAACGCATTGAAGGCGTATAAAATTGTGCTTTGAAACATTTGATACGTAAACTAAATTAACGCGTACCTTGACAAACTTTCACTGAAACCTTTAATGAGCACGTGTGCATTGCCACATGCCCTTCTGACTTGATCGTTATTCTGCGTAGAGGGTCCCATAGCGCCGCAACCCAACTTAGGGTTAATCCATTATGTGGGCCCTCCTTCCTTCGAAGTGCTTTTGGCACGTGGGTTGACTTTCTGGGTGCCAACTCATGCGTCCCAATCACTAGTCACTTGCCCTGGGGGTGTATCTACCTTTCTCTCGTACCACGCACGTGGTTCTCCCCTGGTCATGGCCCTCTCATGGGTCGTATCTGTACCAGGGTCTCACAGCAGTGGCGTGGATACTTCACGAGTCAGAATATCCCCTACTAGTGCTAGAACCTATGGCCTTGAAGCCACCTTTCTCTTCCAACAGTGGACACTCTCGGCAGATGGAATTATCTTGGAAGGACCCAATGGAGTATTGATCGAGCAGGCTTTACGCTTCGCTTTTAAGGCAAACAACAACCAGGCGGAGTACGAAGCACTGATTGCTGGGATGCTCTTGGCTAAAGAAATGGGTGCTCAGAGCCTCTTGGCAAAGAGTGACTCACAATTGGTCACGGGGCAAGTAACGGGAGGATATCAAGCGAAGGATCCACAGATGGCCGCGTACCTAAGGTATGTCGAGATGTTGAAGAGAGCCTTCACTGCGTTTGAGTTGGTGCTCGTCCCCAGGGAGCAAAATGCCAGAGCTGACCTGCTCGCCAAGCTGGCCAGCTCAGGCAAGGGGGGAAGGCAGAGGACTGTCATCCAAGAGACCCTGAAAACGCCGCGAAAGTTTTTTGCAGACAATAGGGTAGATGTTCTTCATGTCAGCACAGCAAGAGGAAACCCACGTAACCATCACTCCCTGAGTCAAGACACGGCGAGGGCACCCTGCATAAGTACTTACGTAGCCTCGCCAGATGAAGAAAGGGGCGTACAGGTATGCACTTTGGAGGAAGGCGACACTTGGATGACCCCCTACAGGCGATACCTAGCGGATGGAATCCTCCCAGCGGAGCCAGAGGTGGGCAAAAAGATCAAGAGGAACGCCGCCAGGTACACCTTAGTAAATGGGATATTATTCAGGCATGGGTTTACGCACCCTATCTTGACGTGCGTAAGCGGCGATGAGTGCACCAGGATAATGGCCGAGCTTCACGAAGGTATTTGTGGGAGCCATGTGGGAGGAAGGTCCTTGGCGTCCAAGGTGATACGTGCAGGGTTTTTCTGCCAACAGTAAGAGAGGATTGCGTGCGATACGCCCAGCATTGCAAGCAGTGTCAGATGCACGCTGATTGACACAAGGTGCCGCCAGAGGAACTGAGATCCATATACAGCCCATGGCCTTTCCATACTTGGGGGATTAACATCCTAGGTCCATTCCCATTGGCGATAAGACAGATGAAGTACTTGATCGTTGCCCTCGAATACTTCACCAAGTGGATAGAGGCCGAATCAGTAGCACAGATCACCGCGCAAAAGGTACAACACTTTGTTTGGAAGAACATCGTCTGTCGTTTCGGGGTACCAAGGCACCTTATTTCAGACAACGACACCCAGTTCGCAAGCCAACAATTGGGGAAGCTATGCACGGAAGTAGGAATCAAGCAGGTGTTTGCGTTAGTCGAACACCCTCAGACGAATGGGCAGGTCGAGTCAGCAAACAGAGTTTTGTTGAGAGCTTTGAAGCGCAGGTTAGAGAAGGCTAAAGGGGCATGGGCTGAGGAGGTGCCAAGGATCGTATGGGCTTACCACACCACGCCTCAATCTTCCACCATGGAGACACCTTTCAGCTTAGTGTATGGCTCGGACGCCATGATCCCGGTGGAAATCCACGAGAGCTCGCCCCGCTTCCTAGGCTTCGTGGCAGAAGAATCCAACAAAGAAATGAGGGTGAAACTGGACCTAATAGATGAAGCTAGAGAAGAGGCGAAAATCAAGGCAGAGGCTGTGAAGAGAAGAGTGGAGCGGCAGTATAGCTCCAAAGTGAAGCTGCGACAATTCCAGGTTGGTGATTTGGTCATGGGGAAGACTCACCCTTACGAGCTAGAAAATAAATTGTCTCCCAAGTGGACCGGACCGTTCAGAATAACCAAAGCCAAAGGGAATGGTTCGTATAAACTAGAAACTTTAGAAGGGGGCCCCATCCCACGTAGTTGGAATGCGACAAATTTAAAATTTTATTTCTGTTGATGTTATTCCAGTTGAAGTTTGTAAAGGGGACACTCTTTTTCCCTCCCGGGGTTTTTTAACGAGGTCACCCAAATAAAGAAAAGAAAAGTTAAAATATTCGTGCTCTAGTTTTTCTCTCATTCGAATGTAATATCAAAGGTTAAAGAAACAAAGACAAAAACTTGAGGCGCAACCAAGATGAGGTGTCGCCAAGATGAGTCGTCGCCAAGACAAGGCGTCGCCAAGATAAGGCGTCGCCAAGACAAGGCGTCGCCAAGATAAGGCGTCGCCAAGACAAGGCGTCGTCAAGATGAGTCATCGCCAAGATGAGGCGTCGCCACCAGATAATCAAGCAGAAGCCAAGTTCAGAGCAAGATAACAGGTATGTCTAGTATAAGTTAAAATCCGGGAGCCTAGTCCTTGATCAGGGGTTAAGGGATTCCTTCGGGACGCCCCCTCCTCAAGTATGAACAACTAGCCCCATTACCAGATATCAGTATGAATTAAAATCCGGAAGCCTAGTTCTTGAGCAGGGGCTAAGGGATTCCTTCGGGACGCCCTCTCCTCAGGTATGAACAGCTGGCCCCGGTGTCAGATGTTAGACATAAGTTAAAAACCCGGGCGCTTAGTCCTTGAGCAGGGGTTAAGGGATTCCTTCGAGACGCCCCCTCCTCAGGTATGAATAGCTGGCCTCGGTATCAGGCGATAGATGCAAGCTAAAATCTGGGTGCCTAGTCCCTGAGCAGGGGTCAAGGGATTCCTTTGGGACGCCCCTTCCTCAGGTAGGAATAGCTAGCCCCAGCCTCTGATGTTTAAAACGTTACACCCTGGTGTTTCAGACACCTCATGGACGATATGGTACTATTGTTTAGACCTCCCCATGGGCGTGGGCACCAGAGCGCGAATTTTGTCCCAAAGTATCTAGACACACTGAGGACACCCAGAGCAGGTCTCTCCTCGAAGCGTAGACACCCAACACAAACAGATAAGTCCTCCTCGCCCTTGAGCGATGTCGAGGCCAAAAAAGAAGAGACTCCCCTTTTCATCCTAAATCGATGAGAAAGTCAGTACTGCCTTCGGCTACGGGTGCCTTGGGCCTAAGAAAGGTAAGTAGGAAGCAGGTCGAAGATTTCACAAGTTCAGAGGAAAAAAGGAATTCGAAGATTAAGAAGAAAGGATAAGAGGGAGAGACGCGCTACCTGAAGAGTAAAGGCGAAGCAACCAAGAAATACATTAAAGACAAGTACCAGTTGGGTCTTTGATATAGAAAAGGAAGCAGAGACAGATGAAAGTGCAAGAGAAGTTAGGAGCGGGCAAGAACGTGAAGATAAAGTCTAAATAGGCCTTAAAGTAAAACGAAGGTTATAATTACAAATCAAGGTTCATGACGATTACAAGTTAAACAAAAGGTAACCATGTACACATCGAGTGTTTTCGTTGAAACAAGGAGAAGTTTGTCCCTCGGAGGCCTCCAAAGGCACAAGCTTGCCATCGACCACTTCATTGAAGGGGCTGCACCCAGAGACATCGATGTCGGGGTTTGCACAGGTAGCTTGAACAAGGGCCTCTGTGAACCCATCAGTGAAACCGGTGGCAGCCTCCCCTATCAGCTTCTCCTCCGCAACTTTGAAGTTGGCAGCTTGAGCGATCATCTCCTGGTCCTTGGAGGCCAGGGCAGAGGTCAACTCTTGGACTTTGGTTTGGAGGGTAGCATTCTCATCAGTTTTGTTCGCAAGAGCAATCTCCATCCTCCCCAGCTTCTGCTCCCGGTCCACACATTGGTCCTCGAGTTTCTTCTGATACGCCTTATAGGTTTCTGCAGCCGTCTCAAGGTCAGCAATCTTTGTGCGAAGGGGGACCACTTTATTGAGGAGCCCTGCTTGGGCCTGAGCCACCTCGTGCAACCATTTGTTGGCCTCCTCCCTCGCCTTCTGCGCCACCCCCAGTGACTCTTTATAAGCACCCTCTTGACGGCCCCAATCGGTAGCCAGCCTCTCCTTCTCCTCTTTTAATTTCTCCTTATCTTCTTTTAGGGAAGCAACTTCCTTCTTCAGTGCTTGAAAGGCGGAATTTTGAGCGGTTTTGGCCCTGGATTGTTTGTGCTAGGTGTAAACGCAGGACATGAAGAGGCCCATGTAATAATACAGGGTCTCCCTTTGAGGCTCTTCAGTTTGGTTAACAGACGATCCCATGCTCAGAAATCCCCTTAATGACTCTTGCATGGGAAGAGGAAGTTCTGGGGCAGGTGGAAGAACGCCTACGGGTTCGGCTTCAAGCCCTCGCTCTTGATGCACTGATTGAGGAGGGGAAGTGGCACTCGGAGGATCCTCCTTTAAGGACTCAGCCCCATAGGAGGAGGAAGCGGCGGAGGTAACCGTCCGAGGGGCATGCTGCGTTCTCTGTCGCTTGAAGACTTGCCCCTCAGCAGAGTCCTCATCGTCAGAAATAATCTCCACCACCCTCTTACCCTTGTCAAGGGGGGCTGCGGAGGTACCCGCCTCGACCAGCGCGAGGGGCACGGCTGCGATAGGAGGTGGTGAACTTGCAGGGGGATGAGGAGAAGCTTGGGTTGGTGGAGTTTTTGGTGTTGTTGCGGGATGAGGTTGGGGGTTAGGAGGAGATGGAGGTACAGAAGAAGTTGTGGGCGGAGATGCGAAGACCTCATCCTTGGATTTCAGCACTTGGGCCAGTCGCAACCGTCGTTGCCTATCCATCTTAGAATCTACACCGATAAGACAAATATAGCAGAGGTAAGGCACAGGCTAAAGTTAAAATACAAAGAAGCAGACCAATCATACATCAAACAAGAATCCAACGAAAACAAAGGTCAGAAAGTTATGAGGAAAGGCATTCCTACTTATATATCTTGCTAGAGCGTCGGCATTGAACTCTAGATTTATCAGAGTGGCGGTTTTGAAGCCCCCCACACTGGTCAAGATCTGACAGGCCTCCCGATCGTTCGAGGGCAGTTCATCCAACGATTTAGGCTTCATGGTCTTAACCTCTTTCACCCAGTATAGGGGAAAGCCATCGAGAGCAGAGGGGTCGTAATCAGAGCAGCAAACCTTGAAAAATCTACCCTTCCACCCCTTGAAGGATTGTTGGAAAAGGGATAGGAGGACCCTTCCAGGGATATTGCTAAGGCTCACCCAGAGGCTTTTCCCCTACTTCTTCACCTCAAAGAAGTGCAGAAAAATATCCACAGAGGGCGTGCATCCAAAGAACCCGCACAAGACACCGAAGGCTTTGACGAAGGCCCAGCCATTGGGGTGCAATTGGGCCGGGGCGATATTAATCTCCGTCAACAACTCCCTCTCAAATCGGGAGAACGGCAGGCGCATCCCAATACGTTTGAAGACGACTTGGTAGAAGTAGAAGAAGGGAACCCCGTTATTGGCCCGTTCGTCCCCGCATACGGGCTCCCCTAGGGTGCAAGGGAACACCGCAATGTCGTCATCATGCCTTTTCCCCAAGGCACGATGGTTGTAAGTAATTGTCTCCCCTACGTGGTCCCTCAAAGCTTCGGTGGATACCAGGCTCGAGCACTCGTCGAGCAATTCGACCGGAGCCCATGAGTATAGGTCTCTAGTTAACATTGAGAGGAGGGGGATTGGGCGTCATTTTTGTGCGTGCCATCGACGAAGCTGAAGAAGGAAGAAGAGACAAGGGTTCAGCAAGCAAGGTCAGGGAGAAAAGGGGGGAAAAACCCTACGAAAACCCCTACCCACTCGAGAAGTTCAAAGGGGGGGGTGGAGATAGATAAATGAGAAAGGAAATACAAGGAGCATGGCAAAAATAAACATTCCCAGGCAGTTGTAGCAGTACGAAAGTTAAAGAGGGAGCTAGTGAAGGAGAAAGGTCATACCTTTTTTAGTATCGGGAGATCCGAAGACCGGAAGCGCGAGAGAGAAAACAAGGGTTGTAGAGAAAGCTTTGGAAGATGAACAGGGGAGCACTAAAGGTAACGCACGTAGTATGACAAAGAGAGCGGAAGCAGACGCAAGCATGCAAGATAAAGCGGGTGGCGTTTAAACATAAGTCAAAGCGTAAATCAGGAGTTACGATTACAGATAAAGTCCGTGATAGTTGCAAACTAGACAAAGAGTAATCATATACACGTTCAATGTTCATACGAAAAGCAAAATCCGGCCACTCATCAGTGGCCCCCGGAGTTTGAGCAAGGTGATGATGAAGCCCCATCCTAAGACCTCAATGCCTGGGCCAGCAGCGACCTTTGTTGCCTGTTTATTTATGAACCTGCGCAAACAGGGGGTAAGCATGGTAAAAGACGAGCACAAAATAAGGCACTCTAAAATAAAATCATGCAAGAACTCAGCAAAAGCGAGGAATAGGAAGGTCATGAGGGGAATTTTTTGTACATATGTATTTTTCCAGGGCCTCAGCATTGTATTCCAGGCTTATCAAGGCAGCAACATCTAAGCCCCCCGCACCCGCCAAAATCCGGCGAGCCACCTGATCACTTGAAGGCAATCTCTTAAGGGTCTTGAACATCAGGGCTCTAGGCTCCTTCACCCAATACAGGGGAAAGCCGTCAAGAGCAGAGGGTACAAGATCAGAACAACAAACCTTGAAGAACTTACCTTTCCACCCCGTGAAGGAGTGCTGGAAAGGGGTTAAGAGGACCCTACCGGGAACGTTGCTGAGAGTCACCCAAAGGTTGTTTCTTTGCCTTTTCACTTCGAAGAAGTGAAGAAAGATGTCAACAGAAGGTGTTAGGAAACTGATCCGATCGGTCATCGGTAGTCGATGACGTCAGCATCAGAGAACCACGTGGACCACTCGCAGGGTGACACGTGGACCAGGTGGCAGAGAGGTCGGGGGGACGATCTCCAAGAGAGGTGATCGGTGGTCAGTAACCAAGTTACCACCGACAGATCAGGCGGCAGAGAGGTCGGGGGATAGATCACCCAGAATGGTGATCGGTGGTCAGTAGCCAAGTGACCACCAGCAGATCAGTTCCTAGACTCGCGCCTGGAGGCAGAGCGCGATAAGCGAATAAACACTGATCAGTCATCGGGTGTACTGTCATCGGGGTCTCGTGTTACACGCAGTTAAACTGGGACTGAGGCTCCCAGCGAGAGCGTTACGCATGGACCTCGCATGAACACACCTCAAGGAATCGTGCACGAGAGTGGCCTGAGGGAACTAGTAAGCCAGTCGGTGATTGGTGATTCCCTCAACCCATTACGTGCGTGTCACCCTGAAGGGTAAGTCGCCTACGCAGAGAGTAACGTTTGGTGAGTGTGCCTAGACCAGCCACACCCGACGTTCTCCTAAGAGTATGCAATTTACACAGATAAGAGAAGCATCCTAAGTTACTCCGCAAGGGCGTAACTTAGGCAGACAAAGAGAGGCGCTAGAGCCCTTCCAGTAAGTGACACGTGTGTTGTTAGATGTGAGTTGCAGGCCTCCACGTGTCATCATCTGAGAGGGGTGCGGTCCAGACAAAAGAGCACTCCGTACCGCTAAAGGTACAGACAGGTGCAGCCAAGCGCAGACATGCGCAGACTCTCACGCTCCCAATTGCTGATTCTGAAGGTACGCTTTCTCTGAAAAGCATGACAGGGTTCTGACACATGCCAGAAAAGCATAACAGAATTCTGTTATGCCCAGAAGCAGGGAAAGAGAGATAAAAGGGAGAATCAGAGTGAGAGTGAGGGGGAGGAAAAAAAAAGAGATAGACGAAAAACAGAGTGCAAGTTTTTTCTCACACACACATTACTAGTTTCCAGTTTCTGGTGGTTCTGTTGGACTAACTTGATCGTCGGAGTGCAAACGGCCGCTAGAGGCGCCGTCTGTGTGTTTTGCAGGTCACATTTGAAGACATCTGAGAGAAAGTTCGGGGAGTGATTCCGCAGAAGACGCAGTCGCGTAGACGGGGCAGAGAGTGCCACGAAGCGATTCCTCCACGTTCGAGTTGCCGGCAGGATCATTTGGCGCCCACCGTGGGGCTCGAGTGAATCGTTGTCCCATATATACCACAGTTTTAAAGCTCACCAGAGTTTTATCAATTTCTTTGATAGAGAAGATGCCTAGAAACAGACAACCATCACCTGCGCCATCCGCTGACGAAGGAGTTGTGACAATGGCGCAGGTCCTGGAAATGGTGCGCACGCTGCAGGATAACGCTGCAGCGTCGAAAGTTGAACAAGAAAGGCTGCAGACGGAGTTGGCTGCGTCGCAAAGCAGGAACGACGAGCTGAATCGTGTCAACGAAGAGTTGAGAAGGACGCTGCAGGCGCAGAGGGAGCACGTTGTTGACGAAAGGGTGTCTAGGCAGCCCTCACCTCCAAGGGCATTTCCCATGCCATTCTCCCCTGAGATCATGGGAACCATGGTGCCTCCCAACCTGGTGGGGGTAAAAGCGTCGTTCAAGGGGGTAGAAGACCCGGAGGCGCATCTGACGGCATTCCACACCCAGATGATGTTGTCTGGGGGCTCAGACGCTGTGTACTGCAAGATGTTCATGAGCACATTGAGCGGAATCGCCATGGAGTGGTTCGTGAGTTTACCAGAAGGGCATATCACGTCTTTCTCTCAGTTCTCGAAGCTCTTCACTGAACAATACATCGTCAACAAGGCACCTGCAGTGGTGTCCTACGACCTGTTCGACGTGCGTCAATACCAGGGGGAGTCGCTGAAGGACTACCTCAACCGCTTTGGGGCACAAGTGGTTAGACTACCCAGCAAAGATGAAGATATGCTTGTGCACGCGTTTAAGAAGGGAGTGCTGCCTGGCCCTTTCAGCGAGTCTCTCATCAGGAGCCATCCCAGCACCTTTGCAGAGATCCGACGACGTGCGGTGGCGCACATAGTGGCAGAAACAGAGGTTTCTGAGAAGAGGGGAAGTGCTGCACCACCCAGACCGCGTGGAGGGCAAGGAAAACCACAGCAAGCAAGGGTGCATGAGGCCAAAGAGGGGAAGAAGGTGCGGGAAAAACCTCGTCCCTATGCACCAGGCAAAGACCAGAGCAAGGGGCGTGCAAGGGAGAATAACGCACCCCCGAGATACAACTCCGTGGTGGGCCGTAGCAGCAAGACTACGAGTACCAGAGAAGACAGATAAGGTACTCGGAAGGAAGAAGAATGAATGGTGTGAGTTTCATCAGGCCTTTGGCCATACACTTCATTCCTGTTTGGCGCTGGGACACCAACTAGCAGAGTTGGTGAAGTCTGGTTTTCTAGCAGATTACCTGCGTGAGCCGCAGGGTGATCGCGCGTCAGGATCCCAAACTGGAGAGCAACAGCATGAAGTCCCTGTGCATGGGGAAGTGCAGACGATCGCTGGAGGCTTCTCTGGTGGGGGATGCACAGCTTCACAAAGAAGGAGATACACTCGATCGGTGATGGCGGTAGATGCAGTGAATGAGAGTCATTACCCTGAGGTGGACATTATCTTCAGGAAAGCTGACCTACGGGACGTTGTCCCGCACGACAACGACCCTGTGGTCATTTCTCTCATCACAGCAGGAAGACGGGTGCATAGAGTACTCGTAGATCAAGGAAGCTCGGCGGATGTCATGTTCTGGCCAACATTCAACAAGCTACAGTTGTCCCCTGATCAGTTAAGACCGTATACTGGTTGTCTCTACGGTTTTGCAGGGGATCAGGTAGAAGTGCGGGGATACATCGAGCTGAGGACAACGTTCACTGACGGAACGACAGCCCGCACTGAAAAGATAAAGTACCTGGTGGTGAACGCCCCTTCTGCGTACAATGTCCTGTTGGGGAGGCCAACGCTCAATAGACTGGGCGCAATACCATCGACAAGGCATATGAAGTTGAAGCTGCCGTCGATGGAAGGGACCGTGATAACCATCAAGTCGGATCAGGCTGAGGCAAGACGCTGTTATGAGAACAGCTTGAAGCAAAAAAGAAGTGTGTGCCATGTCACCACAAAACCACCACCAGGTGTGCGCGAAAAGCGATTGGCGGTCAGGGAGACACAAGGCGCTAAGAGGATGGAGAACGCTGCGGTGGGGGGCTCCCAGGTAGCCCAAGTTGAAGAAGAAGAGGAAGGCACGATCACTCCTCGCGGGTCAGGGATCGCGAGAGCGGTCATTGCCAGTGAGAGAAGGCCCCACCCAACTGAAGGATGGGTCGAAGTGGACATCAGGGGAAGAAAATTCAAGTTGGGGGGATCCCTCATTGAAGAAGAGCGAAGGCTGATCATGGGTGTGATTGAGAAGCACATGAATGCCTTTGCATGGTCAGCATCCGACATGCCAGGAATCGACCCCAATTTCCTCTGCCATCGTCTATCGATGGACCCCATGGTTCGACCGGTGCGACAGAGAAGAAGGAAATTCAACGAGGAGAAGAGGAAGGTGATCCACGACGAAGCGCAGAAGCTCCTTGTCGCAGGGCATATCAGAGAAATCCAGTACCCCGAGTGGCTAGCGAATGTGGTACTGGTGCAGAAGGCAAGCGGCAAGTGGAGAATGTGCGTGGACTTCACTGACCTCAACAAGGCGTGCCCCAAGGATTCTTACCCCCTACCCAGTATAGATGCTCTAGTTGATAGCGCCTCGGGGGGAAAGCTACTCAGCTTCTTGGACGCTTTCTCAGGGTATAACCAGATCAGGATGCACCCAATGGACGAATGCAAGACCGCGTTTATGACGGAACGGTCTTGCTATTGCTACAAGGTCATGCCATTTGGGTTGAAGAATGCGGGGGCTACCTACCAGCGGCTCATGGATAGGGTGCTCTCGCCCATGCTGGGAAGGAACGTACACGCCTATGTAGATGACATGGTGGTTACGTCCCAAGAGAAGAAGCATCATGCAGCTGATCTGGAAGAGCTATTCACGACCATTGCCAAGTATAGGCTGAAGCTCAACCCTGAGAAATGCATATTCGGTGTGGAGGCGGGGAAGTTCTTGGGTTTCCTCTTGACAGAGCGAGGAATCGAAGCTAACCCGGAGAAGTGTGCGGCGATCGTGGCAATGAGGAGCCCAACGACGGTGAAGGAGGTGCAGCAGCTCACCGGTCGCTTGGCAGCACTGCCCCGATTTATGTCTGCTGGTGGGGAGAAAGGTCACCCATACTTCCAGTGTCTCAAACGCAACAGCAGATTTCTCTGGACACAGGAGTGCGAGGAGGCTTTCGTCAAGCTAAAGGGGTACCTGGCGAGCCCACCAGTCCTGCGAAAGCCCCAGGTAGGCATCCCTCTTCGTCTATACTTTGCTGTTACGGAGAGGGCAGTCAGTTCAGTCCTGGTGCAAGAGCAGGACCAGGCCCAGAGGCCTGTTTACTTCGTGAGTAAGGTGCTGCAAGGCCCTGAAACAAGGTACCAGGCCCTCGAGAAGGCTGCTCTGGCGATGGTGTTTTCAGCCAGAAGACTCAGGCATTACTTCCACAGCTTCACAGTGGTCGTGATGACTGATCTGCCTATCCAAAACGTATTGAAGAAACCTGATGTAGCAGGCAGGATGGTCAAATGGGCAGTAGAATTGTCGGAATTCGATATTCAGTACGAGCCCCGAGGACCGATCAAGGGGCAGGTGTTCGCGGACTTCGTAGTCGAGCTATCATCCATCGCGACACCTGCAGAAGGGCTAAATTTCCGATGGGTGTTATCGGTGGATGGCTCCTCTAATCAGCAGGGAAGCGGCGCGGGAGTCATCTTGGAAGGACCAAATGGGGTACTGATCGAGCAGTCCCTCCGCTTCGCCTTCAAAGCTAGCAACAATCAGGCGGAGTATGAGGCCCTGATCGCAGGAATGTTGTTAGCAAGAGAAATGGGAGCAAGAAATCTGCTGGCCAAGAGCGATTCGTTACTGGTCACTGGGCAGGTTACCGGGGAGTTCCAAGCAAAGGACCCCCAGATGGCAGCCTACCTGGAGTATCTGCAGCTCCTGAAGACGTCCTTCGCCGAGTTTGAGTTAGTGCACGTGCCAAGAGAGCAGAATGCCCGAGCAGACCTGCTTGCCAAGCTGGCCAGCTCAGGCAAGGGGGGGAAGCAGAGAACCGTCATTCAGGAGACCCTGAAGGTGCCGCGCGCGTTCGTATCAGACAACCAGGTGCTTCACGTATGCAAGTCAATGGAGCGTCTAACGATCGGTCATCGGTCGTTGACCCAAGAAACGCTAAGAGCACCGAGGGTGAGATCGCGACCCTCAAAGACCGATGAGTCGATGGAGGTTCATGCGGAGAAGGAACCCGACACCTGGATGACGCCATACGAGCTATACTTAGAAGATGGTGTACTCCCGCTCGATCTGGCAGAGGCAAAAAGAATAAAGAGGGGTTCAAGTAAGTTTACTCTCATAGATGGAAGCCTATTTAGATTTGGATTTTCTCACCCTGTGCAGATCTGTGTACACGGCGAGCAATGCACCAGACTCATGTCTGAGCTGCACGAGGGGGTGTGCGGAAGCCATGTAGGTGGTCGCGCTTTGGCAAGTAGAGTACTCCGCGCGGGGTACTACTGGCCAAAGCTGAAGGAAGATTGCATAAGGTTTGCTCAGCGATGCAAACAATGTCAGCTGCATGCAGATTGGCACAAGGCACCCCCTGAGGAGTTGAGGTCCATCCATAGCCCGTGGCCATTCCATACATGGGGGATTGACATCCTAGGACCTTTTCCCCTGGCGACAAGGCAGATGAAGTTCCTCATTGTGGCCATCGAATATTTCACTAAGTGGGTGGAGGCAGAGCCAGTTGCACACATCACCGCACAGAAAGTCGAACACTTCGTCTGGAAGAACATTGTCTGCCGCTTCGGAATACCCAAGAGGCTGGTTTCCGACAATGGCACCCAGTTCACAAGTCATCAGCTGAGGAAGATGTGTGAAGAGTTAAAGATACAACAGGTTTTCGCTTCAGTGGAGCACCCACAAACAAATGGGCAGGTGGAGTCAGCAAATCGAGTGCTGCTCAGGGGGCTGAAGCGAAGACTAGACAAGGCCAAAGGAGGCTGGGCAGAGGAGGTCCCCAGAATTGTATGGTCTTATCACACCACCCCACAGTCCAGCACCCATGAGACACCCTTCAGCCTTGTCTATGGGACAGACGCCATGATTCCTGTGGAAATACAGGAGAGCTCCCCCAGGTTCTCGAACTTCGTTGCTGAAGAGTCCAATGAAGAGCGTAAGGTGAATCTGGATCTGCTAGACGAAGTGCGGGAAGAGGCCAGAGTCAGTGCCGAAGCTGTGAAGAGAAGAGTAGAGCGGAGGCACAACTCTAAAGTGAGGCCCAGGCGTTTCCAGGAAGGTGATCTGGTGATGAGAAAGGCGCATCAAAATGACATGCAGAACAAGTTATCCCCAAAGTGGACAGGCCCATACAGAGTGGTGGAGACATTAGAGAACGGAGCCTATCGCCTAGAGACTTTGGAAGGAGGAGCACTCCCCAGAACATTGAACGCCACCCATTTAAAATTTTATTTCAGTTAAAGTTGTACAGTAATAGGCGTTCTCGCGCTAAAAGATGCATGTTTGTATGTGGTGGAAACAGTTGAACAGACAAGGGGGCACTCTTTTCCCTAAGGAGGGTTTTTAACGAGGCCGCCCAATCAAAGAAAAAATTCCAGCATATAAAGCGTGCTCAAGTATTAAAGTTAAAATCCTCCTTGCCCCAGGTGCAAGTGCAGGGGATTGGTTAGGCCCTACTTGCCCTAGGCGCAAGTACTGGCACCGATCTAAGTCTTCCTCACCCCAGGTGTGAGCGCAAACAGTTAAAGGTTTGAAAAGCCAGGGGTGCTAGTAAGACCAAGGGGGGGAAAGGAAAGGTTTTGACAAAACGTCCTTACCCACTTGGCATACACCAATATTGGCCCAGTAAGACTCTTAGTCAGAAACCTTTCTCACCCCAGGAGTGAGACAGGGAATGAGCGACTCAACCCGCCAAAGGGTGATGACCTTGGGGAAAGTAAAAGGGGTTAGCGAGAAACACTTTTCTTTCCCCAAGACGAGGCATCACTTTGAGCGATCGATGTCAAAGTCCTTTATGCACTTAGCGTTAGAGCGACAGAGAAAGCTAAGTAAAGACTAGAGAGCGATCACTGATGAGTTGTCGGTAATTGGCTAGTATTGCAAAGCAGCGCATGAGGACTGTTAAACACCAAGCTGAGGGAATAGCCAGTCGTGATCAAGCAGAAGCAAAAGAGTAAGAGAAGCAGATCGCGCTAAGCCTAAGCTGGTTAACACTTAGTCGTGCGCAAAGAGTAAGAGAAGCAGATCGCGCTAAGCCTAAGCTGGTTAACACTTAGTCGTGCGCAAAGTAAAAGACGAAGCTCAAGATCGCGCTAAGCCTAAGCTGGTTAACACTTAGTCGTGTGCGAAAAGAAAGGTAAAGCCCAAGATCGCGCTGAACCTAAACTAGCTAACAATTAGTCGCGCACATAAAGATAAGTGAAGTTCAAAGAAAATACAAAGAGAAATTGAGCAGTTAAAATCAAGGTATATCACCAGAGATATTCATACAATTGTCAGTTACAATGAGTTGAATGGTGCAGAAACGTAAGGTTACAGAATGAAGCTTTGTACAGAGAAGTCAAATTTACAAAAGGGAAGAGATCCAGGGAGTAGGAGGCCTAAGTTTTCCATCTACCACTGAGTGATGAATGCTGAATTGTGAAAGGTCCAGTTCTTGGAGGATGCAGCGGACTTGCTCGAGCGCCAGCTCGAATCCATCAATGAGGGAATCAGCGCCCACGTTCATCAAGTCCTCTTTCTCCGCCTCCAGACTTTGCCTCGAAGCCTCCGCAGCATCCCTCTGCGTGGTGAGGGCAGCAAGGGAGGAGGCAGCTTCAGACAGCTTGCCCACTGCCTCCTCAAGCTTCCTTTCAGAAGCAGCAGTTGCCTCTTTGGCGGACTTGAGCATCTCCACCCGCTGAGAATCCTGTTGACGTAGGGAGGCGTTCTCAGCCTGTAACTCCTCCACCAGCTGAGTATTCCGTTCGCGCAAGGAAGAGTTCTCAGCCTGTAGCTCTACCACCTTGCAGTCCAGAGGACCAACAGTCTGCCCAATCAAGATCTCCATCTTGATGGTCTCCTGGACCTGCACCAAATACTCCTTCCTGGCCTTCTCCACCATGCCTCGCATCAGCTCAACAGACCCCTGAGCGGCTTCAAGGTCACTTTGCAGCGACTCCTTGTCGTGCTCAAGTTCCTTCACCCTTTTCTCCAGGGCTTTCTGCTTGCGATGCTGGGTGGAGAACTCCAGCGAGAGCACCACCTGCTTGGCAAGGTGTGCATCCATCTCCTCCCCGCTCCAGTCGACGAGCTCCCCGTTGCTGATGTGCTGTCGCACCATGGAGATAACTCTGCTGAAGTTCTCATGGTTGGCCCCAGAGTTGCGTGGGCGCGAGCCGGACCCACCATGTTCAGCATTTGCGGTGGAGATTGGTAGTGGAGGCGGGGCACCCTCGTTTTGAGCAGAAGCACCCCCAGCAGGGTGAGCGGATGGACCAGGTGATTGGCCTGCTGGGGGGGAAGTTGGCGGTTGAGAGATTGGGGGCAATTGTTGGCAAGGAAAAGGTGGGCATGCGGGCTCTGGGGCAGGTCGAGTAGAGGGAGAGGGAGGTGGTGAACCTTCCTCTACCTCCACCACCTCGATCTCTCCAGGCTGAAGAGACGAGACCCCCTCGACCACTGGCCTCTTCCTCTGGCGGTGAATGAGGGGGGAGCCAGAGCTTTCCTCTTCCACTGAGGCAGCAGCAGCAACAGGTACAAGCGAAGAAGCCTTCACCAGTCTTTTCCTTTTCTTCCCTTGCTCGGGGCCTTCAGCTGGCGCGACCGAGAGTGGAGGGGCTTCAATTGGCTCAGTGGTGGAAGAGGAGGAGCCAATCCCTTTGGTCGCTCGACGTTTAGCAAGCTCTAACACCGCCAACCTCCTATCTTTCCCTGACATTGAATCTGCATAGGCAAGAAAGGGGAAAATTAGACAGCTAAGAGACGCAAGCAAGGTGAAACGTATAAGAGCATGCATGAGGAGGTATAAGTGTCCTAAGGGGCGGCAGAGAAAGAACTACCTATATATTTTTTCAGAGAAGCCACATCAAACTCATCCTTGATGAGGCGAGCGGAGTCAAACTTAGCCCCCAGGAGCAGCCCACACAGCTCGCGCTCGTAGGGGGCCATGGTCTCAAGGTCCTTGGGTTTTTTAAATTCAACCTGGGGAACCCAGTAGAGGGGGTACCCCTCGAGCAGATGAGGACTTTGTGGGGTGGCGGATATCATGTAAAATCTGCCCTTCCAGTCTTTGAAGGACTACTGGTACAGGCCCAGAAGCACCCGTCCAGCAACCCCGTTCAGGCTGACCCAAAACCTATCCCCTGGTTTCTTCGCCTCAAAGAAGTAAAGGAACACCTCCACCGAGGCGTTGTGCCCAAAGTGGTTACACAGGATCTGAAACGCCCGGATGAAGGCCCAGGCGTTGGGGTGGAGTTGGTAGGGTGCGACGTTCAACTCCATCATCAGCTCTTTCTCGAAGAAGGTGAAGGGGAGTCGCAGCTTCAACCTTTTGAAGATCGCGGAGTAAACAAAAACGAAGGGCACCCCATTGGTGGCCCTGTCGTCAGCGCAAATGGGCATCCCTCGGGGAGGGATGCGGACTCGGATGTGGAAGTCGTTTTCCCTGTCTATGGAACACGAGGGTTCGTCTGGGTCGTGGCTCAGAAGTGAGTTAAGATGGTCCTGAGGTAGCAAGATCGACGTTTCAGATAGCAACGCCAGAGGGGCACAGTCATAGACCTTGGCGTTGTCATGGAATGAGGTGGCAACAGGCGGTGGCGAAGCTGGTGCACTCGCGGAGGGCTGTGCACCAGAAGAAGAGACAATGACACGAGCGGTCTGCTTCAAGCGAGCCATCGAGAGATAGCTGCAATGGAGGAAAGCGAAGGTTCAGAAATAGAAAGGGAGGGAGTGATGAATGGTTTGGTGAAAAACAGAGAGAGGAAATGAGAAAGAAATGCCCAGGTAAAGGAGAAAGAAGGGGAGACAGAAGTCAAGGCGGAAACACGAGAAAAACCCTAGCGCGGGTTGAGAAGAAGAAAAACAGGGAAGATGGATGCATGATAACTAGAATGATAAATGCAATCGGTAAAGATGACCAAAAAGGGGCCAGGGAAAAGAAAAACCATACCTTTGAATGATCGCAAGAGATTGGGAAGCAGAAAATTTGAAGGAAGATGGGTGCGCAGAAGAGAAGTTCACAGAGAGTCTGGGAGTCGAATGAAGAAGATGAAGGAACAGTGGAAGGGCGCGCCAATTTGAATAAAAGAAGCGCTAGCGACGCACAACGCTGGCCGTTGATGGCGCCACGTGTCGCGAGATTAAGAGAGGGAGTCCAAACGTTAAAGAAGCAGCACGTGAGGTGGCACGTGAGGCGGCCCCACTTGCCACGTGGACTGAAGGCACGACCACTTAGTCTCTTCGCTGAGAACGAGTTCTCGACTCGAGACTAGGGGGCTTGTGATCCGATCGGTCATCGGTAGTCGATGACGTCAGCATCAGAGAACCACGTGGACCACTCGCAGGGTGACACGTGGACCAGGTGGCAGAGAGGTCGGGGGGACGATCGCCAAGAGAGGTGATCGGTGGTCAGTAACCAAGTTACCACCGACAGATCAGGCGGCAGAGAGGTCGGGGGATAGATCACCCAGAATGGTGATCGGTGGTCAGTAGCCAAGTGACCACCAGCAGATCAGTTCCTAGACTCGCGCCTGGAGGCAGAGCGCGATAAGCGAATAAACACTGATCAGTCATCGGGTGTACTGTCATCGGGGTCTCGTGTTACACGCAGTTAAACTGGGACTGAGGCTCCCAGCGAGAGCGTTACGCATGGACCTCGCATGAACACACCTCAAGGAATCGTGCACGAGAGTGGCCGAGGGAACTAGTAAGCCAGTCGGTGATTGGTGATTCCCTCAACCCATTACGTGCGTGTCACCCTGAAGGGTAAGTCGCCTACGCAGAGAGTAACGTTTGGTGAGTGTGCCTAGACCAGCCACACCCGACGTTCTCCTAAGAGTATGCAATTTACACAGATAAGAGAAGCATCCTAAGTTACTCCGCAAGGGCGTAACTTAGGCAGACAAAGAGAGGCGCTAGAGCCCTTCCAGTAAGTGACACGTGTGTTGTTAGATGTGAGTTGCAGGCCTCCACGTGTCATCATCTGAGAGGGGTGCGGTCCAGACAAAAGAGCACTCCGTACCGCTAAAGGTACAGACAGGCGCAGCCAAGCGCAGACATGCGCAGACTCTCACGCTCCCAATTGCTGATTCTGAAGGTACGCTTTCTCTGAAAAGCATGACAGGGTTCTGACACATGCCAGAAAAGCATAACAGAATTCTGTTATGCCCAGAAGCAGGGAAAGAGAGATAAAAGGGAGAATCAGAGTGAGAGTGAGGGGGAGGAAAAAAAAAGAGATAGACGAAAAACAGAGTGCAAGTTTTTTCTCACACACACATTACTAGTTTCCAGTTTCTGGTGGTTCTGTTGGACTAACTTGATCGTCGGAGTGCAAACGGCCGCTAGAGGCACCGTCTGTGTGTTTTGCAGGTCACATTTGAAGACATCTGAGAGAAAGTTCGGGGAGTGATTCCGCAGAAGACGCAGTCGCGTAGACGGGGCAGAGAGTGCCCCGAAGCGATTCCTCCACGTTCGAGTTGCCGGCAGGATCAGAAACCAAACAGTATGTCAAAGGCTTTGACGAAGGCCCAGCTGGGCTAGGGCGACATTTATCTCCGTTAGCAGTTCCTTTTCGAACCTAGAGAAAGGCAAGCGCACACCGATGCACTTAAAGACCACCTGATAAAAGTAGAAGAAAGGGACCCCGTTGTTGGCCCGCTCGTCCCCACAAACGGGCTCCCCCAGAGCACAAGGGAGCACTGCAACGTCGTCATCATGCCTTTTCCTGAAGGCATGATGGTTGTAAGTAATCGACTACCCTATGTGGTCCCTCACAACTTTGGTGGACACTAGGCTCGAGCACTCGTCAAGGAGTTCGCCCGAAGCCCACACATAGAGATCCCTATGGTTAACTCTGGAAGAAGGAGGGTTAGCAGACATATTGGCACGAACCGTCAAGAACCAAAAGATCAAAGAAGACGAACTGTCACTGAAAAAACCGAAAGATCAAAGAAGACGGACTGTCACTGAAAAAACCAAAAGATCAAAGAAGACGAACTGTCAATGAAGGAAGTAAAAGATCAAAGGAGAAAGGTTCAACAGTAGTACAGAAGGGAAGAGTCGACGAGGAAAGAACGCGGGAGAACTCTTGGAAGAAAGACGAACAATACGGAGAAGATACAAAAAGATAGAAACAATGAGTTCAAGTGTGGGATTTCAAAGACTCAAGCGTTACAGTTGAGGCGCCAAAGGACGCAAAAAGAGCACTGTTCCGGCCAGTTGACCTGGGTCGTCTTTATGCGCGGCTTGTCCTAACGAGCTAGGGCACCTTCGTTTTGCCTCGTCTGTGAGTACCTGAAAAAAGAAGAACAAAGGGGCGCCCTCGCGGCCGTTTGCACTCCGACGATCAAGTCAGCTAGCGAGAAACACCAAAGTAACTAGAAACTGTATAATAATCTCAATGACTGAAACTGTGTTGCCCTAATTGCCTTGTGCTCTCAGCGGATGCGCCGTCAAGAACAATTAGGGTTTGTGCTCTGTATGTCTATCTGAGAACTAGGTTAAAACTCGTGTAACTGTGAAAAGCGTACCTTACTAGGGCTTCTTCGTGCCCTTTATATAGGTGGAAACTAGGGTTTACCTTTGTACTGCTGCTATTATCTAGGGTTCCCTGGAGAAGGTCCTTGCGCCGCTACTCCTAGGATCTGAGCGTATCTGGCACATGGACTTCCCTTATCTAGAGTGCAATGATTAACCTTGTGGCCGCTTGGGTTCTAACTTGAGCGCCGTATCTCTTGTGTCATCATACTATTTAGGCGCCCTAATTAATCACGTGTCATGCATGAAGATGTTCTTTGGAGGTCTTTAATGAGCACGTGGGCATTGTCACGTGCCCCTTTGACTTGATCGTTTATTCTGTGCGGAGGGTCCCACAGCGCCGCCACCCAACTTAGGGTTATTCCGTCGTGTGGGCCCCCTTTCTGTGAAATGCTTATGTCACGCGGGTTGACTCTTCGGGCGATGTCTTACTTAGGCGATGTCCTTCTCTTGGGAGATATCTCACTTAGGCGATGTCCTTCTTTTGGGTGGTGACACATCTCGGCGATAACCGATTACGTATACTGCAGAACGCCGCTTCTATATGCGGCGACCACGTTGACTTCTTGACCACCTACCCTTCTCTTGTCCACATCATCATACCTGATGACCCGACCGGTACAAGCACCGTGCGATTGGGCCACGTGTCACGAGATTAAGGCACGACCTGAAGAGTCACTTTTCTTGCTCAGAGAATATCACATTGTCAGAATCCTCGAGGGTGCGCTGCGCCGGCGGTGCAGAAAGTGTCACGTCAACCGGTCAGGAAGTGACGCGTCATCAAAATACCCTAAGAACAATGGGGGCGAGGCCTTAGCCTTAGTCTTTTCGCTGAAACCAGTGTCAGCTCAAGACTGGGGGGCTTGTGTACCGTCCCGTTCCCGGGCATTGACCAAAGGTCAAGGTCAACACATGGTGGGACCCCTCAAGGGACCCAAGGAAGAGAAGTCAACAAGTTGGCCGATCAAGTTGCCTCGCTGAGGCATCGCCCAAGAAAGGTATCGCCAAAGAGAGGCGTCGCCCAAGAGGGGCCTCGCCTAAAGAGAAATATCGTCGAGCGAAGACATCGCCCGATAGGCCTCGAGCCTCGACCATACGAAACAACAGTAAGGAGAAGAGAAAGGTGGCTTTAAGGCCATAAGTCTAGCACCAGAAGGGGATATCCTGACTCGCGAAGTACCCCTGCCACCACTGGGAGACCCTGGAACAGATACGGCCCCTGAGAGGGCCATAACCAGGGGAGAACCACGTGCATGGTACGAGGGAAAGGTATACCCACCCCTAGGGCAAGCAGCTAATGATTGGGGCGCGTGAGTTGACGTCCAGAAAGTCAACCCACGTGCCATAAGCACTTCGCAGGAAAGAGGGCTCGCACTAGGGAATAACCCTAAGTTGGGTTATGGCGCTGTGAGACCCTCTACTTAGAACAACGATCAAGTCAGAAGGGCACGTGGTAAGGCACACGTTCTCATTAAAGGTTTCAGTGAAAGTTTGCCAAGGTACGCGTTAATTCAGTTAAGATTCGAATGTTCCAAGGAATGTTTTTATGCGCTTCCAATGCGCTTTAACGCACTTTAAAGGGAGAAGGGTATAAAAAGGGACCTTGGGGGAGCATTTGAAAGGGGATCAGATTATTAACCTAATACACACAGATACACAAAGAAAACCCTAGTTGTCTTCACGGCGCACTCACAGTGAGCACAAGGAAATTAGGGTGACACAACTCTAGCCACACACTTTCAGTCATTCAACACAGTTTTTTCGACCACCTCTCAAGGGTGTGTCCCCTTTGATGTTTCTCGCTAGCTGACTTGATCGTCGGAGTGCAAACGGCCGTGAGGGCGCCCCTTTGTTCACTTCTTTCAGGTATTCATAGATGGAGCAAGACGAAGGTGCCCTAACTCGTAGGGACAGCCACGCGCAAAGACGATTCCGGTCAACCGGCGGGAACAGTATACATGGGGAAAAGTGCATGAGAATTATGGCTAAGCTCCACGAGGGGATTTGTGGGAGTCACATCGGAGGTCGAGCTCTGGCAACAAGAACTCTCTGTGCAGGTTATTATTGGCCAACTATGAGGGAAGATTGCAAAAGATACGCCCAACATTGCAAGCAATGTCAGCAACACGCCGATTGGCACAAGGCCCCCCTAGAAGAGCTAAAGTCAATCTACAGCCCCTGGCCATTCCATACGTGGGGAATAGATATTCCGGGACCTTTTCCATTGGCGATCAGGCAAATGAAGTATTTGGTTGTGGCAATGGAGTACTTCACGAAGTGGATTGAAGCAGAACCAGTAGTCCAGATCACCACGCACAAGATTCAGAGTTTCGTGTGGAAGAATATTGTGTGTCGTTTTGGTGTGCCCAAGCGTTTGGTATCAGATAATGGGACGCAGTTTGCAAGTCACCTGTTGAAGAAGTTGTGCGAGGATATTGGAACGCAACAGGTGTTTGCTTCTGTGGAGCACCCACAAATGAATGGGCAAGTAGAGTCAGCTAATCGGGTGTTGTTGAGAGGCTTGAAGAGGAGGTTGGAGAAGGCAAAGGGGTCTTGGGCGGAAGAGGTTCCCCGTATAGTGTGGGCGTACCATACCACCGAGCAATCGGGAACCCATGAAACCCCGTTTAGCTTGGTGTATGGGTGCGATGCGATGATCCCAGTTGAAACCCAGGAAAGCTCGCCGAGATTCCAGAACTTCGTGGCGGAACCCTAAATGCAGCACGCATCAGTGGGAGGAGTAAAAAGGTTACCTTTTGATGATCGAAGATGCTTCAAGGAAAAGGATGATTGAGGGAGATGAAGCGTTTGCTAAGGTGCTTTGAAAGTTTGAGAGTGAGGAAGAAGATAATGAAACAGTGAATTGGCGCGAAGTGTTTAAAAATTTTGAAGAGTTTTCGAACGTTGCGAGAAGCGCAAACGGCAATGAATAATGGTCGTTGATGAGTCCACGTTTCGAATGATCAAAGGGGTTGGTGAAATGTCAAATCAGCGAACAGTATGAGCGCCAACGCGCACGGCCACGTAGGTCGCCGAAAACTCAACCCTTTAGTCTTTTCGCTGAACAAGTCGCAACTCAAGACTGGGGGGCTTGTGTGTACCAACCAGGTCATCGGGTATGATGACGTGTCCAGCACGTGACTATGTGGGGCATGCTCAGCAGAACACATGGACAAGGGAAAAGATGAATAGTTCAGAAGTAAGCATAGTCGCCGATTCGTGAAACTGGCGTGCTATAATGAGCATGGTTGGTTATCGCCGGATTTATGTGTCATCGGCGTAGTAGGTAATGGAAGATCAGGCGGCCTGGCATCGCCGCAGAAATCACACCGCCGGATTCCCCAGCAAACTCAGTTGAAGCTGTTGGGAGTCCAGGCGAGGAAATTCAAATGCTCCGAGCATCCCTCACAGATACGAAAGCCAAACGAAGTTCTAAGCAAAAGATCAGGAGAAGGGTACGCACCGCAACTCAGAAGGAAAGAACGGAGAGTAGGAGAAAAAAGCACATGCTACCTAAAGAGTCAGAGTCGAACATGACAAAGGGGAGTATCGAAGGTAACACGTGTAACATAGCAAAGAAAGCAGAAGCAGACGCAAGCATACAAATATAAAGCAGGTAGCGTTTAAGCATAAATCAAGGATTACAATCACAGATAAGGTTCATGATAGTTGAGAAAAGAGCACGTGCTACCTAAAAAGTCAGAGTCGAACATGGAGATCAAGCTCAAGAGAACATGGAGGCCAATCAACAAGATCAAGAAGAGGTAGAGGCACAAATGGAGGACGCCCATGGAGGTCAAAGCCCACCTCAAAGGCTTACAAGAAGCATGTTCAAAGCTTTAGGAGCTAGGGGACATTTATTTTATCTTTTTGTAATTTCTTTAGTTGAAAGTGCTTATAGGGAAACATTAGAAACCTCTATTGTTATAGCATCTTTAAGTCTTTAGTTAGGAGCTTTAGGAGGGGTGTGTTAGTAGATAGGTGTAGAAGTAGAATAGGAGGTGCCAAAGTGAAGGAAGGAGTCACACCTTCCTCATGCTTGGGTTTTGGCGCCGATTCTAGATGTCTCTTAGGAGGGAATTTTTGAATTTGTGTTGCTTGCATTTCAGCACCTTAGGCTATAAATAGAGGTGCTCTCTTTGTAAAAATTCAGATTGGAATTTATCTAAAGAAACTATACTCAAAATTGGAGTGAGCATTGGAGAGCTTTTGAGCCTTCTTCTCTAGTCTTATCTTGAAGGATCCATGGTGTCCTCAAGAGGCGGCAGCACTCTCATCTAGGAGCAACCACACTTCTAGTGGCAAGATCATTCATCAATCATCCATCTTCATGAGCAATTCTCTTCTCCTTCATTTCTTCTTTGTTAATTCCTTGTCTTAGCTTGTTGCCTTGTTGTTTTTGGTTCGGTTTTTAAGTTTTCCAGCAGCTGTTCTTATTCTTCTTTGTGTTTTGGTTCGGTACATTTCTGTTCCAGCTTTCCTATTTAGTTTTCTTGGCTTTAATTGCATTTTGTTCGGTTCAAAGTTGTTTTCATTCAATTCTATTCGGTGCCTTTGGTTTTTTACATCTCTTTGTTGGTTCAATTTGACAATAGTTGGAACTTCTATATGAGTTTGTGTTTTGGCACTAGTTTTGGTGAGTTCTTGTTCATAGAACCTTGATCCATTTCTATGATAAAGTGCCTAGCTCTTAACCAACTCAAGATGATTCCTAAGAATGTCAAGAATCATTCTAATTGTGCTAGTGGAATCACATCATGTGGTATCATGAGTTTAGGTGTGTTCTTGTTTAATTGTTGAGTTGTGTAGCACTTTATTTCAAGAGCTCTTTTAATTTCTTGCAATTTAAGTTTCTGTTTTAGGCTTATTTTGAGTTTACTTGCTGTTTTTAATTCTTTTTCCTATCATATGTTTGAGTATTTTCCTTTTTGAATCATGTCAAGTTTTGTCTTAGTCATGTTATTCCATAATTGTCATTACTTCTAGTAGTACTTTTATTGTTTTTGATTGTTTCTTGCTTTAGTGTCATATAATTTTTTCTGAATTGATATTGATCCTTTGTGCATTTTCTTTTTAGAATTGAGTTCATACTTGTATTCTAGACCTATACAAGTTCCAATACATCATTTTCCATTATGTCTTTGCTAGTTCATAATTCTGTTTTTTATTCCTATTAGGATTCCTCTGCTTCTGAAAAAAGTGCTTACTTTTTTCCTTATTTCAATTGATTTAATCACTGGAAAATTCTTAAATTCTGGATTTGTGATATTCAAAGTGTTAGAAAAGAGTAGAAAAAAGAATCATTCAAAAATTCAAAGTACACAAAAAATGATAAATAAAATAAAAAAAGTGTACAATTCTGCCGAAAAGAATACGGTAATCTGGCAGCGAGTTTAAAAAATTTATCTCAATTAATTGGCTTACTTTTTTTAATTGATTCCAGTGCCATTATTTAGTTAACATCTTGAAGTTTCTGTGGTTTAAATTTCATAATCCAGTTCGCTCTACATAATTCCAGTTAAATCAGTGAATATCAAGCACAGTTTGCATTAAAAAAAAATTTCCAGTAGCTAAATTTTTGTTTTCTTCATCTACTCTAGTGCTTTTCCTTAAGTATTCTTTTGTGTGCCTACTTTCTCACTGAGTTCTTTATTTTCTTGATTGTATTTCATTTCTTACTCTTTGACTTTGTCTTACATATAGTTTTCCTTTTGCAATTACCTTTCTTTGCTTATACCTTTTCTTGTTAGTCTTTATTGTTTCATTGGTTTTGTGGTGGTTGCCTTTTGAGATTAGTGTGCTTGCTTTGACATCTTTCATTTGAGGATTCCAAGGCCTCAAGATCAGATTGGTGCAAGGACATTATTTCTTTGAGAGTGACCTATTTTTCTGCCTCATTTCACTTCGGCATTTTGGATTAAAACACTCACTGTTTTTGCTAATTTTTGTTTCTTAACTTGTTTGCTGTTTTTGTGTGTTTGCTGTTTTTTATTTCCAAAATGGCTGGATTTTCAAGTGATGCTCATACAAGCAGAATTCTCCTTCCAAAGCTCCAATCCTTGGTGAATAACATGAAGCTCAAAGAACCATTAGACGGTTGGAGGAGGAATTGCAAAAGATGGAGGTGCAACAAGCTAGACCATCTCCTTCAATTCATGATGAGCATCATAGACCTTCAACAAGAGCTTCTTCCAATGATTTTGGCCGTGAAGATGAGCATAGGAGAAGGAGAACTCCACCCCAAGTTCATGGACAAAGACATCATCACCAAGGGGAAAGAACTCACTACGGCAATTGATGTGAATGTAACTACAAGAACACATGATTCTTGACATTCTTAGGAACAACTTGAGCTGGATTTGAAAGGCACTTTACTTTAGAATTGGATCAATGTTCTAAATTCAATAACTCACCAAAACTAAGCACCAACCAAGACTCATATGGAAGTCCATGTATTGTCAAATTGAATCAAAACAAAAGGAAAGAAGAACAAGAATTAAAACTGGACAGAATTAAGAAACTAGCTACTGAACCGAAAAAGAAACAAAGAACAAAGCTGGAAAACAGAATGTAAACGGTAGAAAATGAAGGAAACACATTAGGAAATGAAACTACCGAATGGAAAATTGAAGAAAGGAAAGAAGACACTTATATGAAGATGCTTGCTGGATTTTGAGGATTGGAAGAAGCCATTCACGCCACTTGGAACCTTGAACCAAGATAAGTGATGGAGTGCCACCACTTGAAGCTCACCATAGCTCACAAGATAAGGCAAAGAAGAGGAAGACTCAAAACTCACAAATTCTCTCCCAAATTGAGTATAGTCTCTCTACTATAAAATTCCAATCTGAATTGTGAAGGACCTAAGCCCTCCTTTTATAGGAGTAAGGGCTGGTCATTTACATAGCTTATTCCCTAAGCTACCCAAAAAACTCCTAAGATCACACCCCCCTTACTAAGCTCACTCCCCAAGCTTCTAGAATTTGCTAAACTAAAGCCTAAAGATGCTTTTACAAAAGAGGTGTCTCATGTTTCCCTCTAAGCACCTTTCTAAACATTATTCTATATTATTTACAATTTAAAAGAAACTATAAAGAGAGATATTTAATATGAAGCCTATTATTGGAGAGTTTGTAGACTTCTTTATCTTTAGGCTTGATCTTCGCTTTGACTTCTTTTAATTTGTGAGAAGACTAGAAGGAAGAACTTCAAATGTGTAGGTGAAAATCCTCTTCCTTCATTAATAAAATCCTCTCCTAGTGGATATCCATCATACTCCCCGAGTTGGAGAGAATTCGTCCACGAATTCAGTACTCCTGCATAAAACAAAGTCAGTTTGCTATTATATAAGAGAAGACAAGAAGAAATGGGCAAACATGACTTATCACTTTGAAATGGTGGGAGATCAAAAAAGATGGTCTATACACAGACCATGTTGGGAAAGATTGTTTAGGAATGATATTATTTGGTAAAATAGGAGATATGATCCTGCCTGTTGACCAGAACGTTGGAACTTGCCTCGTAGAACTTGGATCGACGTGTGCACCGCTTCAAACCTCCGTCCTTCTTCAAGATCCACCTCAAGAACCTGCAAAAGAACAGAGTGGCGCCGTTGCGGCCGATCGCACTCCAACGCCCAAGTCAGTGACCGAACCACCAAATACTAAGAGCAAAAACACTCAAGAACTCTCAAGGAACCGTGCAATGTTCTCTCTCACAGTATGCTCAAGAACTCGCAAGCGTAAAGAATACAATCTGAACGTGTGTACCTCAAAAGTTCGTTGGGGAACCCTTAAATACCTGGTCACTTTCTCTCTCCTGGCAGTTACAGACCTGGACACGTGGCTCGCATCCAGTCGTACACGTGCCACCATCTGGAGCCTCCTTGACTTGGGCGCTGCTTCTGACTCTCTTTTGGCTAAGTTACTTATGCATGGTACTGCCCAGTGCATAGCTAACTTGGGAGCGCGATCTCTACTGGAATTGGCGAGTTAGGGTGCCTTCGTACACCTTCCCTGTGGTCTCGTCGGCCGCCTTCATAATCTGCACCACCTTCATCTTTGGCGATGTGCTTGCTCTGGCGATCTCCAACCACTTGGTCGCCTGAGTTTACATCTGGCGACTTCATCTTCAACTGGGTGATCGCCGGTTCTGGTATGCTGGAGAGCGGAGCACGCCAGCTTCATAACTGGCGACTTCACGAGCCCCCCGACCTCCTTTCCTTCTGCCAACCTGACGCCCTGTCAACGCGCCTATACTGTAGCTTGGTGCCACGTCATCACTTCCGACTACCAGGGCGGTACACAAGCCCCTCAGTCTTAAGCGAAGACTGGTCCAGCGAAAAGACTAAAAGAGTCACGCCAATACCGATCTACGTGGCACTGACGCAGAATTCCAAGCGGTTGTACTTTCTGCTTCTCTGACGCTCCACCAAACCCCTCACCCATCGCTCGACACGTGGCTTCATCAACGGTTACCTTCAGTTAACGTTTGCGCTTCCCAAACCCATTTCGAAAAACCCTTAAACTCATTTTCGCCTCACTGTTCCATCACTTTCTTCGTATTCTCAGACGCTCAAACTCTCTTCTGCAAAAAAGCTCTCAGCGTTCTTCAACATTCTGAATCACCAACATCTTTCATCGCCTTCCCGATCATAAAAAGGTACTTCCTTTCCTTCTTCTGCTGGTTTTTCCTGCATTTTAACCGATTCGCATCATCCTTTAACTGTCTGGTGCATACGTTGTGGGTTGTTTTTGCTATTTCTCCTTCTTCGTAACTTAGGGCTTCGTTAACGTTCACAACGAACCTGCGTTCGTTCGTTTTTCACCCTTCCTTCATGATCGAGTCAGCCTCTACGAACCCTGATCATTCTTCCTTTTCTTCTTCCTTTGCAGCTTCAACAATGACTCGCTCAAAGATCACCCCAAATCCTCCTCCTTCATCACGAAACCCTTCCTCACAAGCACACGACCCACCGCGAGCACGCGACGCTTCATCTTCTCAGGCTGAGAGGCCTGCACCTTCCCGCCCCAACCCGGCCCAGGCTACTCCGCCTGTCACCGGAGGAGCCTCCGTCCCCCCACCAGACTTCAAAAAACTGTATCCCTGGGCCAACTCGACCCTGTTGAGGGAAACATCTTCTGTGAACACTGCTGGGGCAGTTCTGCGATTGACGAAGGGGGATGAGCCTCACCAAACATTCCACAAGGAGCACGACGAGAAGATGACGGTGCTACCTTGCCCCCCCGACCTGCCAGTTTGCGCCGACGACAAGGCGAACAATGATGGGCCCTTATGCTTCGTTTACACAACTTTGTTCAAGAAGGTGAAACTCAGGTTTCCCTTTACTCGTTTTGAGAGGGAGCTTCTCACCGAGCTCAACATCGCCGCCGCCCAGCTCCATCCCAACAGCTGGGCGTTTGTGCGGGCGTTCCAAGTCATGTGCGACCATCTGGGGTTGCCAGCATCTGTGGATGTCTTCTTATTTCTCTTTGAATCCAAGCACCCAGGAGATCGCCTGTGGGTTAGCTTGAACGGGATTGCTGGGAGGTCGATCCTCTCTATCTTCCAGCAATCCTATAAAGACTGGAAGGGCAAGTTCGTCCAGGTGCGCCCCAACGACAGGGACGCTTCCTTGCTCGACGGTTTCCCCTTGTACTGGGTGAACAAGGGGAACAAAGAGTCCAAAAGCAGCTTCAGGAGGCCAAGGAGTCCTGATAGCATGGGCGCTTTGGACAGAGATCTCTGTTTCTTCTGGAAGAGTGTGGCGGACGCCAACATCACCTTCCTTACCACCACACTCATCTGCTTCGAGTTCTTCGAGGACCAACTCGAAATTCGAATAAGTTAGAACATTTAAGTTTTTGTTCCTCTGTTAACTGTTTCTGGGCGTCTTGTGCGTTGTGCGCAAGACTTTGGTTTTATTTTTCTGCACTATTTGTCTGCTTTGTTGCATACTGTCTTATGCATTTATTTTCTTTCTGAGCTAACCCATGCATTTTCGCTTCATGCAGATAAGATGTTGGGCCGGGGCAAACTCGCTGAACTGAGGGCGCTCGCCCGAACCCATGGGTTGGCATCGGGTTCCCAAACCGTGCCAAACTCTGTGGTGGAGATCGCCGCTGCTCAAGGCAGATCGCCACCCAGGGGCCCAGCTCCTCCCGATGTCCAACCCGCCAACCAGCGGAAGAAGCTTGTCCTAAGGAAACCCAAGAGGAAAGCCCCCCAGGTAGTCCACGAGGAGGAAGAGGAAGACGACGAGGCAACTGAAGATGGCCTTGTCACGAAGAGGAAGAGGGTGGCACCTTCTTCACCATCTGCACCACCCCCTCTTCCAACATCAACGCCGCCATCTACGCCTGCTCCTCCTCCATCATCGCCACCCTCACCAGCTCCTGCCTCACCAGTCCAAGCCATTCCATTGGCAACTGCGCCACCTGCGGTTGAGGCCCCCGAGCCAAACTTCATGGAGGACCCCCCAAGCGCCTCCACGCCTTTTGTATCAGCTGGAGGGGGTCCTCCTTCAAATGCCTCAACCTCCAACATCGCACCAATCGGGGATGAGGTTGCCCACAACTCTCCAATTCTGATTACCGAATCCCCGACGTCGCCACCACACCAAGAAGCACCTGCTGAGCAACCAACTAAAGAAGGTGGCGACGAAAGCCAACAACAGGCCCACCCGGTGCCTCCACAAGCAGGTCTCTCTATTGAGGTTAAGAGGATGTGGGAGCCTTTCTCTGCTAAATTGAAGATGATGGCAGAAGACTTCCCCACCATTATCTCTAGAGCTGTGGAGAGCTCCACCAGGAAGCTCCAGGACGACCTCTACGCCCTTCGAACTGAGAACAGCACTATAAGGATCGAGGCGGAGAAGTTGTCCTGCAATTTGACACTCGCGGAGATTGAACACTCCCGAGTAGAAGACGCAATGAGCACCGAGCTTCGGGTGGCGCGCAAGGAAGCTACCGATCTCCGCCATAAGGTACAACTCTTGGCTCAAGAGAAAATCGAGCTGGAGAGCAAGATTGTGCCTTATCGCGTCAAGGTGGCTGACCTGGAGGCCCTCATAAAAACTGACGCCGCCAAGGTGAAGAAACTGGAGCAAAGGTCAGCCGACCAGGAGGTCTTCCTTGGAAAGGTGGAGAAAGCGAGGGATGACGCCATGGCTGAGCTTGCCGAAGCCAACAAGGAAAAAGGGGAGATTGCTGCTGAACTGGGCCAGGTGCAAGCAGAATCCAAGAAGGTTGCCAAAGACCTTCTCCAGGCTCAAGAAACCAACAAAAAACTCAAGAAGCAAGTTGAAGAGCTGGAGCAGCAGAACAAGGGGCTGAAGGAACAAACTGAAGAACTCAAGAAGCAGATTGAAGAACTTAATCTGAGTTCGGCCCAAATTCTGGCTGCTGGATTCGAGGCTGCACGGGAACAGTTTGCCTGCTTGTTCCCCGATCTGGACCTTAGCATGGTGTCCCTTGACAACGAGGTGTGGATGGGAAGGTGGTTCCCGCTGAAGACTAATCAATTCCCTTCATCCACTACCTTTATGCTTTCTCTTTGTATATAATTGTAATAAACTTCATATTTTCTTGTACATGCGTTCTGAACTGATATTTACTTTTAATGACAAAGTCTTGGTATTCCTTCTTATAACCTCTTTAGCTGCTTTAACTTTTCTTGCACAACTTTCTTCAAGAAATTAACTTAGCGATTTTGTAAGCGCGAGCATATACTTAACTGCTTCGAACCACTTCGACTTCAAATAATAATCACTTTAACAACTTGTAATCTTAAGGCAATGAACCCTAGCGCAAAATCACTCTTCAAGCAACGAACTTTAACTCAACTACTGGCTTAAAACATCGCTTCACCCGATCTGCTTCATCAAAACGGGTCTTTAACTTTCTCGTCATTGCTTGAACGTTTCCTGGTCGCCAAAGACTCTTGGCGATATCAACTTTTTTCTGACTCCATACCTTGGCCATTGTTCTTTTATCTGGGGGTAGAGGCGCCTTTCGGATCCTTCTCTACCTTCCTGAACTTCACAACAAAAGACTGGGTGGCTAGGCGTTCTCTTCGAACCTACCTTAGCCACCTTCCAAACTTCTTCCGCCCTTTACACCATACCTGAACTCGTTCGAGACGAGAAGGATTTTATCTTGCCTGAACTCGCTCATCGGCGAGAAGGTCTTTAACTCGCCTGAACTCGCTCATAGGCGATAAGGTCTTTAACTCGCCTGAACTCGCTCATAGGCGAGAAGGTCTTTAAATCGTGCCTCTACATTGCCCCAGGGGTTACATCTCCTCCCCCCAGAAACACTGAGGACTTTTGCTGGTGCCTCTACATTGCCCCAGGGGTTACATCTTCTCGCCCCCAGAAACACTGAGGACTTTTCACTGGTGCCTCTACATTACCCCAGGGGTTACATCTTCTCGCCCCTAGAAACACTGAGGACTTTTCACTCTTCCTCGCCTGCACTCGCTCGACGGCGAGGAGGTCTTTATCTCGCCTCAGGACGCGCGAGGGCGTTGAGGTCTTTTAACTGGTGCCTCCGATCGCCGAAAAACGATGAGGACTTTAACTTTAACTGATGCCTCCGATCGCCGAAAGACGATGAGGACTTAAAACTTTAACTGATGCCTCCGATCGCCGAAAGACGATGAGGACTTAAAACTTTAACTGATGCCTCCGATCGCCGAAAGACGATGAGGACTTAAAACTTTAACTGATGCCTCCGATCGCCGAAAAACGATGAGGACTTAAAACTTTTTAGAAAGCATGCAATATATCTTTAACTTGCCTTAAGTCACATATAAGTGACAAGGTCTTTCTTCAAACTTTCTAAAAACAACAAGCACGCAATCCAAAACACCTTTGAACTTCGAAAACTCTTCTTTTATTGGGTGGCCTCATTAAAAACCCTCCTTAGGGAAAAAAGAGTGCCCCCTTCAAACTGTTTTAAAAGAGGCATTGTAATATAACTTTGTGTTTGTCTTTACTTACAAAGCTTCTTAACTGTAATACAACTTCAGGTGCGTGGCGTTCCAAGTGCGAGGAATCGCCCCTCCTTCCAATGTCTCTAAGCGGTAGGCGCCGTTCCCGAGCGCCTCGGTTATTCTGACCGGCCCTGTCCACTTGGGCGACAGTTTATTCTCCATCTCGTACTGGTGGGCTTTCCTCATCACCAGGTCGCCTTCTCTAAACTGTCTCGGCATCACCTTCGAGTTGTATCTTCGTTCAATCCTTCTCTTCACCGCCTCAGCTTTCAATCTCGCCTCTTCCCTGACCTCATCCAGTAGATCCAGGTTCAGCCTTCTCTCTTCATTCGAGTCTTCCTCCACGAAGTTCTGGAATCTCGGCGAGCTCTCCTGAATTTCTACTGGAATCATCGCATCACACCCATAGACCAAGCTGAACGGGGTCTCATGGGTTCCTGAATGTTCGGTGGTGTGGTACGCCCAGACTATACGGGGTACCTCCTCAGCCCAGCTTCCTTTGGCTTTCTCCAGCCTTCTCTTCAAACCTCTCAGCAACACCCGATTAGCTGACTCTACTTGACCATTTGTCTGAGGGTGCTCGACGGATGCAAACACTTGTTGAATTCCCACCCCTTCGCACAACTTCTTCAACAGGTGACTTGCAAACTGAGTCCCGTTGTCCGACACCAGGCGCTTGGGCACACCAAACCGGCACACAATGTTCTTCCACACGAAAGCTTCGATCTTGTGTGCGGTGATCTGGGCCACTGGTTCTGCCTCGACCCACTTGGTGAAATACTCAATCGCCTCCACCAAGTACTTCATCTGCCTGATCGCCAGTGGGAATGGTCCCAGGATGTCGATTCCCCAAGTATGAAACGGCCAAGAGCTGTAAATCGACTTCAACTCCTCGGGAGGCGCCTTGTGCCAATCGGCGTGCTGTTGGCATTGTTTGCAAGACTGTGCATACTTCTTGCAATCTTCTCTCATCGTTGGCCAGTAGTAACCTGCACGGAGGGTCCTTGCGGCCAGAGCTCGACCCCCGACGTGGCTTCCGCATATACCTTCATGGAGCTCTGCCATAATCCTCGTGCATTTCTCACCATACACACATTCCAGGAGTGGGTGAGTGAACCCAAACCTGTACAACTCGCCATCAATCATTGTGTACTTGCTAGAATTTTTCTTTACCTTCCTAGCCTCTGTCGGATCCAGTGGAAGAAGGCCATCTGCCAGGCACCGCTTGTACTGTGTTATCCAGGTGTCTGGCTCAGGGATAGCGCAGACCTGTGTCATGTTCACCTTCTCTCCTCGACATGCTCTAATTCTCGGCGATCTCAAAGTTTCTTGCGTCAGGGACTTATGACTTCTCGCTGCTTTCTCCGTCGACTTGCTTATCTGAAGAACCAGGTGATCTGCTACAAATGCTCTCGGCGTCTTCAGACTTTCTTGAATCACCGTCCTCTGCCTACCCCCCTTGCCTGAACTGGCGAGCTTAGCTAGCAAGTCAGCTCGGGCATTCTGCTCTCTGGGCACATGCACTACTTCAAAGGAGGCAAAGGAACTCTTCAATTCCTGCACATACTCCAGGTAAGCCGCCATTTGTGGATCTTTAGCCTGGAACTCGCCTGTTACTTGCCCTGTGACACGTGGCTCGCATCCAGTCGTACACGTGCCACCATCTGCAGCCTCCTTGACTTGGGCGCTGCTTCTGACTCTCTTTTGGCTAAGTTACTTATGCATGGTACTGCCCAGTGCATAGCTAACTTGGGAGCGTGATCTCTACTGGAATTGGCGAGTTAGGGTGCCTTCGTACACCTTCCCTGTGGTCTCGCCGGCCGCCTTCATAATCTGCACCACCTTCATTTTCGGCGATGTGCTTGCTCTGGCGATCTCCAACCACTTGGTCGCCTGAGTTTACATCTGGCGACTTCATCTTCAACTGGGTGATCGCCGGTTCTGGTATGCTGGAGATCGAAGCACGCCAGTTTCATAACTGGCGACTTCACGAGCCCCCCGACCTCCATTCCTTCTGCCAACCTGACGCCCCGTCAACGCGCCTATACTGTAGCTTGGTGCCACGTCATCACTTCCGACTACCAGGGCGGTACAGATATCCATCATACTCCCCGAGTTGGAGAGAATTCGTCCACGAATTCAGTACTCCTGCATAAAACAAAGTCAGTTTGCTATTATATAAGAGAAGACAAGAAGAAATGGGCAAACATGACTTATTACTTTGAAATGGTGGGAGATCAAAAACGATGGTCTATACACAGACCATGTTGGGAAAGATTGTTTAGGAATGATATTATTTGGTAAAATAGGAGATATGAAAAAATCATCCTTAACATTCTTTATCCAATATGGTGTGGAAGTAGGAACCTTAGGTAATGAAAATGACAAAGAAGAAGAAGACCTTGTAGGCGTAGCACGAGTCAACAAAAGTGATTTAGTTGAGAAGGTATTAAGACTCGGTTTATCATGTACTTCAATTTCCTTTTCATTTTCTTTTTTAATTTCTTTGGGATTGGTCCTATATGCTAGACGATGTGGTAAAGAAACCCTGGGCATTAAGTCTATTTGGTGTTCAATCCCTTTTAGAGGTGGTAAGCCTTTAGGAGGATCTTGAATCACATCTTCATAGTCCTTTACCAAATTGTCCAAACATGTGGGACTATCCTTAGCCGACTCACAGTCAATAGTCCTAGGAATAGCTAAAAAAATAGGCTTTTGAGTAACTATTACCCTTTTAACTTGTTGTGTGGACATGAGAAGGCTTCTCTTGGAACTTTTTATATCATTGTTCCGTCCGGTTGACTGGGACGTCTTCGTGCGCGACCTCAACCGTCAGCTACGGTCTCCTTCCCACTGGTTACCTGTGGATTCCTGCAAAAAAGAGGACAAAGAGGCGCCCTAGCGGCCATTTGCACTCCGACGCTCAAGTCAGCCAGCAAGAAACACCAAAACTGTGCACCTCCATCTCTGAGCACCGCGTATGGCACTCTGAAGGTGGTAAAAAGAACTGTGTATCGTGTGTGTTCTCTCCCTCAGGCAAAGATCTTTCCCCAGTCCCTTGTACGTACCCTCAAAGCACGAGCAAGCAACTAGAGGGTTCTGGTAAATTTGCCAAAAGTTCGAACCTCGTTCCCAACATTCTCAGCGCTATTTAAACTACCCCAGCATTTAAAGCGCCTTAAAGCGCCTTTAATTACAAATGTAACGCACTCAATCAGCGTATCTAATTAGAAAACGTAGCGCATTTAAGACGTGAAACGCTTGGTAGCCATTATAGTACCTGAATGCTCGAACGGAAACTGTATTGAATGACTTTAATTACCTGGCACCTGACTAAAGGGTGTTTCTATTCTGACATGGTTGTCGTACACGTGGAGAGCCTCACGACGCCGTGACCCCATCTGGGGGCGTTTCTGCCCATCTGGGGACGTTTCTACGTTTGAGTCCTCCTGCTTGGGAGTGCTACTGCGCTAGGGGTGACTTTTTGGGTGCCAACTCATGCCCCCAATCATCTAGTCACTTACTTTGAGAGCGTATCTGCCTTCCTCTCGTACCCTGCACCCGGCTAACCTGGGCGTGACCTTCCTCTTGAGTCGTATCTGTCCCAAAGGCGTCTCTGGGGCGGCAGGGGTACTTCACAAGTCAGGCTGCCCTACACTGGTGTTGTTACTATGGCCTTGAAGCCACCTTTCTCTTCTCTTTATCACTCTCCCGGATCATCGGGACCTGAGGCCTTCCCACGACGTCGCTCCCTCCATGGTCTTTCCTACCCATGGGTATCGGGGAACCACACTGTGATTGCCTTGCTCTTGTGCCATTCCATCTTGGCGACACCCAGTCGGGCGGCGCCCTATCTCGGCGATGCCCCGCTAGGCGACGCCTTACCTGGGCGACGCCTTACCTTGGCGACACTTTACGTTGACCTTGACCTTTACGTTGACTTTGACCTTGACTTCGTCAACGCCCGGGTACGGGACGGTACAATCATTTTCTTTCTCTCTTTTTTTCTCTCATTTTAACTTGGTCCTCATGTACTTCCTTTGGAGAGAGAGACTTAAGAGTGACTTTGTGCCCATGGAAGTGAAAAGAAATTTTGTTGGTAAAGCCATCATGAAAAACTTTTCTATCAAATTGCCATGGCCTACCTAAAAGTATATGAGTAGCTTCCATTGGAACAACATCACACAAGACCTCATCTTTATATTTGCCAATGGAAAATGTAATGAGGACTTGTTTGTTCACTACTATCTCACCCACCTCACTCAACCATTGTAACTTGTAGGGCTTGGCATGAGAGATGGTAGGCAATCCAAGTTTGTCTACCACTCTTGTGCTTGCCACATTCGCACAACTCCCCCCCATCCACAATCAAAGGGCATACTCTATCACTAATAAGACACCTTGAATGAAATATATTTTCTCTTTGAGTTTCATCAAAAGGTTTTAACACTTGTCCAAGCATGCGTCTTATTACTAATAGGTCACCCTCATGTGGGCTTTCACTTTCACTCTCACTTGGGGATCTAGAAGTTGAGGAATGTCTAGAAGATTCCGACCCATGCTCACTACTATCTACCCCATCATGCATATACATAGCTCGTTTAGAAGGGCAATTAGAAGCAATATGTCCATAGCTTAAGCATTTAAAACACTTCTTAGTAGACGATTTAGGTGGTGATTTAGGCCTAGCATTGGAAGTGGAAGGCTTAGACTCTCTAGGGTTGAAAGTAGAGTCCTTAGAAGGGATGTTTGAAAAAGAGTTTTTATTTTTCCAAGAAGAGTGGTAGTAGTTATCTTTAGAAGAATTTTTGAAAGCATTTTTCCTTGCAAGTTGATTTTCAATTTTGCTAGCAAGGTGCACCACGTTTTCCAAAGAAGAATATTCTTGTAACTCTACCACGTCTTGATGCTGCCTGTTGACCAAAACGTTGGAGCTTGCCTCGTCAAACTTGGATCGACGTGTGCACCGCGTCAACCTCCGTCCTCCGCCACGATCCACCTCAAGAACCTGCAAAAGAACAAGCGGCGCCGCTGCGGCCGATCGCACTCCAACGCCCAAGTCAGTGACTGAACCACCAAATACTAAGAGTAACACTCAAGAACTCTCAAGGAACCGTGACCCAGTTCTCTCTCCGTATACTCAGGAAACTCGCAAGCGTAAAGAAGACAATCTGAACGTGCGTACCTCAAAAGTTCGTTGGGAAACCCTTATATACCTGGACACTTTCTCTCTCCTGGCAGTTACAGACCTGGACACGTGGCTCGCATCCAGCTGTACACGTGCCATCATCTGGAGCCTCCTTGACTTGGGCGCTGCTTCTGACTCTCCTTTGGCTAAGTTACTTATGCATGATACTACTCAGTGCATAGTTGTCTTGGAGCGCGATCTCTACTGGGATTGGCAAGTTAGGGTGTCTTCGTACACACCTTCCCTGTGGTCTCGTCGGCCGCCTTCATCATCTACTCTTCTTGCTTCACCGTGTATGCCATGTGAGCTATCCGCCGACCTCATCCTCTGGCCAGCTGGGAAATGTCTATCTGCCTTCATGTCCGGTGATGTCCTTTCTTCGGCAATCTCTAATCACTTGGTCGCCTGGATTCATATCTGGCGACTTCATCTTCAACTTGGTGACCGCCGGTTCTGGTGTGCTGGAGATCGGAGCACGCCAACTTAATGTCTGGCGACCATACGAGCCCCCCGACCTCCTTCCCTTCTGCCAACCTGGCGTCCCATCAACACGCCTATACAGTAGCTTGATGCCACGTCATCACTTCCGACTACCAGGGCGGTACACAAGCCCCCCAGTCTTAAGCGAAGACTTGTCCAGCGAAAAGACTAAAGGAATCACGTTGATACCGACCTACGTGGCGTTGGCGCAGAATTCCAAGCGGTTGTACTTTCTGCTTTCCTGACGCTCCACCAAACTCTCCTCCCATCGCTCGACACGTGGCTTCATCAACGGTTACCTTTAATTGTCGTTTGCGCTTCTCAAACCCCTTTCGAAAAACCCTTAAACCCATTTCTCTTCACTGTTCCATCACTTCTTCGTTTCTTCAGACACTTCAACTTTCTTCTGCAAAAGCTCTCGACACTTTTCAACCTCCTGAATCACCAACTTCCTTCATCACTCTTCCAATTATAAAAAAGGTACTCCCTTTACTTCTCCTGCTGGTTTTTCCTGCATTTTCACCGATTCGCATCATCCATTAACTGTCTGATGCATACGCTGTGGGCTGTTTTTTCTATTTCTCCTTTCTCGCAACTTAGGGCTTCGTCTTCGTTACAACGAACCTTCGTTCGTTCGTTTTTCACCCTTCTTTCACGATCGAGTCAGCCTCTGCGAACCCTGATCACCTTTTCTTTTCTTTTTCCTCTGCAGCTTCCGCAATGACTCGCTCAAAGATCACCCCAAATCCTCCTCCCTCGTCACGAAACCCCTCATCTCAAGCACACAACCCACCGCGAGCACGTGGTGCTTCTTCTTCTCAGGCTGAAAGGCCTGCACCCTCCCGCCCCAACTTGGCTCAGGCCACTCCACCCGCCGCCGGAGGAGCCTCCGTTCCTTCTCCAGATTTCAAAAAATTATACCCATGGGCCACCCCGACCTTGCTGAAGGAAACCACCTCAGTAAACTCTGATGGCATTTCATGTGTTCTTCTTGAATCAAAGTAGTGAAAGTGAGGCGGAAGCAATGGGTGAGTGAAACAAAGCCCTCCTAGGAGTTGTGATGGCTTTGAAGGTGCATGATGAGTATGGGTTAGAGAGGTTCGGCCAGCTCTATGGAGAAAGGTGAAAGGAGTGAAGTTTATAGCCTAGATTTCTAGGATAAGTAAAGCTAGTGCACAAAATGGGCAGCATAACAATACTCAATTAAACATGAAAATACAAGGTGTAGGCTCCTCCTTTTATAGGCTAAGGAGGACCATAATGCAACCCTAATGCTAGCCAAATGAAATGTAAATGTGAAGCACATGGGTGCACATGGCACATGGGTGCACATGGGGAGGGGTGTGTCTAGTTTTTATGCTCACCCCCTCCATAGTCTTTCTAGAATGTTTCACACAAATATGCTTTCTACACTACTCTAATTACTAAGCACCCCTAATGGGCCTTTATGTAACAATTACAAAGGTCTTCTCTTCCCAAAACCGTAGCTTTGACCCATGTGTATGTGAAGCTAGACGGTCTAGAAGGAATCCTCATCATGGCCTAGACGCTCCTTATGTAGCCGCTCCTCATCATGGCCTAGACGCTCCTTATGTAGCCGCTCCTCATCATGGGCTAGACGCTCCTCTTCATGGGCTAGACGCTCCTTTTTGAGTCTAGACGCTCCTTATTATAGGCTAGACCGTCTAGTCTTGGAGGCTTGGCTTTCATCGTGTGGTGAGCTTGGGCCTTCCTCCATCATCCCCTCCCTCTTTAAAAGGATTTGTCCTCAAATCCAAAGCTTTTGCTTTTGAGGGGGCTTGTTGTGGCTGGATGGTGTCCATCATCTCCTCCTTCGGGAAAAGATCTATCCTCAGATTTGCTAACTTGATCTTGGATAGCAGCCTCTTGCTTCGTCAAGGTGTGTCCTCCTGGATCAAATATCAACCTATGAGAATCTTGAAACAAAGCAAAGGAGTTAGAGTGAGTATTTGGAGAACAATTAATTGTGTGAAGTTGCCATCTTTGTTTTTCTCTTGTTTTGGTCAACTTCTCACAATGCTTCCCTTTTGATGGCTGTAGGTGCCTTCTAATCCTCTTATGTTTTCTAAAATTTCCAAAAGTAGTTACTTTTTCCTTAGGCATAATCCCTTTAGGAAATGGTGACAACTTTAAAAAGACAAGAGGACTATGTTCACATACAACTTCAAATGGAGAGATATGAGTAATCTTGTGGACTACTCCATTGTATGCATGCATAAAAGGAAAAGGATTCTTATCCCAAGAATTGTGGGTGTCCTTCATGATTTCGTGAAGCATAGAAGGGAGAGCTATGTTTTCAAATTTTGGAGCTCTATCCCTTATTTTTGAAAATAAATCATGGAGGCTTGTCACTTTTCTTAAGAAGAGTTTATCCACTTCCATGAAGAAAGAATCAAGACCTTTTGTTGTCCTAGGAAGCTCTAATATGAAATTTAGGTTTATGTCTTCCCAAGGATCATTTGCAAAAGGTGAAGGAGTATAGAGTTCATGAGACATCGCCTTAGATGTATTTTTAAAACACGGAATGTATCTAGGGTAATGTCTTTGAACATCTTTTCTCATGGGTGACAATAATTTTCCTTTTAAAAGCTCTAGAGTTTTATCAACTCTAATTTGACCCATGAGTTCTCCTTCATGAAGAATTTCTCTTTTATGTGTGAAGGTAGTCTCGTTGATACAACCTTTGTTCATGGAAATTTCAATTCGTTGCAAAGGTTGTCTCCATAAGACATGACAAGTTTCTTTAGGCACTACTTCACATAAAAAATTGTCTTTGTAGATGCCTATAGATGACTTGACCTTCACTTGGTGATATCTTGGCATGTATGTAAAATAATCTACTATATTTTTATCTATGCAAGCCTTTTTTAAGGATTCTTCTTTTTTTTCTAGACTTGCAAGTGTTCCTTTACAAAAGGTAAGGCTAGGTTGTTCAACAAGAGGTATATTTTCAAATGTATTTTCAACTTTTCCTTCTTGTTGAATGACCTTGTGGGAAGGAACACTCTTCTCCCACGCCTTTTGTTTCCCAAGGGTTTTCTCTTGCTTTTCTATTTTTACATTTTCTTCACTCTCACTAGCTTCTTTTTCTTGGCTACTATTCTCATCTTTGTCCCTTAAGATCATAGATCTTTCATTGAAACATTGAGATGCTAATTGATCATTGCCAAGGTATTCTAAACATGGAATTTCTCTAGCTTGAGTGTGAGAGATATGCTTGGTTAGGTTTTCTTGTCTCTCTTTCCTAGCTCTCCTAGGGAATTGTTGATGATATTCATTTTTTCTAAGACTTTCTTCCCCAAGATAATCATGATGTTTAGAGCTAGATGCATGAGAATGTAATTTTTTTGAAAATTGAGACTTCTCATTCTTTGCTTTAGTCAATTCATTAGTTTTGATCTCATTCTCCAATTGTTTAGATGAAATTGATTGAATATCCTTAGTAAGTTGTTTCAAAAGAGATTTCAAGGATTTCACCTCACTTTTAAGAGATTTAGAGGAGTGAGAAGACATGACTAAAGCTTTGTGTGTAGAAGTATTTTACCTTGAGAAAAATTTAGGGAAGTCAAAGAAGGTAGTCTTCCAGGTAAGGGAGGTGAGTCACAGTGGACTACTTAAATACCAAGCCTTTGCCTTAGCCAAAAACTATCCCTCAATGTCTTCACACAAAGCTTTCTCTTAGTAAACCACTTGAAACACAATTAAGTTGAGAAATCAGATTTTAATGCAAGAAAACAATGCATGCTAACTAATCAACAAAGCTAGACGGTTCAAATTTAATCAAAACTAACCATGCAAACGTCACTACTAAAGCAATAGAAAAACAATTACAAACAAGTAATAATTACTAAACAAGAATGCTATACTATTCGGCCCTAGGTGAGGCTTCTTGGACACTTTGAGCCCTTGAAGACACACTCACCGTCTAAAACGTAATTAACAAGTTAATTAACAATAAACCAAGTTGCAAAGGAAATAAGAGAACTCCCTTTGTTGATCCTCTTTTGATTAGTGCACTCCCTTGTTGTCTTTGATTGTTGATCTTCCAAGTGTTTGTAGTGTTTATTTCAAGAATGTTTGTTTCGGCTTTGACCTTGTCTTCTCCTTAGAATGATGGCCTTTAATCCTCCAATTTCCAGCACCTAGCAAAGGGCTAAACCTTAACCAAATCAAGTTCCCATTCACATAAGCACCAAAGAAGAATTAAATTCCAGCACCCAAATTAGAGGTCAAAGAACAAAAGCAAGAAACAAATTTAATTGAATAAAACAGTACCACCAAAAGGATTTAGATTGTGACAAATAGAAAGAGAGTCAAGAAATTAAAGCAAACAATTAAAGGTACTCAATAAAAGTTGGCACACAAAAAGAATTCCTAAAGAAAAGCACTAGATTAGATGACCAAATAAAAAAACAGCACCACTGGAAAATGTTGTGGGCCAGAAAACGTGTTTGTTCCCCGATTTATGCTGATCTGTATTTTTGGAATTTGGCTCTGAAATTTGTTATGCAAGATATTCAGGATCTTATCTAAAATCTGGCTTTGGATTCACTCAAAACGGATGCACCATTTGTTTTTAATAAATTTTGCAAAATTGGTGTTCGGTTAGGCCAGCTGGAGCGCTCAAGATTTGCACTCTGATTTTGTAAGATTTATCATTTTTTTTCTGTTGCTTCTTTTGACCTCATTCTTTTTTTGTATTTTCTATAACACTTTAAACTTGCATTTTCCAGAAAATCAGAATTTTCCTATGGGTGGAAATATTATTTTAAAACAAAACAGCCCAGAACAGAGAGATGATACAGGGGAAATCTGGAAAACTGGAAGAAAACAGCAAGATAACCAAAATTAACACAATGGAAATGTAAGAATGGAAATTGTGTAAGAACTAAGACACAATTATGAACTCAAACTAAAAATAAAAAGCACCAAAGGATCAAAATAACAGCAGATTAAAGCAATATAAAGAGACCCAAAAACAAGAAACAATCAAGCCAAAAAATAGGACTACTAAGAATTGATGACAATTATGGATTCACATGACTTGACACAACATTTATAGATTCAGAAAATAAAGACTCAAAGCATAAAATGGAGCAATTATAAGAAAGCAATAAGGACTCAATTTCCTAAAAGAAAAACAGCCACACAATGGTGTAAGGAATCCTATCACAAGCTGCACAGAATTTGTTCAAGATCAATTGAACAATTGTGCTTTGGTTGGATCTTCCATAAGCACACCAAGAACAATTTAAAATATAAAAACAGCAAGACAAGTAAGGAATTGAAATGACAAAGATGAAATAAAGAAGAACTGAAATTAAAAGACCAAGCTACTCATCTTGAAGAACCAAAAGCTCATGATACCAAATGATGGCATTTCATGTGTTCTTCTTGAATCAAAGTAGTGAAAGTGAGGCGGAAGCAATGGGTGAGTGAAACAAAGTCCTCCTAGGAGTTGTGATGGCTTTGAAGGTGCATGATGAGTATGGGTTAGAGAGGTTCGGCCAGCTCTATGGAGAAAGGTGAAAGGAGTGAAGTTTATAGCCTAGATTTCTAGGAGAAGTAAAGCTAGTGCACAAAATGGGCAGCATAACAATACTCAATTAAACTTGAAAATACAAGGTGTAGGCTCCTCCTTTTATAGGCTAAGGAGGACCATAATGCAACCCTAATGCTAGCCAAATGAAATGTAAATGTGAAGCACATGGGTGCACATGGCACATGGGTGCACATGGGGAGGGGTGTGTCTAGTTTTTATGCTCACCCCCTCCATAGTCTTTCTAGAATGTTTCACACAAATATGCTTTCTACACTACTCTAATTACTAAGCACCCCTAATGGGCCTTTATGTAACAATTACAAAGGTCTTCTCTTCCCAAAACCGTAGCTTTGACCCATGTGTATGTGAAGCTAGACGGTCTAGAAGGAATCCTCATCAGGGCCTAGACGCTCCTTATGTAGCCGCTCCTCATCATGGCCTAGACGCTCCTTATGTAGCCGTTCCTCATCATGGCCTAGACGCTCCTCTTCATGGGCTAGACGCTCCTTTTTGAGTCTAGACGCTCCTCATTATAGGCTAGACCGTCTAGTCTTGGAGGCTTGGCTTTCATCGTGTGGTGAGCTTGGGCCCTCCTTCATCAAACTCTGCTGGGGCGGTTCTTCGACTGACGAAAGGGGATGAGCCTTACCAGTCGTTCCACAAGGAGCACGACGACAGGATGATGGTGCTACCTTGCCCCCCCGACCTGCCAGTGTGCGCCGACGACAAGGGGAACAACGGCGGGTTGTTCTGCCTCGTCTACACCACTCTGTTCAAGAAGGTGAAACTTAGGTTTCCCTTCACTCGTTTTGAAAGGGAGCTTCTCACCGAGCTCAACATCGCCGCCGCCCAGCTCCATCCCAACAGCTGGGCGTTTGTGCGGGTGTTCCAGATTATGTGCGACCACCTGGGGCTGCCAGCGTCAGTGGACGTCTTTCTCTTCCTCTTCGAAGCCAAACAGCCAGGAGATCGCCTGTGGGTGAGTTTGAACGGGATTGCTGGGAGGTCAATCCTCTCTATCTTCCAGCAATCCTACAAAGACTGGAAGGGCAAGTTCGTCCAGGTGCGCCCAAATGACAAGGACGCCTCACTGCTCGACGGCTTCCCCTTGTATTGGGTAAACAAGGGGAACAAAGAGTCCAAAGGCAGCTTCAGGAGGCCAAGGAGTCCAGACAGCATGGGTGCTTTGGACAATGATGTGATTCCACTAGCCATATAGAGAAAGGTTCTTGACCTTCTTAGGAATCACCTTGAGTTGGACATTATAGAGGCACTTTTCTTAGAGTTGGATCATTGTTCTAAGACAAGAACTCACCAAAAACTAGTACCAAATCCCAAACTCATTTGGATGAACCAATTTTAGTCAAATTGAACCGAACAAAAGAGTAAGAAAAGCAAAGGAGCAAGATGAATGGACAGAATTATAAAACTGCCGAACCAAAATACTCATAAAAACAGCAAGAACACCAAACCAAACTCAAGAACACAAGCTAACAAAAACAAATGAAAGAGGAGAAAGGAAGGAGAGAAGAAATGCTCATGAAGATGGAAGGAGGATGGATGATCTCGCCACTAGAAGTGTGGAATGCTCCTAGATGAGAGTGATGCCGCCACTTGAGGACTCCAATGATCCATCAAGATAAGACTAGAGAAGAAGGCTCCAAAAGCTCTCCAAAGTTCACTCAAAATTTGAGTAGAGTTTTCTTAGATTAATTCCAATCTGAATTTTACAAAGGAAGCACCTCTATTTATAGCCTAAGGTGCTGAAAAAATAGGTGGGAAATTTCAAATAAACTCATTTGAAATTCCCACCAAAAACAAGTCACATGGGAGGTGTGACCTTTTTCTACTATGACACCTCCCAAAAACTACACCTACACCACTCTCCTAAGTCACATGGACAATGTGACTTTATTTTACATTTTCACACACCTTTATTTAATAACCACACCTCCTAAAACTATACAAGAGTATTTCAAAGCTTGGCCTTGCCCCTCATGGGATGGACTTGGGCTCTTTGGGCTTTGGCCTTCTTGGGCTTGGGCTTGGGCTTTGGGCTTGGGCCTCATCTTTATTTTATGTCTTCTTTTAATTTTGAGAAGACTAGAAGGAAGAACTTCAAATGTGAGGGTGGATGTCCTCTTCCTCCATTAATAAAAGCCTCATTTATTTGATTCTCATCATACTCCTCGAGTTGGAGAGAATTCGTCCACGAATTCAGAATCCCTGCATATAACAAAGTCAGTTTAGTTTTACAATTAAAAGTGGAAGAAAAATGTAAACATGACTTAGCATTTGTAAATAATGGGATTTCAGAAAAGGAGGTTCTATAAATCGACCAAGTTGGAAAAATTTGTTTGGGAATGATGTGATGTTTTGGAAAAAGACCTCTTAAAAGGTGACAACCATTAGGAGGTATGAACAAATCATCCCTAACATTTTTTAACCAAGATGGTGGTGAAATAGGAACCTTGGGTAATGAAAAAGATAAGGAAGGAAAACACCTTGGAGGTGAAAGGATAAGACCCATGTCAACTTGGCCTTCTTTGTCTTTTTCTTGTTTACTTGTGGTAGGTGGGTGAGTTAGGTCTTGTTTTACCTTGTTGATCTTTAAGATTTGCTTTTGTGGACAATGAAGAGCTATGTGCCCAAAACCTAAACATTTAAAACATTTGATATTTGAAGTTTTGGTAGGTGACTTAGGAGTAGAAAGATTTGTAGTAGAAACTTTGTTTGGAAACATGGTTTGTTTGGAAAAATTGGAAGGAGAAATTTTGTTTGCATCCTTCCTAGAAGAGTTGTAGAAATCATCATCATGAGTATTTTTGAAAGTTTTGTTCAAAAGATATGATTCTACCTTGATGGCTTTGCGAAACACGCTCTTTAAAGAAGAATATTCTTTTAATTCTACAAAATCTCTAATATCTCTTTTCAAACCACGTACAAACCATTTAATCTTTGACTCTTCATTAGCATGCATATTCATTTTAGTCAAAGTTGTTTCAAAATCTTTAAAGTATTCATCTACCATCCTATGTCCTTGAGGAAGCCTTTGGAACTTCAACAAGTGTTCCTTCCTAGAAGGAGGAACAAACCTCGCGCGCATACATTCTTTCAAAGCATTCCAAGAAACCACGGGAGGTTTCTTGCGATATATAATGTCCATTACAATTTTATGCCACCATTCTTTGGCATAGCCCAAAAAGGATAAAGAAACTAATCTAAGTTTTTGGTCATCTTGGACCTTATACACATGAAAATAATGGTCAACCTTAGTCTCCCATTCTAAATACACATTAGGATCACTATCACCATTAAAACTAGGGACTTTTTTACAAGCAATGTTGAACACTTGGTGATATCTTTGGTCACGGTTATAGCTCTCTTCATGAGAATGATGGTGATGCCTCCTTCTTCTATGTTCTTCTTCACCAAGGACCGAAGCTTTGGAAGGAGAATGCTGTTTGTAAGATGCACCACTTGAATAGCAAGCCATTTTGCAAATAAAAAACAGCAAACACACAAAAACAGCAAACAAGTTAAGAAACAAAATTAGCAAAAACAGTGAGCTTGGCAATGAAACTGCCGAAGTGAAATGAGGCTGAAAAAAAAGATCACTCTCAAAGAAATAATGTTCTTGCACCAATCTGATCTTGAGGCCTTGGAATCCTCAAATGAAATATGTCAAAGCAAGCACACCAATCTCAAAAGCAACCACCACAAAACCAATGAAACAATAAAGACAAACAAGAAAAGGTATAAGCAAGGAAAGGTAATTGCAAAAGGAATACTATATGTAAGACAAACTCAAAGAGTAAGAATGAAAGACAATCAAGAAAATAAAGAACTCAATGAGAAAAGTAGGCACACAAAAGAATACTTAAGGAAAAGCACTAGAGTAGATGAAGAAAACAAAAAATTAGCTACTGGAATTTTTTTTTTTAAAAAATGCAAACTGTGCTTGATATTCACTGATTTAAATGGAATGATGTAGAGCGAACTGGATTATGAAATTTAAACCACAGAAACTTCAAGATGTTAACTCAATAATGGCACTGGAATCAATTAAAAACAGTAAGCCAATTGAGAGAAATAAATTTTTCAAAATCGCTGCCAGATTACCGTATTTTTTTCGGCAGAATTGTACACTTTTTTTATTTTATTTATCATTTTTTGTGTACTTCGTATTTTTGAATGATTCTTTTTTCTATTCTTTTCTAACACTTTGAATATCTCAAATCCAGAATTTAAGAATTTTCCAGTGAGTAAATAAATTTCAATAAGGAAAAACAGTAAGCACTTTTTTCAGAAACAGAGGAATCCTAATAGGAATAAAAAACAGAATTCTGAACTAGCAAAGACATAATGGAAAATGATGTATTGGAACTTGTATAGGTCTAGAATACAAGTATGAACTCAATTCTAAAAATATACCACATGATGTGATTCCACTAGCCATATAGAGAAAGGTTCTTGACCTTCTTAGGAATCACCTTGAGTTGGACATTATAGAGGCACTTTTCTTAGAGTTGGATCATTGTTCTAAGACAAGAACTCACCAAAAACTAGTACCAAATCCCAAACTCATTTGGATGAACCAATTTTAGTCAAATTGAACCGAACAAAAGAGTAAGAAAAGCAAAGGAACAAGATGAATGAACAGAATTATAAAACTGCCGAACCAAAATACTCATAAAAACAGCAAGAACACCAAACCAAACTCAAGAACACAAGGTAACAAAGACAAATGAAAGAGGAGAAAGGAAGGAGAGAAGAAATGCTCATGAAGATGGAAGGAGGATGGATGATCTCGCCACTAGAAGTGTGGAATGCTCCTAGATGAGAGTGATGCCGCCACTTGAGGACTCCAATGATCCATCAAGATAAGACTAGAGAAGAAGGCTCCAAAAGCTCTCCAAAGTTCACTCAAAATTTGAGTAGAGTTTTCTTAGATTAATTCCAATCTGAATTTTACAAAGGAAGCACCTCTATTTATAGCCTAAGGTGCTGAAAAAATAGGTGGGAAATTTCAAATAAACTCATTTGAAATTCCCACCAAAAACATGTCACATGGGAGGTGTGACCTTTTTCTACTATGACACCTCCCAAAAACTACACCTACACCACTCTCCTAAGTCACATGGACAATGTGACTTTATTTTACATTTTCACACACCTTTATTTAATAACCACACCTCCTAAAACTATACAAGAGTATTTCAAAGCTTGGCCTTGCCCCTCATGGGATGGACTTGGGCTCTTTGGGCTTTGGCCTTCTTGGGCTTGGGCTTGGGCTTGGGCTTTGGGCTTGGGCCTCATCTTTATTTTATGTCTTCTTTTAATTTTGAGAAGACTAGAAGGAAGAACTTCAAATGTGAGGGTAGATGTCCTCTTCCTCCATTAATAAAAGCCTCATTTATTTGATTCTCATCAGACAAGGACCTATGCTTCTTCTGGAAGAGTGTGGCAGACGCCAACATTACTTTCCTCACTACCACACTCATCTCCTATGAGTTCTTCGAAGATCAACTCGAAGTTCGCATAGGTTAGAACTCACCTCAACGTCTAAGTCTTTATTTTGACATTATCTCTGTTAACTGTTTCTGGGCGTCTTGTGCGTTGTGCACAAGACTTTGGTTTTATTTTCTGCACCACTGATCTGCTTTCTGCTGCATACTGACTTATGCGTTTATTTTTCTCTCTGAGCTGACCCATGCATCTTTGCATTATGCAGATCGTATGTTGGGCCAAGGCAAACTTGCTGAACTGAGGGCGCTCGCCCGAGCCCACGGGTTGGCGTCGGGTTCCCAGACCGTGCCAAACTCAGTGGTGGAGATCGCCGCTGCACAGGGCAGATCGCCACCCAAAGGCCCAACTCCTCCCGAGGCCCAGCCCGCCAACCAGCGCAAAAAGCTTATCCTCAGAAAACCAAAGAGGAAAGCCCCCCAAGTAGTCCATGAGGAAGAAGAAGAAGATGACGAGGCGACTGAAGATGGCCTCATCATCAAGAGGAAGAGGGTGGCGCCTTCTTCACCATCTGCCCCACCTCCTCCTCCAACATCAACACCACCATCCACACCTGCTCCACCTCCAACATTGCTTCCTCCACCAGCTCCCGCCTCGCCAGTCCAAGCGATTCCTTTGGCGTCTGCACCTCCTGTGGTTGAGGCCGCCGAGCCTAACTTCATAGAGAACCCCCCGAGCGCCTCCACGCCTTATGTATCAGCTGGAGGGGGTCCTCCTTCAAACGCCTCAACCGCAAACGCTGCACCCGTCGGGGATGAAGGTGCTCACCACTCTCCAATCCTTATTACTGAATCCCCGACGTCGCCGCCACGCCAAGAAGCACCCAAAGAACAACCAACTCAAGAGGGTGGCGGCGAGAACCAACAACAAGCCCACCCGGTGCCTCCACAAGCAAACCTCTCTCTTGAGGTCAAGAGGATGTGGGAGCCCTTCTCAGCAAAACTGAAGATGATGGCGGAGGATTTCCCCTCCATCATATCTAAAGCTGTGGAGAGTTCCACCAGGAAGCTCCAGGACGACCTCTTCGCACTCCAAACTGAAAATAACACCATAAGGATTGAGGCGGAGAGGTTATCCTGCAATCTGACACTCGCCGAGATCGAGCACTCCCGAGTAGAAGATGCCATGAGCACCGAGCTCCGGGTGGCGGGCAAGGAGGCCACCGATCTACGCCATAAGGTGCAGCTCTTGGCTCAAGAGAAGATTGAGCTGGAGAGCAAGCTAGTACCTTATCGCGTCAAAGTGGCTGACCTGGAGACGTTGATTAAAGCTGACGCCGCCAAGGTAAAGAAGCTCGAACAAAGGTCAGCCGATCGGGAGGTCTTCCTGGGGAAGGTGGAAAAGGAGAGAGACGACACCATGGCTAAGCTCGCTGAAGCCAACAAAGAAAACGGGAAGATCGCCCTTGAGCTGGCCCAGGTGCAGGCAGAATCCAAGAAGGTTGCTGAAGACCTTCTTCAAGCTCAGGAAACCATTGAAGAACTTAAGAAACAAGCTGAAGAGCTGAAGCAGCAGAATGAGGGGCTAAAGAAACAAATCGAAGAACTTGAGCTGAGCTCTGCCCAGATTCTTGCTGCTGGATTCGAGGCTGCCCGGGAACAGTTCGCCTGCCTGTATCCCGACTTAGATCTTACCATGGTGTCCCTCGACAACGAGGTGGTGGATGGGAAGGTTGTTCCTGCTGAAGACTGATTGATTCCCCCCATCCACTACTTTTATGCTTTCTCCTTACATATGATTGTAATAGACTTTCCCCTTTTTCTGTATATGTACCTGGAACTGATGTTTACTTGATGATAAAGTCTTTGCGCTTCTTCTTGTAACCTCTCTGTCCGCTTTATCTTTCCTTGCACAATTTACTTCAAAGAAAAAACTTAGTAATTTCGTAAGCGCAATCGTATACTTAACTGCTTCGAACCACCGATCTTCGAACAAAACACTCTAACAACTTGTAACTTCAAGGTAATGAACCTTAGCGTAAAATCGCCCTTCAAATAACGAACTTCAACTCAATTAATGGCTTAAGACACTGCTCACCCGATCTTCTTCATCAAAACGGGTCTTTGACTTTCTTGCCATCGCTTGAATTTCTCCTGGTTGCCCAAGATTCTTGGCGATATCAACTTCTTCCTGGCTTCATAACTTGGCCATTGTTCCTTCATCTGGGGGTAGAGACGCCTTTCGGATCCTTCTCTACCTCCCTGATCTTCAGAACAAGAGACCGGGTGGCTAGGCGTTCTCTTCGAACCTGCCTGGGCCACCCGACAAACTTCTTCCACCCTTCACACCATACCTGAACTCGTTCGAGACGAGAAGGATTTTATATTGCCTGAACTCGCTCATCGGCGAGAAGGTCTTTAACTCGCCTGAACTCGCTCATAGGCGAGAAGGTCTTTAACTCGTGCCTCTACATTGCCCCAGGGGTTACATCTTCTCTCCCCAGAAACACTGAGGACTTTTTACTGGTGCCTCTACATTGCCCCAGGGGTTGCATCTCCTCTCCCCCAGAAACACTGAGGACTTTTTGCTAGTGCCTCTACATTGCCCCAGGGGTTACATCTCCTCTCCCCCAGAAACACTGAGGACTTTTTTGCTGGTGCCTCTACATTGCCCCAGGGGTTACATCTCCTCTCCCCCATAAACACTGAGGACTTTTCACTCTTCCTCGCCTGCACTCGCTCGACGGCGAGGAGGTCTTTATCTCGCCTCAGAACGCGCGAGGGCGTTGAGGTCTTTTAACTTTAACTGGTGCCTCCGATCGCCGAAAGACGATGAGGACTTTACTTTAACTGGTGCCTCCAATCGCCGAAGGACTATGAGGACTTGGAAACTTTTTAGAAAGCATGCAATATATCTTTAACTTTCCTTAAATCACATATAAGTGACAAGGTCTTTCTTCAAAACTTTCGGAAAACTACAAGCGTGCAATCTAAAACAACTTCAAACTTCGAAAACTCTTCTTTATTGGGTGGCCTCATTAAAAACCCTCCTTAGGGAAAAGAGTGCCCCCTTCAAACTGTTTTAACAGAAACATTGTGATATAACTTTGTGTTTGTCTTTACTTACAAAGTTCTTAACTGTAATATAACTTGAGGTGCGTGGCGTTCCAAGTGCGAGGAATCGCCCCTCCTTCCAATGTCTCTAAGCGGTAGGCGCCGTTCCCGAGCGCCTCGGTTATTCTGAACGGTCCCGTCCACTTAGGCGACAGCTTATTCTCCATCTCGTACTGGTGAGCTTTCCTCATCACCAGGTCGCCTTCTCTGAACTGTCTCGGCATCACTTTCGAGTTATATCTTCGTTCAATCCTTCTCTTCACCGCCTCAGCTTTTAATCTCGCCTCTTCCCTGACCTCATCCAGTAGATCGAGGTTTAACCTTCTCTCCTCATTCGAGTCTTCCTCCACGAAGTTCTGGAATCTCGGCGAGCTCTCCTGGATCTCCACTGGAATCATTGCGTCGCACCCATAGACCAAGCTGAACGGGGTCTCATGGGTTCCTGACTGCTCGGTGGTGTGGTACGCCCAAACTATATGGGGTACCTCCTCAGCCCAGCTTCCTTTGGCTTTCTCTAGCCTTCTCTTCAACCCTCTCAGCAACACCCGATTGGCTGACTCTACTTGGCCATTCGTCTGAGGGTGCTCGACGGATGCAAATACTTGTTGAATTCCCACCCCTTCGCACAGCTTCTTCAACAGGTGACTTGCAAACTGAGTCCCATTGTCCGACACCAGGCGCTTGGGCACACCAAACCGGCACACAATGTTCTTCCACACGAAACCTTCGATCTTGTGCGCGGTGATCTGGGCCACTGGTTCTGCTTTGATCCACTTGGTAAAATACTCAATCGCCACCACCAAGTACTTCATCTGCCTGATCGCCAGCGGGAATGGTCCCAGGATGTCGATTCCCCATGTATGAAACGACCAGGGGCTGTAAATCGACTTCAACTCCTCAGGAGGCGCCTTGTGCCAATCGGCATGCTGTTGGCATTGCTTGCAGCACTGCGCATACCTCTTGCAGTCTTCTCTCATCGTTGGCCAATAGTAACCTGCACGGAGAGTCCTTGCGGCCAGAGCTCGACCCCCGACGTGGCTTCCGCATATCCCTTCATGGAGCTCTGCCATGATTCTCGTACATTTCTCGCCATGCACACATTCCAGGAGTGGGTGAGTGAACCCAAACCTGTACAACTCGCCATCAATCATTGTGAACTTGCTAGAATTCTTCTTTATCTTCCTAGCCTCTGTCGGATCCAGCGGGAGAAGGCCATCTGCCAAGCACCGCTTATACTGTGTTACCCAGGTGTCTAGCTCATGCATAGCGCAGACCTGTGTCATGTTCACCCTCTCCCCCCGACATGCTCTTATTCTTGGCGACCTCAAAGTCTCTTGAGTCAGGGACCTATGATTTCTCGCCGCTTTCTCCGTCAACTTGCTTATCTGAAGAACCAGGTGATCTGCCACAAATGCTCTCAGCGTCTTCAGAGTTTCTTGAATCACCGTCCTCTGCCTACCCCCCTTGCCTGAACTGGCGAGCTTAGCTAGCAAGTCAGCTCGGGCATTCTGTTCTCTGGGCACATGCACCACTTCAAAGGAGGCAAAGGAACTCTTCAATTCCTGTACATACTCCAGGTAAGCCGCCATTTGTGGATCTTTAGCCTGGAACTCGCCTGTTACTTATACCGTGACCAACAGCGAGTCACTCTTAGCCATCAGCACCCTGGCTCCCATCTCCTTAGCCAGCAAGATACCGGCGATCAGCGCCTCGTATTCTGCTTGATTATTGCTGGCCTTGAAGGCAAACCTCAAGGATTGTTCGATCAGCACGCGGTTGGGTCCCTCCAAGATGACTCCAGCACCGCTACCCTGCTGGTTCGACGACCCGTCCACCGAAAGCACCCAACGGAAATCATCCCCTTCAACTCGTGCTGCTTCAGACGAGAGCTCGACCACGAAATCTGCGAAGATCTGCCCCTTGATCGGGCCTCGGGGCTTATACTTAATATCAAACTCTGACAGCTCCACTGCCCACTTCACCATCCTCCCAGCAACGTCAGGCTTCTTCAAGACCTTCTGGATGGGCAAGTCGGTCATCACCAGTATCGTGAAGCTATGGAAATAGTGGCGTAACCTCCTCGCCGAAAAGACTACTGCCAGCGCAGCCTTCTCCAGGGCCTGATATCTCGTTTCGGGGCCCTGCAGCACCTTACTAACAAAGTAAATAGGCTTTTGAGCCTGATCCTGGTCCTGGGCGAGCACCGCACTCACCGCCCTCTCAGTTACAGCAAAATACAACCTGAGAGGGGTTCCCACCAGCGGTTTGCACAAAACCGGCGGGATCGCCAGGTACTCCTTCAGCTTGACGAAGGCCTCTTCACATTCCTTCGTCCAGGCAAACTTGTTATTCCGCCTTAAGCACTCAAAATAGGGATGGCCCTTCTCTCCGCTGGCCGACACGAACCGAGACAGAGCGGCCATCCGACCTGTAAGCTGTTGTACTTCCTTCACAGTGGTTGGGCTCCTCATCGCCAAGATGGCGGCACACTTATCAGGGTTGGCCTCTATTCCTCTCTCAGTTAAGAGGAAACCCAAGAACTTCCCAGCCTCCACGCCAAAAATACACTTCTCCGGATTCAGCTTCAACCTGAACTTGGCGATCGTAGTAAACAACTCCTCCAAGTCCGCAACGTGCTTGCTTTTCTCTGGCGAGGTCACGACCATGTCATCCACGAACGCTTGCACATTCCTTCCCAGCATGGGTGCAAGTACTCGATCCATCAGCCTCTGGTACGTGGCCCCCGCGTTCTTCAGCCCAAACGGCATCACCTTGTAGCAGTAGCACGATCTCTCGGTCATGAAGGCAGTCTTCTCTTCATCCATGGGATGCATCTTGATCTGGTTATACCCCGAGAAGGCATCTAGGAAACTCAACAATTTACACCCTGCAGCACTGTCCACCAGGGCGTCTATGCTTGGTAAAGGATATGAGTCGTTCGGGCAAGCCTTATTTAGATCAGTGAAATCGACGCACATGCGCCATTTCCCATTACTCTTCTTCACCAGCACGACATTGGCCAGCCAATCAGGGTACTGCACCTCCCTGATATGGCCTGCAGCAAGGAGTTTCTGTGTTTCGTCCCTGATCGCCTGCCTCCTCTCCTCGTTGAACTTCCTTCTTCTCTGTCGCACTGGTCTCACCAAGTTGTCCATCGCCAAATGATGGCACAAGAAGTCGGGATCGATCCCGGGCATGTCCGAAGCGGACCATGCAAATGCATCCAGATGCCGTTCTATCACCTCAGCAATCTGGTCCTGGAGCTCGACCTCCAGAGATCTTCCCAGCTTGAAGATCTTTCCTCCGATCTCTCTCTCGAGCCACTGCTCGACGGGTTTTGGTCTGGTTTCTCTGGCGATCACCGCCCTGGCGATTCCCAGCTCCCTCGCTTCCTCAGGGCGATTCCTTGCCTCCTCTTCTTCCAGACCAGCGTTCCCCTCCCCCAGCTCAGCATCCACCATCACCACATCTCTTCCGGTGGTCTCTTCTATTACCGTCGATCTGGGCTTCACACCAGGAGGCGGGGAGGTTGTCACATAACTCACCGACCTCTTGTTCTTCAGGCTATTCTCATAGCACTTCTTCGCTTCTTTCTGGTCGGATTTGATGGTGATCACCACCCCCTCTAGAGACGGCAACTTCACCTTCATGTGTCGTGTCGATGGTATAGCACCTATTCTGTTGAGCGTGGGTCTTCCCAGCAGAATGTTGTATGCTGAGGGAGCATTTACGACAAGGTATTTGATTTTCTCTGTTCTCGAACCTGCCTCATCTGTAAACGTAGTCCTCAACTCGATGTACCCCCTGACCTCTACCTGGTCACCAGCAAAACCATACAAACACCCTCCATAGGGCCTCAGCTGGTCAAGGGGTAGCTCCAACTGCGTGAAAGTCGGCCAGAACATCACGTCTGCCGAGCTTCCTTGGTCCACCAGAACCCTGTGGACCTTCCTTCCTGCTGTGATCAGCGAGATGACTATGGGATCGTTGTCATGAGGCACAACGTCCCGAAGATCTTGCTTTGTGAACGTAATGTCCACATCCGGCGAGTGGTCTTCAAACATATCCACTGTCATCACAGACCTTGCGTACTTCTTCCTCTGTGATGCGGTGCATCCACCACCCGAGAAACCCCCTGCAATGGTGTGGATTTCCCCGTGTGTAGGCATCTCGTGCTGCTGAGCCTCTCCACCTGCTGGTTGGGAGCTCGACGCGCCCCCCGTCCTTCTATCCAGCAAATAGTCATTTAGGAACCCGCTCTTAACCAGATCGTCGAGCTGGTAGCCTAAAGCCAAACACGAATCCACGGTGTGGCCAAAGCCCTGGTGGAACTCACACCAGGCGTCTGGCTTTGGTCCCAGCACCTTGTCGCCCACCTTCTCGGGCGCTTTCAACCTAGCTGATATATTGGGAATGGCAATCAGGTCCGCCAATCCCATGACAAACTTGTGCTTTGGCGGGCGATTGTACTCCCGGCGTGCTGGTTGCGGGCGTCCTTGGCCCCTGCCCTTGTTCTTCCTTGGGTCATAAGGATGGCGAGTCCTCTTATCCCTCCTGGCCGCCGCTGTCTCCAGCACCCTCTGCGGCTAGATCCTAGTCTGAGCACGTGGCCTGGCGGGAGCCACGCTGCCCCTTTTCTCGGCGACCTCACTCTCATCGGCGATGTGGGCCACCGCAAGTCGCCTGACCTCAGCAAACGTGGCGGGGTGAGCCCTGATCAATGCCTCACAGAATGGTCCCGGCAGCACGCCCTTCTTAAATGCGTAGACCAGCATTTCTTCATCTTTGGCCGGCAATCTGACCATCTGCGCCCCAAAACGATTCAGGTAGTCCCTGAGGGACTCTCCCTGATACTGCCTTATGTCGAACAAGTCGTAAGACACCCTGGGCGGTGCCTTGTTCACGATGTACTGCTCGACGAAAATCTTTGAAAACTGTTGGAAGTTGGTTATGTGACCTGTAGGCAGGCTCACAAACCATTCCAGGGTCGTTCCCTGGAGTGTGCTCACAAACATCTTGCAGTACACGGCGTCTGATCCTCCCGACAGCATCATCTGTGTATGGAACGTGGTGAGATGAGCCTCAGGATCCTCCACGCCAGTAAAAACAGCCTTAACAGGTACCACACTCGCAGGAATGAGCGTGTCAGTAATCGCCTGAGCGAAAGGCATAGCAAAAACACAAGGCGGCATCGACGGCGCGACCTCTTCAGCGACTGGGCGCCCTCGCTGCTCCTGAAGAGCTTGACGCAGTTCTTCAGTCACTCTGCTAAGCTCATCATTCCTGGCCCGAGAGGCGACCAGGTCCTCATGCATTCTCGCCTGCTCTATACGCGAGGCTTCCACATTCGCCTGCAACGAACGCATGATCTCCACCATCTGCGCCATGGTCATGGCGCTGGCGCCTTCAGCAGCAACGGGCGCAACTGGACTTGAACGGTTGCTTCTCATTTTTCTCATGAAAACTTGGCAAATCACAGAGTGCAATGAACCACACCTTCTTCAGCAACGATCAATTCAGCGATCAATCGGTCAGAACTTCGCGAAACTCCGAAAGAAAACTCAAGAACACAGAAAACTCTCCACAGAAGCCTGCGACTCCACCAGAAACCACCGCTTCTTCCACAAAAAACCAATACGAGCCAAAGAACTCAGATCTCACCGAACAAATCTCGCGTAAGCCGCAGAAAACTTCACCTCACTGAACAAAAACCCAAACGAACGGTGGAAAACGCGAAATCACCGAACAAAACTTAGATGAACAGCGAACAGTGGTTGCACCAGCACACAACCACGCAGAAAACTACAAAAACCTCCAAGAACTCACGCTGTGGATGGGAACAGGTTTTACACGGCCCCACGGTGGGCGCCTGATGATCCTGCCTGTTGACCAAAACGTTGGAGCTTGCCTCGTCAAACTTGGATCGACGTGTGCACCGTGTCAACCTCCGTCCTCCGCCACGATCCACCTCAAGAACCTGCAAAAGAACAGAGCGTCGCCGCTGCGGCCGATCGCACTCCAACGCCCAAGTCAGTGACTGAACCACCAAATACTAAGAGTAACACTCAAGAACTCTCAAGGAACCGTGAACCAGTTCTCTCTCCGTATACTCAGGAAACTCGCAAGCGTAAAGAAGACAATCTGAACGTGCGTACCTCAGAAGTTCGTTGGGAAACCCTTATATACCTGGACACTTTCTCTCTCCTGGCAGTTACAGACCTGGACACGTGGCTCGCATCCAGCTGTACACGTGCCATCATCTGGAGCCTCCTTGACTTGGGCGGTGCTTCTGACTCTCCTTTGGCTAAGTTACTTATGCATGATACTACTCAGTGCATAGTTGTCTTGGAGCGCGATCTCTACTGGGATTGGCGAGTTAGGGTGCCTTCGTACACACCTTCCCTGTGGTCTCGCCGGCCGCCTTCATCATCTACTCTTCTTGTTTCACCGTGTATGCCATGTGAGCTATCCCCCGACCTCATCCTCTGGCCAGCTGGGAAATGTCTATCTGCCTTCATGTCCGGCGATGTCCTTTCTTCGGCAATCTCTAATCACTTGGTCGCCTGGATTCATATCTGGCGACTTCATCTTCAACTTGGTGACCGCCGGTTCTGGTGTGCTGGAGATCGGAGCACGCCAACTTAATGTCTGGCGACCATACGAGCCCCCCGACCTCCTTCCCTTCTGCCAACCTGGCGTCCCATCAACACGCCTATACAGTAGCTTGATGCCACGTCATCACTTCCGACTACCAGGGCGGTACACGTCTTGAATATCCCTTCGAAGTCCACTCACAAACCTAGCTATCTTAGCCTCCTCACTCTCATCCATATTAACTCGAATTAAAAGCGTGTCTAGTTGTTTAAAGTAATCATCCACACTTAGCGCGCCTTGATGAAACCGTTGGAGTTTCAACATAAGGTCTTTCCTAAAGTGTGGGGGTACGAATCTAGCGCGTAAACATGCTTTCAAATCGTTCCAAGAGACCACGGGCGGCCTCTTGTGTAGGTCAATGTCCATGAGGTATTGATGCCACCATTGCATGGCATAGTCCAAAAATTTTAAAGAAGCTAACTTAACCCTATGCTCATCCCTAACCCCATTTACATAAAAAATTTGGTCCACCTTAGCCTCCCATCCTAAGTATACATTGGGATCACTTTCACCACTAAAACTAGGAAGTTTTACATTTGGAGAACAAGGGCCAGTCACATGTTGGCGCCTCTCTTCATGGTGATGATGTCTTGGCCTTGGATTATCTTCATAATAACCATGGTTTGGAGGACTCTCCACTAGAGAAATGAGCCATGAGCAGAAAATACACAAAAACAGAAAACAAAACAGTAAAAGAAACTTGTTAGACAATTAAAAAACAGTGAGATATAGGTTGCTGGAAAATGCCCAAGAAAGCACTCAAACCACTCCAAGAAAATATTTTGTCCTCAACCTAGCCTTTCTTGTGGAATGGAGTAGCTTCAAGTGAAATATGTCACAGCAAACCAACTTACTTAAGAACAAGTCTCCACACAACTTTTAAGAAAAACAAAAAGACAAGCAAGAAAAAGGTGTAAACAATAAAAGCTAAACCAAAAACAGAGAGTAATGTATGACAAACTAGAAAGAATATGAATGAAAGACAATCAAGAAAAATAAGGAACTCAATGAATAAAGAAGGCACACAAAAAGAGTCCTAAAGAAAAGTGCTAGAGTAGATTAAAGAAAACAGAAAACAGCTACTGGAATTTTATTTTTTTTTAAAACAAACTGTGCTATGTTTACAGATTTAAATGTACCGATTGAAAGCGAACTGGAATGTGAAAAATTAACCACAGAAACTTCAATGTCTTAACTCAAAAATGGCACTGGAATGAGGTAAAAACAGTAAGCCAATTGAGAGAAATAAATTTTTCAAATTTGCTGCCCAATTACCGTATTCTTTTCGGCAGTATTGTACACTTTTCGTATTTTATTTATCATTTTTTGTGTACTTGGAATTTTTGAGTGATTCTTTTTTCTATGCTTTCGTAACACTCTGAAGTATGTAAATCCAAATTTTCACAAATTTCCTATGAGCCAATTAATTGCAGTAAATTGAAAACAGTAACACGTTTGTAAGAAAACAGAGGAGCCTATTTAGGAATGAAAAACAGTATGGTGAACTAGCAAAGACATAATGGAAATTGTGTAAAGGAACTTGTATAGAATGAAAATACAAGCATGAACTCAAATCTAAAAATGAAAATGCACAAAGGATCAAGCAATAAACTCAAAAAAACAGAAAGTAAACCAAAGCAAGAAACAATTAAAGCAATAAAAGTACTACTAGAAGTAATGACAATTATGGAATAACATGACTTAAGACAAAACTTGACATGATTACAAAATTAAAAGACATATAACAAGATATAACCACAAGTGAAAGGAAGCTTAAGGTCAGCTCTAGGAAGGAGAATGCCATTCCACAAGAGCAGCCATACTCATATGAACAATGAGTGCTAGAATCCTTTTCACAAACACATGGTGTAACAAAGAAAACAGCAAGAAAAACTCAAAATAAATCCTAAAACAGAATGGTAAACAACTTGAATTTAAGAGCTCTTGAAATGTAAAGTGCAATACAACTCAAAATTTAAGCAAGAAACAAGCCTAGACTCTAGATACCACATGATGTGAATGCAACTACAAGAACACATGATTCTTGACATTCTTAGGAACAACTTGAGCTGGATTTGAAAGGCACTTTACTTTAGAATTGGATCAATGTTCTAAATTCAAGAACTCACCAAAACTAAGCACCAACCAAGACTCATATGGAAGTCCATGTATTGTCAAATTGAATCAAAACAAAAGGAAAGAAGAACAAGAATTAAAACTGGACAGAATTAAGAAACTAGCTACTGAACCGAAAAAGAAACAAAGAACAAAGCTGGAAAACAGAATGTAAACGGTAGAAAATGAAGGAAACACATTAGGAAATGAAACTACCGAATGGAAAATTGAAGAAAGGAAAGAAGACACTTATATGAAGATGCTTGCTGGATTTTGAGGATTGGAAGAAGCCATTCACGCCACTTGGAACCTTGAACCAAGATAAGTGATGGAGTGCCACCACTTGAAGCTCACCATAGCTCACAAGATAAGGCAAAGAAGAGGAAGACTCAAAACTCACAAATTCTCTCCCAAATTGAGTATAGTCTCTCTACTATAAAATTCCAATCTGAATTGTGAAGGACCTAAGCCCTCCTTTTATAGGAGTAAGGGCTGGTCATTTACATAGCTTATTCCCTAAGCTACCCAAAAAACTCCTAAGATCACACCCCCCTTACTAAGCTCACTCCCCAAGCTTCTAGAATTTGCTAAACTAAAGCCTAAAGATGCTTTTACAAAAGAGGTGTCTCATGTTTCCCTCTAAGCACCTTTCTAAACATTATTCTATATTATTTACAATTTAAAAGAAACTATAAAGAGAGATATTTAATATGAAGCCTATTATTTGAGAGTTTGTAGACTTTTTTATCTTTAGGCTTGATCTTCGCTTTGACTTCTTTTAATTTGTGAGAAGACTAGAAGGAAGAACTTCAAATGTGTAGGTGAAAATCCTCTTCCTTCATTAATAAAATCCTCTCCTAGTGGATATCCATCAGCAATGGCTTCTATCATGATGCAAAGTCTAGGCTTCCTTCGGTCAAGCTACCTTGTTTTAATGGCTCTAGTGATCCTAATGTATATTTAGATTGGGAGGCTAAGTGTGAACAAATATTTGAGATCCATGAGATCCTAGATGAGCATAAGCTTAAGCTAGCCACCCTAGAGTTTAGTGATTATGCCATGAAATGGTGGCATGGAATTGTAAAGGACATTATCTATCACAAGGTTCCTCCCGTGGACTCTTGGAACTCTTTAAAGGATCATATGTGCGCTAGGTTTGTGCCCCCACATTTTAGGAAAGACCTCATGTTGAGACTTCAACGGTTTCAACAAGGCACGCTAAATGTGGATGAATATTATAAGGAGCTTGAGACGCTTGTGCTTAAAATTGAATTAGAAGAAAGTGAGGAAGCTATGATTGCTAGGTTTGTGAGTGGTCTTAGGAAGGATATTCAAGACATTGTTGAGTTACAAGAGTATTCATCATTGGGCTCTTTAGTTCATCTTGCAATGAAGGTGGAAGCCCAACTTGCTAAGAAAAACTCTTTCAAAAATGTTTCCAATGATGGATACTATTCCAAGTCTTGGAGAAACAAAAATTCTTTTTCTAAACATCCTTCCAAAGATTCTTCTTTCAAACCCAAGGAAACTAAGCCATCTACTTCTAGACCTAAGTCTCCCACTAGAACATCCAATACTAAATGCTTTAAATGTATGGGTTATGGTCATATAGCTGCAAATTGTCCTTCCAAATGAAGTATGTACATGCATGAGGGCATTGTAGTTAGTGAGCATGATTCGGATTCTCCTAAGCATTCATTGCATTCTCATGCATCTAGTGAGGAAGAGAGCGAATGTCCACTTGAATGGGACTTGTTAGTTGTGAGAAGACTTCTTGGACAAGTTTCAAAACCTTTTGATGAAAGTCAAAGGGAAAATATTTTCCATACAAGATGTCTTATTCAAAACAACATTTGTTCCTTGATAGTGGATGGGGGTAGTTGTGCAAATGTGGCTAGTACAAGAGTAGTAGATAAGCTTGGATTGCCTACTATCTCTCATACAAAGCCCTACAAATTACAATGGCTTAGTGAAGTAGGAGAAATAATTGTCAATAAACAAGTCCTCATCCATTTCTCCATTGGAAAATACAAAGATGAGGTATTATGTGATGTTGTGCCCATGGAAGCCACTCATGTTCTTTTGGGAAGGCCTTGGCAATTTGATAGAAAAGTTTTACATGATGGCTTTACCAACAAACTATCTTTTGAATTCCCTGGTCACAAGGTTACTTTAAAATCTCTCTCTCCAAGAGAAGTCCATGAGGACCAAGTTATCATGAAGAAAAAGAGGGAGAGTGAAAAAGATAAAAAAGATAAGAGTTCTAAGCCTACACTCCTTGTGTCTAGGCGTGACATTGAAAGGGAAATAGTGGCTCATCATTCTCTTTTCTTAGCCATCCCTAGAACTCTTAGAGTAGAATCACTTGTTGATAGTCCTCATTGCTTGAAAAATTTGGTAGAAGAATTCCAAGATGTGTTTCAAGATCCTCCAAATGGACTTCCACCTTTGAGAGGGATTGAGCACCAAATTGATTTGATATCGGGCTCTTCTTTACCAAACCGTCCAGCATATAGGACCAATCCAAGTGAAACCAAGGAAATTCGCCAACAAGTTGAGGCTTTGATTGAGAAAGGGTGGGTGCAAGATAGCATGAGTCCTTGTGCTATGCCTCTCCTCTTAGTGCCAAAAAAGGATGGCACATGGCGAATGTGTTCGAATTGTAGAGCCATCAATAACATAACAATTAAGTATAGGCATCCCATACCTAGACTAGATGATTTGTTGGATGAATTACATGGTTCAAAAATCTTTTCAAAGATTGATCTTAAAAGCGGCTACAATCAAATCCGTATCAAACCGGGTGATGAATGGAAGATGGCTTTTAAGACCAACTTTGGTTTATATGAGTGGTTAGTCATGCCTTTTGGCCTAACTAATGCACCAAGTACTTTCATGCGCCTCATGCATCATGTTCTTAGACCTTTCATTGGTAAGTTTGTTGTTGTTTACTTTGATGACATTCTCATTTATAGCTTATCTTTGAATGACCATAGGTTGCATGTTAGGCAAGTTTTAGAAACCCTTACGAAGGAACATTTGTATGCTAACCTTGCTAAATGTATGTTTGCTCTTGATCATATAGAATTCCTAGGGTTTGTTGTGAGTTGTAAAGGGGTCCATGTGGACAAAACAAAGGTGGTGGCCATTCAAAATTGGCCTACACCGAAATCTTTAAATGAGGTCCGAAGTTTTCATGGACTTGCTTCTTTCTATAGAAGATTTGTCCCAAACTTTGGTACCATTGCCGCACCACTCAATGACATAGTGAAAAAGGATGTGGTCTTTCATTGGGGAGAAGCACAACAAAATGCTTTTGACACTTTGAAAGAAAAATTGACTAATGCTCCCATCTTGACCCTTCCTAATTTCACTAAGACATTTGAGATTGAGTGTGATGCTTCAAGCATAGGTATTGGGGTTGTTCTCCTTCAAGAGGGCCACCCCATAGCCTATTTTAGTGAGAAATTAAAGGGAAGTCATCTCAATTATTCCACCTATGATAAGGAATTATATGCACTTGTTAGGGCTTTGTTTACTTGGAAACACTATCTTTTTCCCAAAGAGTTTGTGATACATAGTGATCATGAATCTCTTAAATATTTGAAAAGCCAAAACAAACTTAACAAGAGGCATGCTAAGTGGGTGGAATTCATTGAATAATTTCCTTATGTGATCAAACAGAAGCAAGGCAAAGTAAATATTGTGGCAGATGCTCTTTCTAGAAGATACACTTTGCTAAATCTTTTAACCTCTCAATATCTTGGTTTTGATCACATTAAGGAACTTTATCATGATGACCTTGATTTTTCTCTCATCTATCAAGAGTGTCTTAAGGGAGGACACAAAGACTTTTTTATACAAGATGGCTTTCTTTTTAAGGGAAAACGTCTTTGTGTTCCTCAATGCTCTATTCGATTATCTCTTGTTAGAGAAGCTCATGAGGGGGGTTTAATGGGACATTTTGGGGTTGCTAAAACTTTGGATGTGTTGCATGAACATTTCTTTTGGCCTCATATGCATAAACATGTTCATAGTTTGTGTGATAAATGCATAGCTTGCCGGAAAGCTAAATCTAAAATGCATCCCCATGGTCTATATACTCCTCTTCCTATCCCTTCAATGCCTTGGGTAGATATATCTATGGATTTCATCTTAGGCTTACCCAAGACATCAAAGGGAAAGGACTCCATTTTTATGGTAGTGGATCGTTTTTCAAAGATGGCTCACTTTATTCCTTGCCACAAAGTGGATGATGCATGCCACATTGCAAACCTCTTCTTCCAAGAAGTGGTTCGCCTACATGGGATTCCTAGTTCTATAGTGTCCGATAGAGATCCCAAGTTCTTGAGTCACTTTTGGAAGACCTTGTGGGGCAAGCTTGGGACTAAGCTTTTATTTTCTACCACTTGCCACCCACAAACAGATGGTCAAACCGAGGTGGTGAATAGAACTTTGGGACAACTATTGAGATGTTTTATTTCGGGGAATCCTAGAGTGTGGGAGAATTTACTACCCCATGTTGAGTTTGCATATAATCGTGTAGTAAATTCTACCACCTCACATTCTCCTTTTGAGGTGGTCTATGGGTTTAATCCCCTAACACCTCTTGATCTTTTTCCTATTCCCCTTCTTGGAGATGTCTTGTGCGAAGATGGGCATGAAAAGGCTTGTTTTGTGAAAACTTTGCATAAAGACATCAAGAAGAGAATTGAGAAGAAGGTTGGCAAGTATGCTGAACTTGCCAATAAGAGGAGAAAAGCATTGTTATTTGATGAGGGCGATTGGGTTTGGCTTCACTTGAGGAAGGAACGCTTTCCTACTCAAAGGAAGTCCAAACTAATGCCTCGAGGGGATGGACCTTTCCAAATCCTCAAGAGGATTAATGACAATGCTTATGAGTTAGATATGCCTGATACATTCTTAAGTAGTCATACTTTTAATGTCAGCGATCTAACTCCTTTTTCTATAGGTCTCCAGAATTCGTGGTCGAATTCTCTCCGACTCGGGGAGTATGATGGAGATCAAGCTCAAGAGAACATGGAGGCCAATCAACAAGATCAAGAAGAGGTAGAGGCACAAATGGAGGACGCCCATGGAGGTCAAAGCCCACCTCAAAGGCTTACAAGAAGCATGTTCAAAGCTTTAGGAGCTAGGGGACATTTATTTTCTCTTTTTGTAATTTCTTTAATTGAAGGTGCTTAGAGGGAAACATTAGAAACCTCTATTGTTATAGCATCTTTTAGTCTTTAGTTAGGAGCTTTAGGGGGGGGTGTATTAGTAGATAGGTGTAGAAGTAGAATAGGAGGTGCCAAAGTGAAGGAAGGAGTCACACCTTCCTCATGCTTGGGTTTTGGCGCCGATTCTAGATGTCTCTTAGGAGGGAATTTTTTAATTTGTGTTGCTTGCATTTCAACACCTTAGGCTATAAATAGAGGTGCTCTCTTTGTAAAAATTCAGATTGGAATTTATCTAAAGAAACTATACTCAAAATTGGAGTGAGCATTGGAGAGCTTTTGAGCCTTCTTCTCTAGTCTTATCTTGAAGGATCCATGGTGTCCTCAAGTGGCGGCAGCACTCTCATCTAGGAGCAACCACACTTCTAGTGGCGAGATCATTCATCATTCATCCATCTTCATGAGCAATTCTCTTCTCCTTCCTTTCTTCTTTGTTAATTCCTTGTCTTAGCTTGTTGCCTTGTTGTTTTTGGTTCGGTTTTTAAGTTTTCCAGCAGCTGTTCTTATTCTTCTTTGTGTTTTGGTTCGGTACATTTCTGTTCCAGCTTTCCTATTCAGTTTTCTTGGCTTTAATTGCATTTTGTTCGGTTCAAAGTTGTTTTCATTCAATTCTATTCGGTGCCTTTGGTTTTTTACCTCTTTTTGTTGGTTCAATTTGACAATAGTTAGAACTTCTATATGATTTTGTGTTTTGGCACTAGTTTTGGTGAGTTCTTGTTCATAGAACCTTGATCCATTTCTATGATAAAGTGCCTAGCTCTTAACCAACTCAAGATGATTCCTAAGAATGTCAAGAATCATTCTAATTGTACTAGTGGAATCACATCACATGATAGTTGAGAAAAGAGCACGTGCTACCTAAAGAGTCAGAGTCGAACATGACAAAGAGGAGTATCGAAGGTAACGCGTGTAATATAGCAAAGAAAGCAGAAGCAAACACAAGCATACAAAGATAAAGCAGGTAGCGTTTAAGCATAAATCAAGGATTACAATCACAGATAAGGTTCATGATAGTTGCAAATTGAACAAAAGACAATCATATATACACATCCCATATTCATGTGAAACACAAGATCAGGCTACACTTCAGGGGCCTCCGGAGTTTGAACGGGGCGATGCTGAAGCCCCATCTTCGGACCTCAACACCTGGGCCAGCAGCGACCTTCGATGCTGAAGCTCCCTCTCGAACCTGGAGAAAGGCAGGCGCACGCCGACGCACTTCAAGACCACCTGATAGAAATAAAAAAAGGGGACCCCGTTGTTGGCCCGCTCGTCCCCGCACACCAGCTCCCCTAGGGTGCAAGGAAGCACTGCGATATCATCATCGTGCCTTTTCGCGAAGGCGCGGTGATCGTAGGTGCTCGGGTCCCCTACATGGTCCCTCAGGGCTCTGGTGGAAACTAGACTCGAGCACTCGTCAAGAAGTTTGTCCGAAGCCCATGGATAAAGATCCCTATGATTAACTCTGGAGGAAGGGAGCCTGGCAATCATTTTGGCACGTATTGTCAGTGAGGGAACTAAAGATTAAAGGAAAGAATCGATGAGGAAAGAATGCAGGGAGAGTTCTTTGGAAAGAAGATGAGCAGTACGGAAAAGATGCGAAAAAGTGGGAACAATGAGTTAAAACGCAGGATTTCAAAAGACTCAAGCGTGGCAATTGAAGCACCAAGAACGCTAAATGAGCACCGTAAGATCGAGCCAAGTGCCAGGAGATTAAGATACGACCCGAGGTGTCACTTCCCTCGCTCAGAGAATATCGCACCTTCAGAGTCCTCGAAGGTACGTCGCGCCGGCGATGTAGAAAATGTCACGTCAGCCAGTCAGAGAGTGACCCGTCATCAAAATGCCGCGAGGACAACAGGGGCGAGGCCTTAGTCTTTTCGCTGAAACAAGTGTCAGCTCAAGACTAGGGGGCTTGTGTACCGTCCCGTCCCCGGATGTTGACCAGAAGTCAAAGTCAAACACATGGTGGGACCCCTCAAGAGACCCAAGGAAGGAAAGCCGACAGGCCGATCGCCCGAGTAAGACGTCGCCTAAAGTAAGACATCGCCCAAGTAAGACATCGCCTAAGCAAAGACATCGCCCAAAAGAGACATCAAGCCTAGACAGTTCAGAACAGTAGCAAGGAGAAAAGAAAGGTGGCTTCAAGGCCATGAGTTCTAGTACCAGTAGGGGGTAGACCTGACACGTGAGGTATCCACGCCACTGCTGGGAGACCCTAGGACAGATACAACCCATGAGAGGGCCATGACCAGGGGGGAACCACGTGCATGATACGAGAGAAAGGTAGATACACTCCCAGGGCGAGTGACTAGAGGTTGGGGGGCATGAGTGGGCACCCAGAAAGTCACCCCACGCGCCAGATGCACTTCGAGGAAAGAGGACTCACATAATGGAATAACCCTAAGTTGGGTTACGACGCTGTGAGGCCTTTTGCGTAGAATAACGATCAAGTCAGAAGAACACGTGGCAATAAGCACGTGCTCATCAATGTTTTAGTGAAAGTTTGTTAAGGTACGCGTTAATTTAGTTTACGTATCAAATGTTTCAAGGCACATTTTTATACCCTTTCAATGCGCTTTAACGCGCTTTAAATGCAGAAGGTGTATAAAAAATGGCCTGGGGACATTTGAACGGGGGACCCGAGTTTTGACCTAATTCTCACACTTTACACAGAGGAAAACCCTAGTTGTCTCGTTGCGCACCACTGTACGCACAAGACAATTAGGGCAACACAGTACTAGTTACTCAGTATTTTCGACCACCTTCAGAGCATCCAGTCACGGTGTTTCGAGACGGAGGTGTGTCACCTTTTGATGTTTCTCGCTAGCTGACTTGATCGTCGGAGTGCAAAAGGCCGCGAGGGCGCCCCTTTGTTCACTTCTTTTGAGGTACTCACAGACGGAGCAGAACGAAGGTGCCCAAGCTCATGTGGACGAGCCACGCATAAAGACGACCCAGGTCAACTGGCGGGAACAGATATAAAACGTCAGTCCCATCACACAGTTTTCCGTTCCAGTTGCAGTTTCCAACCCAATTCCAGTTCTCAAATCACAGATAGTCAAGAAGGGTTCCAGAAACCACGAACATGAGACCCGCACGCGCTAGGAGTGAAGAGATGACCTTGCAACAACTCATGGGCATGATGCAAGGGTTGCAAGAAGCAATGACAGCAACAAAAGCGGAGCAGGAGCGCATGCAGGCGGATCTCACAGCATCTCCGGCGAGAAACGATGAGCTCCACCGCGCCAACGAGGAGCTACGCCGCGGATGGCGTGACGTAGACGAACCTTAGACTACCACCCCACCAAGAGAATTCTCAACGCCATTCTCACAGATGATTCTAGAAACAGTGATCTCCAACACGTTCACAGGGCCCAAAGTAACTTTCACAGGGGATGGAGGACCCTGAGGCGCACCTCACTGCGTTCCACACGCAGATGATGCTGGTAGGCGGTTCTGATGTCGTAAGGTGCAAGCTCTTCATGAGCACTTTGACAGGGATGGCCATGGACTGGTTCATCAGCCTCCCAGAGGGTCACATCACGTCTTTCACACAGCTCTCGCGGCTGTTCAGAGAGCAGTACCTAGCCAACAGGGCCCCACCCCCAGTTTCATATGACCTATTTGACGTGAAGCAGTATCAAGGTGAGACCTTGAAAGAGTACATAAGCCGCTTCGGGGTGCAGATGGTGAAGGTGGGAACCACAGACGAACCCATGAACGTGTACGCTTTCAGGAAAGGGGTGTGTCCTGGGTCTTTCAGCAAGTCACTCAATCGCAGCCGCCCAAATACTTTTGCTGAAGTAAGGCATCGGGCGGTAGAACACATTGCCTCGGAGGGCGAGGCATACAAGAAGAGCACGACTGCTGCACCCACACGCCCAAGAGCGCAAATGCGCACACAACCTGCTAGGGTCCACGAAGCCACCACAGAAAGAAAGAACCAAGACGGGAAGCGCACCTACGAGGCAAGGAGGACCCAGCCTAGGGGTCGAGCAGAAGGAAGGAGAGAGGGAAATAGACCTCTAAGGCACAATTTTGTGGTGGAACTTAAAGACCTCATCGTTGTGCCCAACATAGCTGACAGGTTGAGGCCACCGGTGAAGTTTGACAAAGTGCTGGGATCTCACAAGGAGTCGTGGTGCAAATTTCACAAGGCGTTTGGGCACCATATTAACAACTGTTTGGCGCTGGGCTATCAGTTGGATGAGCTTGTGAATAATGGTTTCCTAAAAGATTATCTTGCTGGGTCTACTACAACAACAGCCACGGCGACCCCAGAGGAAGGTCAAGCGCACAAAATGCCGACTCACGGAGAAGTACACACCATTTCTGGCGGCTTTCCGGAGGAGGACCCACTACCTCTCAACGTAAGAAATATGTGAGGTCGGTAAGTTCAGTTGCCGAGGAATTTCCGAATGACCCATGGGAGTCAGACCTCATTTTCATAAGGGCTGACCTGCGGGATGTCATCCCACACGATAATGACCCCGTGGTCATTTCAATAGTCACAGCAGGAATAAAGGTACATAGGGTTCTCGTCGACCAAGGCAGTTTTGCAGACGTCATGTTTTGGTCGACCTTCAACAAGCTACAGTTATCCCCCGACCTGCTGAGACCATATACTGGATGCTTGTATGGGTTTAAAGATAACCCAGTGGAGGTACGTGGTTACCTAGAACTGAGGACGACGTTCACTGATGGAGCGGCGTTGCGAACCGAGAGCATCCGGTACTTGGTGGTTAACGCCAACTCAGCCTACAACATCTTGTTAGGCAGACCTGCCTTGAACAGATTAAGGGCAGTGTCCTCCACACGCCACATGAAGATGAAGCTACCAGATCTTAGTGGCAAAGTAATCGTAATCAAGTCAGATCAGGAAGAGGCCCGTAAGTGCTATGAAAATAGCCTGAAGACGAAGAGAGGCGTGGTCATGGTGATTGAACGACCACCAGTTTCAATTTCGCAAGTAGAGTTAGAACTAGTGCGGGAGGCGACGCCCACAGAGTCCACGCCTGTCGAGGCCATACGTGCAGGGGCGACGCCTATAGAAGATGCACGCACAAAAGAAAGATACAGTGACGCCTCGCCAATGGAAGAAGTATACGGAGAGGCCTCGCCCATGGAAGAAGAGTCAGAGGAGGCGATGCCCGATGCATCCGATAGGGCGACACCTATAGAAGTGGACTCCATGAATGAGTCCCGCTCAGAGAACGTGCAGAATGAGCAACCCCAACCAGTAGACAACGTGGTGGAAAGACAGATAGGGAGTAAGGTGTTCAAATTAGGACGCTTCTTGTGTCAGGAAGAACGAGAAGGGGTAGCTGCGGTGATCTCGCGACACCTAGATGCATTCGCATGGACTGCGGCGAACATGTCAGGCATCGACCCAGATTTTTTGTGCCACCATCTTACCATGGACGCCAAGGTTCGCCCTGTGCGACAGAGAAGGAGGAAGTTCAACGAGGAGCGATGCCTCGTCGTGAAGGAAGAGACGCAGAAGATGCTAAGCGCTGGGCACATCAGGGAGATACAATACCCTAAGTGGCTAGCCAACGTAGTTCTAATAAAGAAGGCGAATGGGAAATGGAGGATGTGTGTTGACTTCGACGATCTGAACAAGGCATGCCCCAAAGATTCGTACCCGCTGCCCAACATCGACGCATTAGTGGATAGCGCCTCGGGATGCAAGATGCTGAGTTTCTTAGATGCATTATCAGGTTACAATCAGATCAAGATGCATCCAAGGGATGAGAGCAAAACGGCTTTCATGACGGAGACGAGCAGCTACTGTTACAAGGTGATGTTGTTTGGGTTGAAAAATGCAGGCGCCACCTACCAGAGGCTGATGGGCAAGGTCCTTGCTCCCATGCTGGGAAGGAACGTGCAGGCCTACGTAGATGACATGGTGGTGACTTCACACGAGAGAGGGCAACACGCAGCTGATCTGGAAGAGCTGTTTGCTACCATATCAAAGTATCGCCTCAAATTAAACCCAGAAAAGTGCGTTTTTGGTGTGGAAGCAGGGAAGTTCTTGGGATTTATGCTCACTGAAAGGGGAATAGAGGTGAACCCTAATAAGTGTGCAGCTATTATAGCCATCAGGAGCCCAACCTCAGTTAAAGAAGTTCAGCAATTGACTGGGAGGATGACAGCTTTGTCTAGGTTTGTGTCTGCTGGAGGGGAGAAAGGCCACCCTTATTTCCAATGCCTCAGGAGGAATAGACATTTTACATGGACGGATGAGTGCGAAGCAGCGTTCCTCAAGTTGAAGGAGTACTTGGCGACGCCACCGGTGCTTTGCAAGCCACAGGTAGGCGTCCCCCTCCGATTATACTTTGCGGTAACAGAATGGGCCATTAGTTCTGTGCTGGTCCAGGAGCAAGACCAAGTGCAGAAGCCCATTTACTTCGTAAGCAAGGCCTTACAAGGCCCAGAATTGAGGTACCAGTCGCTAGAGAAGGCGGCGCTAACAGTGGTGTTCTCAGCCCGAAGGCTCCGCCACTATTTCCACAGCTTCACAGTGGTGGTGATGACAAACCTCCCCATCCAGAAAGTACTTCAAAAGCCAGATGTAGCAGGGAGGATGGATCGTTGGGCGGTAGAGCTGTCGGAGTTTGATATCCAGTATGAATCCATGGGGTCCATCAAAGGGCAAGTCTATGCTGATTTCGTGGTAGAGCTCTCACCAGGAGGAGACCCTCAAGAGGTGGAGTTAAGGTCACAGTGGATGCTCTCAATGGATGGATCTTCCAACCAGCAAGGGAGTGGCACTGGAATAATCTTGGAGGGGCCTAATGGGATGTTGATCGAGCAAGCTTTACGCTTCGCTTTCAAAGCGAGCAACAACCCGGCGGAGTA